>NC_069500.1:1003773930-1004373930 GCF_027579735.1 Bombina bombina | reverse complement strand
CAATGTGGTTTCTAAAATCACTCAGTAAGTCATAATTTGGTTCAGCTTTCTTTTCTTTTGCTTGACTGCTGAGTCATTATATTTCCTGCAAGCAAAAACTATGAAGAAAGAGTTCACATTGTGTTTGAAAAGCACAGTACAACGGTTTAAATATTGTTAGAAGAATAGAATTATGTTTGCAAAAATGTTGTCTTCTCTAAATGATATTATTTGGAAAAAAAACCCGGATATTCCTCTGCTGAATAAACCAACTTTTTTTCTGTACCAATTGCCCCTGTCAGTCAACAATATATTAGTTTCATTTAAAGTGAAAGTCAATCCTAGCATTTGTGAAACGCTAGGATTGACCATTGAGTCAAATAAAGGTGACTTTAATTCATGAAGTATAAAATACTTCATGCAGAAAGCTCCTTTATTTGTTTCAAGCGTTCGCCGTTCTGAGTTGCTAAGGCAGTCAACGGCAGAACACTGTTTTGCTAGACAGAAGACATTTTCACCTCTTAGCCAATAGCCGTGCAGGAAATCCGGCTTGGCGCCCTTGGGAGCCGGATTTCCTGCACACTATTTGCTAAGAGGTGTAAACGTCACCTCTTAGCAAACCCGTGTTCTGCCGTAGGCTGCCTGAGCAGCTCAGAACGGCGAACACGTGAAACAAAGGAGCTTTTAGCATGAAGTATTTTATGCTTCATGAATGAAAGTCTCCTTTATTTGTTTCAATGGTCAATCCTAGCGCTTCACAAACGCTAGGATTGACTTTAGCTTTAAGCAGTTAACATGTATTACTGCTCTTTATTATTCAAAATTGAGTACATTGTCCGTTTAAGTTATCAGTTGACAGCAGTGGTACATACAGGGAAAATATATTCATGTCAACGCATTAATCGTAAGCTGATAACTTAACAGGGTTAAACAGAGAAAATGCAAAGATACAATTTTGGCACCAAAACCTTGTTGTTTTCTTTCATATGCTCATAAAACAGTGTTCTATCATGTATAGTAGTAGCAGTGATTGTAGTATTTTATAAAACTACTAGCTGTTGCTCTCGCTTCACTCGCTTGGAATTTGTGATTTTGTAAAAAAATAGCGAAAAACCCGACCACTCGCAGCGACGTGTGACCATTCGGGTTGCACATTCGCAGACATGAACTTCATAAGTTTTCGTTAATTCTCTGTGTTTCTCGTAATCTAAATACAATTTTTATGTCTGTAACATCTTTTGTTTTTGAGATATAGGTATCCTTATAAAACAGCCCCCCCCCCCTTAAGTGAATTTTGGGTAAATGGTAAAATCTGTGTTTCTTTATTTTTAAAGGAGAATATAAATACCATTTTTCACGTCTGTAACATCGTCGGTTTTTGAGATATAGGTATCCTCTTAAATCAGCCCCCTCCCTCTTTTGGCCCCTTAAGTAGATTTTGGGGAAATGGTAAAACACATGTTTCTTTATTTTTCAAGGAGAATCTAAATACCAATTTTGGTTAACTGCAAGGAAAACAGAAACAGAGGCGCCACATGTGTAGATCAATCAAAACTGACAAAATCCAAGCAAGATGAGATACAGGATACTCACAAACGTGAAGGCACTCTCTTGTGCCTGTAGGGGCAGGCTGGTATTTAACAGCAAACCAGCTGGCTGTACCAGGGGATCCCCGTCAGGATATCCTATAGTTGTGGTGGATCTCACAACAGCAACCCTTATCTAGGTTAGATAAGGGTTGCTGTTGTGAGATCCACCACAACTATAGGATATCCTGACGGGGATCCCCTGGTACAGCCAGCTGGTTTGCTGTTAAATACCAGCCTGCCCCTACAGGCACAAGAGAGTGCCTTCACGTTTGTGAGTATCCTGTATCTCATCTTGCTTGGATTTTGTCAGTTTTGATTGATCTACACATGTGGCGCCTCTGTTTCTGTTTTCCTTGCAGTTAACCATTCTTTGAAGATACACCATCGTTTGGGTGAAGACCGAGAGCTGCCTTATCTATCTATTTCTGGACTTATTTGGACTTCATTTGAACTTTTCCATTTGACCATTTGATACGTCTGTATATACATATTTTAACCATTTTTTAATATATATTTTTTATTATTATTATTTTTTAATTATTATTGCTTTTTATAATTTTTAGATTTATAATTGTATTTACATATATGGTATTACCAGGGGCACATTGATTGTATTACCATTCCAGTGTTATACTCTGCCCATCATCATTATTCTACCCCTAGTTATCAGCGCCTCCTATAGGGGATTTGTGGTATTACATCAGTATCACAAATATCCCTGATAATATAAATACCAATTTTCATGTCTGTAACATCATCAGTTTGTGAACTATAGGTATCCTCATAAAAAAAGTTCACCCCCCTTATTTACCCCCTTGGGAAGGTAATTTCCAAAGATCGTTCCTTAGTTGGTGTCATAAAAACAACGTACCTTCCAAATTTCACATTCCTTGGTTAAACGGTTTGAGCTGGGCGTTGATGAGTCAGTCAGGACTTCTTTTATATTTATATATATATATATATATATATATATATATATATATATATATATATATATATATATACTTTACTGCTTCTCAGAAGTTGCATTTCAAGCTAAATATTATGATCTTTACTAACACTTTCAATTAATATTACTCAGGTTTTGCTGGCACCCCAGGATACCTCTCCCCTGAAGTTTTGAGAAAGGATCCGTATGGCAAACCAGTGGATATGTGGGCATGTGGTAAGCACTATCTATTTTATCAAAAGCTATGTGTGGGTATGTTAAACAGCCTAAACTTGGCTACATGTTTCCTAGTTTGATTAAAAAAAAAAAAAAAAATTGCTTTTGGGTTTCACATTCACTTTCTTTAGAACAGATCAGTCCTAAGAAGCAGTAAATGTTTTTCTTTCTCTTTTTTTTACATTTTATAGAATTTAACCCATCTCTCCTCACTATATGTATATATGGAAATAACAATTACTTACAGCATAATGTCAAGATGACTTTTCGCTGGTGGTTCACTCCACATCAGTGACGTCACTAGGGGGGTGTGGGCCGCACCCGGTTAACACCTTCCAGGGGGTAACACCACCAGAAAAAAAATAAAAAAATATTTTTTAAATGTTATTGAAATTCAAAGAAATACAATGTAGAGATGCATCGATTTTTTTATTAGAGGGGCCAGCATTTGTGAACATTAGTGGGACTGGGGAAGTTGTAGACACTTAATTATTTTGCCCCTTGAGCCAGTGCTGCAATTTCCACAAATAGTTTTCCCAGCTTCTTTTGCTTGTTTGTACTTTCCTCCTCCCCTGCCCAATTTCACTATGAATGTTGTGGGCTTGCCGTGGGGCTTGTGAAAGTTGCGCTGCTAGCCTGCCTGCCTATTTATGCTCACTGCTCAGTGAGAAAACAACAATTTGAGGGAAACACTTCTAAGACTCAATATAAGCTACACCCAAAAATTACAACCTTCCTCAAGATGTAAATAATAATAATAATGAAAACAGACAATAAGGTGAGCGCTAAATTAATAGCAAATTGAGAAAATAAAATGTGATAATGTATAAAAAATGTATATGATACCTAATATATAAGGTGAGATAGTATAAAATGTAATAATTTATGATAACTGTTATACTATATAAAGGACTAAAAGAGACCTAAAGCTCTGTATAAAAATGTAAACACTTTAGTATGCAGGTGAGTAAATTCATATAAATATTAAAAACACTAAATCTTGCAAGGTATCAAAACACACACAGACGCTGTCTTTTGGAATTGCAGCACTCAATTACAGACGCTGTCTGTTGAAGCTATTGCTTATAGTAACCCACCAATCCCAAGATTTGGATTGTGAGCTGACTCAGCTCTCAATCTTTCCTCCTACGACACACTCTGGAGTGAATTACATGATCTACATTCTCCACCTAACCTGCAAAATCATCAAAATTAACACTTTTTTTAGCCTTGTTCTTTCATTAGCGGTTGTTGAAAGATATAACTGCTCATCCTCGCAAAAGGATTGTTTTGGCTCCTGGTCTATGAAGGTACTGTTTACGGTTATTTAACCACCGTTCTAAGAGACATTATTTTAGACTTGCATTGTACTCCTATCAAGAAATGCACTTCTAATTTTGTCGATTTTTTAGATATTGTTGTTATTTTAATTGTTTGTAGATATTGTTCTTAAAATATTGTTCCTGACATATGGCATCTCACTCAATGCCATTTTAGTTGTTAGCTAAGGTTTAATGTTTTTAATGTTTATATGAATTTACTCACCTGCATATTAAAGTGTTTACATTTTTATACAGAGCTTTAGGTCACTTTTAGTCCTTTATATAGTATAACAGTTATCATAAATTATTACATTTTATCTCATTTAGTGATCACCTTATATATTAGGTATCATATACATTTTTTATACATTATCACATTTTATTTTCTCAATTTGCTATTAATTTAGCGCTCACCTTATTTTCTGTTCTCACTGCTCAGTGACGTGTGGAGCAGTGGAGTCACTCACTGCTGTGCTGTCTCTCTAAACGGGAACCGGGAGATCGTGAGGGGGATGCCTGGCACCTGACCGCATGACTGTCTGACACGGTCTCTAAAGTGAAGGAGCCACGTATGATGCCCACCAGACCGGTAGGGTTACGGTACACTAAGTGCACACTGAAGAGGTAGGAGGGGAGGGTGGGCGGGGGTCTTTGGGTGGGCAGAGTACAGAGGTGATTGACCATACGAAGTGGTAGGCACGCGGCTCGGGACTGTGCACTGACAGGCTTGGAACAGAGTCAGAAAGCAGAATTTTCATAGTTTGCCCGCCTAAACCTTTTCTTTAGTGCTTTATTTTTAGAGTGCTCTGTTTATCTTTCATTTGATGCGCTGCTGAGCCAGGGAGCAGCTCTAGGCATGAGCTTTATAATTAATGCAGTGCAGTTTACATATTTTGTATGTGTGTGTGTCTGAGTGTTTTTTTTTGTGTGTCTGAGTGTCTGATTGTTTTTGTGTGTGCGCCTGAGTGTGTTTCCGAATGTTTGTGTGTGCGCCTGAGTGTGTTTTTAAGTGTGTCTGAGTGTTTGTATGTGTGTGTGTCTGTGTTTTTGTGTTTGTGTGTGTGTCTGCTTTCTGGGGGGAGAGGGGTGACACCATAACTTACCGCATCGGGTGACACCAACCCTAGTGACGCCACTGCTCCACATGTCTTTCTGCATCTTTCAGCAACTGATGTGCTATTTCACTAACTTCACTTAGTAATACTAAGGATTGTTTGTGATAATGCAATGGTTATGAACGTCAAAACCAACGTAAACCCTACCCCCAAAGTAATGAAAAATGCGGTTTCATAAGGTGGTGAGAGTCCACAATCTATTACTCCTGGGATTAAACTCCTGGCCACTAAGAGGAGGCAAAGATTCACAAAACTTCTAAGAGATTTTCATTACTCCCACCTCACTGGTATGACAGTTTAAATCTTTGCCTTCCAGGAGGTAGGTGAAGAATTGAGTTGCTCCAGATTCTTTGAGTTTCCTTAGACGGATTTCAGACCTAGTTTACCCCTTAGAGAGCTGCTACTGAGAGACAGATTGGAGATTGGAGTAGGAAGCAGTGACACAATTACTCCCGTTAGAGTTAGTTACAAGCCTGTCACAGGTGTTGCAGGGAAAAGTCCTGCAGCCTCGTACTGTTGGTTTATCAATATACTCCTTACATAAATCATCTGCTGTAAGGTGCTCAGCAGTACTGGAAGCAGTCGTTTCTGTCGCTGGTAAGCACAGTAGGTGTGAGTGCTTTTCAGGTAAATTGTGACAAATTTGCACTCACATAGCCCTCAGGCTATTATCAAGTACATTTGTTATATTATATTAATGTTGCCACATACTCACTAGAATTTACGCGTTTTGTCTAGATGTCTTTTTTATGGAGAATTTATGGGGCAATATGAATCTTTTAGTGAGGTTTAATTTTAGTTAGGTTAAAATTCAATTGCTGTGTACTTTATAGAAATAATTGTATTATATTTTATATTTCGTTATGTCTGACAATAAATTTATATGTTTAAATGTATATCCTTTAGAGGGGAAATCCCCTGTTTACTTATTTACCCCATTTAACTGTATATTTTGAAATCTTTATATGGATTACCTAATGCTTTTGTAACCAGTTAAAATCTACCATTGCCTTGAAGGGAAGCTGGCCTCCCTCTGTATTTGACAGGGGAGTTTGTCAGATCTTGCTCCGGGTTTTTAAGTCTTTTTAAGCGCTTATCTGTTTCTGAGATGTTGGCGGCCATACCACTTCCAAGTAAGCGCAAGAGAGACTGAAAAACTATCGCTAGTTGGTTTATTTATTAACTCAGAATCTCTAAGGATCAGATTAGATATTCAGTTATTTAAAGACTCAGTTACTAACACCTCAGATAAGTCTTCTGAAGGTGAAAAACTTCTTGCTGATCAGGATATAGAATCCTTCTCTTATGTTCAAGCTGGAACACCTTCTTCGCTCATTACTAAGGAGGATTGATTTACGTTAGGAGTACAAATCTCCAATCCTTGTGTGCACAAATCCATTAATCAATTAACTTACATTTTAAACCTTCTGTTAAGTTAAAGAGGTTTTTTTCATGCCCCAGAACCATTTACAGAGATATTTGCCATAGAGCTAAGCCTTGACTTTCTTTTATTCTATGCTTAGCATTCAATTAATGTTTTCACTTACACCTTCTAGTATAGAGCTTTGTGAAACTGTTCCTAAGGTGGATGGTGCACTTTAAATGCACTACTATTCCTTTGAAGAAGCATAGTATATTCTTATGGACAGTAATCTAGAGTAATTTCACAGAACTGCATTTATACAAGGGATTTCATGTTTAAACTAGCTATCAGTGTTGCTTGTGTAGCAATGTCTGCTTCTCTTTGGTGTGCAACAACCTTTCTGATCAGATCTTTAAAAAAAGAGTTACAGGTGAAGATTTTCAAATCCTTTTGAATCTTTTTAGGTCAGCAAATGCTTTTATCTGTGATGCTGTTGTTCACATAAGGTAACTTTTTTGGCATTAATAATAATTATCTGTTTTGACTAGAAATGCTGGTGGCTCAAGTCTTGATCACCTGGCATAGGGCTAGATTACAAGTGGAGCTCTAATTGATAGCGTGCCCATAAATGTGCATATTTGCCCATTTAAACGTGTGCGATAAATAACCAGCCATTACAAGTGGCTGGTTATTGCTACTGCGAGCTCGTGGTAGCAATTAGCATTCTGAAAATTAACCAGAGATCAGATCTTTTGGTTAATTTTCTTTAAATGTGCCATAGTTGCCCCCAAATGTAAGTGTGTTGGCATTATAAAAAAAATAAACAAATGTAGCATTTTTGTTTTTTAAAAATAAAACTGCACAAAGTAGTTTTTAAGGGTTAAAGTGTGTGGGTGTGGGGTGTTAGAAAAAAAAAACAGCACTGAAAAGTGCTTTTACATTACATTCTATGAGGACACTGTGTTCCCTGGGTGACTTACTCCCTTTGTTGTGCTAGGTTCTCTGCCGTGTCTCACGGCATGACAACGAAGCTCCCATTAAAGCCTATGGAAGCACGCTCTCATGAACGCAAAGCTTCCATGCATTGCACCTATCTTGTAATACCAGTGCACATTTGCGTGTACTGCTTTTACTGAGTGGAGCGCAACTTTCATAAGTGATATTTTGCGCTACACTCGTAATCTGGCCCATAGTTTCTAGTCTAGAATTTTGTGTCATCCTTTTAGGAAAGAGTTTTCTTTTGGCCTGGTCTAAACTACATAATTTCTTCTGTGACTGGAGGTAAAGAAGAGTTTTTCTCCCTCAAGAAAAGGAAGAAAAACAGAGCTACTAGTCTTTTTTTATCAGTTTGGGAACCAGAGATCTCCTTTCTATTTATAAAAACAAGTCTTCCAGTTCATCCTGGAAGTTCAACCCTATTTGGATTAACCTCTTAAGGACATATGACGGAATTTTTCCGTCATAAAACAATTGAGCAAACTGAAAGCTGTGTCCTTAAAGGGTAAAGGCCAAACAGCCAAAAAATGCCTTCTTCCTTTTCAAAGTCATAATGGAGCAGCCAGATCCAAATTCCTTGCTGGTAGGGGGTAAAATTTGTCTGGGTTTCAATTTGTAAGACTTTGTGGCTCTAAACATACTGTCTGACGGATACAGAATGGGTTTCAGATCAAAACCTTTCAGGGAAAGGTTCTGTAGGACCCTGTGATAGCTCACGCCCCATTTTTGTTTTTTCATTGTGTTTCTCGATCTAGAACTCATGGACGTAATAGTTCCAATTTGATTATCCAATAAAGGGCCAGAGTTTTTATTCCAATATTTTCATAGTTCTCAAAAAAGAACAAACTTTCATGCTTATTCTGGATTTGTAAATTTTAAACCAGTTTAAAATCAGGGTTTCTACTTTCAAAATGGATAGTCTCTACTGTTCTTTATTCTACAAGGACAATATATGTCCACAATAGTTTGAAAGGATGCTTTCTTCAAATTCCTATCCTCAAAGATAATCATCTGTTCTTATGATTTGCCTATCATGACAAACATTTTCTGTTTGTTGTCCTTACTTTTAAGTCTGATTTTTATTCCAAGTATTTTTTACAAAGGTTCTTAGAATGCTCTTGTCTGTACTCCGGGTGTTTTCATGGCTCTGTACCTGGACGGTATCTGGGTACAGGCTCCATCTTTTCCTTTAGCTCTGTCTCACACCGATAAGCTTTTGTTGTTTCTTTGCAATCCTAGTTGGAGAATCAACTTTCCAAAGAGTTCTCTATCTTCTCATCACAGAGTCTCTTTTTCTAGGAGTCATTATAGATTTCATATCAAGGAGTCTTTCTTTGACAGATCAGGGGATATTAGAGTTATACAACATATGTGAGACTTCATTCTCTCCCTAGTCCTACTGTAGCTTCATGCAGGCATTAGGTTTTGCGGATTGCCACATCAGATGCTATTCCTTTTACCCGTTTTTTTTATGAGACCTCTTCAATTATGCATGCTACGTCAGTGGCACAATGGCTACTTACAATTTTCTGTAAGGATTCTTTATTTCATTTCTAGGAATTCTCTGTCCTGGAAGATAGAGTACCAACTCATCTCTTTGGGTGCATCTTGTGTCCTCCCAACTTGGATAATATTATGAAAGATGCAAAGCTTTTAGGTTAAAGTACAGTATATGGAGGTCTAAGAGATCACAAGGAGTTTGGTTTTCTCTGGAGGTGAGGTTTCCAATAAATATTCTAGAACTTTGTACAATTTCAGGACCCTTCAAAGTTGACTTGTCATGAAAGAAGTCTTATCTGTATCTCCAATTAGAGGATGTTACAACAGTGGCATATATCAATATTTAAGGGTAATAATGGAAGTCTCTAGGATCCTGTCTTTGGCTGAGTTCACTTTTTATACATTTTCTGGATTTCATATCCAGGTTAAGAAATATTGTAGAAGCATACAATGTTTAAAAAGTTTCCAGCTTATTTCTATTATCAAATTTGCTTAGTTCTCATGGTGTTCTTTGTTGAATAGATACTTAGGTAGATGTCTGGATTACTACATGTCAGGAAATAGTGCTGCTATCTTATGCTCTTTCAAAACGATAATCTTGCAAAACTGCTGCTATATAGTGCTTTAGACATGTGCACGCTCCTGAGCTTACGACCCTGATTTTCAACAAAAGATACCAAGAGAATGAAGAATATTTGACAATTGAAGGAAATTAGAAATTTGTTTAAAATCCCATGCTCAAAAATGTTGGGTTTCTTGTGCCTTTAAAAAGATATACAGTAGCATCATTTATCTCAGTCTTTGATTATGTTCCCGCTTTCTTCATGGTTCTTATTTTGTCAAAATGTTAATGATTCCTGAAGTTTGAAGCCTTCGGTAAAAAGGAGAAGGCACATTATTGCTTTTTATGAAAGTCTCTCCATTTATTCCATCACCTAAAAATGCTAAAGCATTATTACTAATAAACTTTTGGAATTCTGTAATAGGCACTCTTCCATCAGCTAGATCAAAAGACCTCCACAATAAAAAAAAAATTAAAAAAATTGTCTGTCTAAACTAACATGTTAAAACTTTTTTTGCATTGTTATAATTGTCTGAAGTGTTTATACCCTAACTTATAAGCTTGTAGAAAACATCACTGACCTGTTTTATAAATGTAATTCTTTAAAACGCAGTATTCAAAATCTGTAGGGTAACAATATAATGCATTTACTATATTATATATTTTGGAAATGTTATCTACACATATTGTAACTATTTAAATTGCCCTTCTTTATTTTTATTAAAGTGATGGTAAATCCTAGCGTTTTTGAAACGCTCTGATTTATCAGTGCTGTAAATAATAGGGGCTTTCAGTCATGAAGTATTAAAATAAAGTACCTTTATTTGCAGTGAGTTTATGCTGAGCTGAGCGCCTCTGGCCGACCATTGCAAAACGCTATTTCTTTCAGCGTGGAGCGTTTTATACTTCATAACTGAAAGTCCCCATCATTGATAGCACTGGTTTCAAAAACGCTAGTATTTGCCATCACTTAAGACTGAATTCCCTGAATAATACAGTTATGAGATATGGTGTCCTTGCCTCTCATATTCCTGGTGTTATAACTTTCCATCATTTAAGAAAACGACATGCTTCAAATTTGCTTAATTAACTCGTGGCTTTTATAAATAATTAATTTTAATTACAGGTGTCATTTTGTATATACTGCTTGTGGGATATCCACCTTTTTGGGATGAGGACCAGCACAGACTTTATCAGCAAATCAAGACGGGTGCTTATGATGTAAGATTTCATTTGGTTGTTTGCCCTAAATAATATTTCTGGGAAATATATCGAATATACCAAGCTGGTTTATCGAGAATGTATTTTGCATCAAATTGATCTCTTGATTTGAAGACTAAGTTGAACCTAACATTGCTTAATGGAAGATTATATCCCTCATAACTGATAAGGTGTTTTTAATTAAACACAATAAAGTCACAATGCGTAAATTTTATAGGCTTAAGAAAAGTCAATTAACCACACATGAGCTTAGTCATATCAAAAAGTATTGCAATATAGTCAGATCAGGTTTGCATCAGAATTTCAAACAAGCAAGCAAACAAAATACTGAAATGCATAAATTATAAGACTCTGAGAATGTCATGCATTCCACGTGGATTACATTTTAATATTTTTTTCTTCAGATTTCAAACACTGTTGGCAGTATACTGACAGTGTTTGTTTTCCTTAATTTAATTCAGTATGAAACAAAAATATATCAAAGTCAACAACCAATTAAGGTACTGCAGGATAGAATTAGAACTTTACTATTTAGAACTTTACTAAATCACCTACAGTTTACGGAATATGAAAAGAAAAATATGGCCAATAAAACTTTGTGGAGTTATAAAAGTCCATATGTGACCACCAGGGTTATGACTTTCCATGAGGTGTATGCTTGAACTGCTCTGTAATATCAGAGCTCTGCAAAATTTGTTTAAAAATAACAGCTGCAGAAGCTTTTTAAATAATAATTTTGCATTCAGATTTATTACAATGTAGGGCTTAAAGAGACATAAAACTTAAAAAGTGTATTTTGTGATTCAGATAGATCGATTTGTTCAGTTAGCTATCAGTAGTACATTACGCTATGTTTAATAAAGGATAATAAGATAATGAAGCAAAATTGATACTACAAATTGGAACGTTTAAAATTGTATGCACTATTTGATCCATGAAAGAAACATTTTCAGTTTTGTGTCCTTTTAATTGCAGATATATGCTATGCATAGATAAGCAAATTGACTTTTATATGCCCTTTAAGCCTACATATAATGGATCAATTCTTAAAATTACATTGTAGCCTAAAAACAAAAAGTTCTTTTTTATTAAATAATTTTATTTTTAACAAATTGCTTTTCTTCTTGGTACTCAATCAATGGTACTGCATTTTTTATATAGCAATTTTTTTTTTTTACATAATTTATAGTTTTTATTTGTTATGGGTTATTTATATGCGCTAACTGCATAGTCTATACATAATAGCGGCAGGATATTGTGATATATCACATAGAAATGCAATACTACTTAGTGTTGCATCACACATCTTTAATCAAATTGCATTTCAGAAGAATTACAAAATATATCTAGAATATACGCTAGCATTAGATAAAGAAAAACTATGTTTTTCTTTATCTAATGCTAGCGTATATTGTTCTAGATATATTTTGTAATTCTTCTGGAATGCAATTTGATGCTTCTCAACATTGTTTAAGACTTTATTCAATTTTATATTGTCTAACTTAGAAGCAGAAGTTTATTTTATGCATTTGATTTGTTAGGTTTGCGTCTTTGGAAATATAGAATTACATTCATTTCATATATCTACAGTTCTCTTTTTTTTTTAATTCAAGTTAACTATTTTAATTTTAGTTTCCATCACCGGAATGGGATACAGTGACCCCTGAAGCCAAAGACCTCATAAATAAAATGCTCACAATTAACCCAGCCAGACGTATAACTGCATCAGAAGCCCTCAAACATCCTTGGATATGTGTAAGTACAAACACGATTTGGATTATTTTACATAGTGAGTATTCAGATCATGATACAGCTCATCACATTTAAATATATTGCTAATTTTTCATTGGGTTGTATAGAATATCGTGTAAAAGAAATCTAAAATCTGTGCTTTGGGCACTTGAATATATATATATATATATATATATATATATATATAAATATATATATATAAATATATATAACAGAGATACAGATAATTGTTTTAAACTAAAGATTTTGTGTGTAATTTTCCCTTTTTTTTTATCCCTACAGCAACGCTCGACAGTTGCCTCTTTGATGCACAGACAGGAAACCGTTGATTGCTTGAAAAAATTCAATGCAAGAAGGAAGTTAAAAGTGAGCAAAATTATTAAAAAAAAGTTTTTATGTAACTGTTTGTCTTTATTTTTATTCAGTGATTTTTACAACCTTATAAATGTCTCTGAAAAAGACTTCAGTTAAAAGAATGTGTTTGTATGTGCGTGTGCATGTTTGTGTGCGTGCGCCTTTGTGTGTGTGTGTGCGTTTACGATAGTGCGCGTTTGTAAGTGTGCGCGTTTGAGAGAGTGTGTGTGCGCGTTTGCGAGTGTGTGCGCATTTGCTAGTGTGTGTGTGCGCGTTTGCTAGTGTGTGTGCGCGTTTGCTAGTGTGTGTGCGTGTGTGTGCGTTTGCGAGTGTGTGTGTGTTTGCGAGTGTGTGTGTGTTTGCGAGTGTGTGTGTGTTTGCGAGTGTGTGTGTTTGCGAGTGTGTGTGTTTGCGAGTGTGTGTGTTTGCGAGTGTGTGTGTTTGCGAGTGTGTGTGTTTGCGAGTGTGTGTGTTTGCTAGTGTGTGTGTTTGCGAGTGTGTGTGTGTGTTTGCGAGTGTGTGTGTGTGTTTGCGAGTGTGTGTGTGTTTGCGAGTGTGTGTGTGTTTGCGAGTGTGTGTGTGTTTGCGAGTGTGTGTGTGTGTTTGCGAGTGTGTGTGTGTTTGCGAGTGTGTGTGTGTGTTTGCGTGTGTGTGTGTGTCTGTTTGCGAGTGTGTGTGTGTGTTTGCGAGTGTGTGTGTGTGTTTGCGAGTGTGTGTGTGTTTGCGAGTGTGTGTGTGTTTGCGAGTGTGTGTGTGTTTGCGAGTGTGTGTGTGTTTGCGAGTGTGTGTGTGTTTGCGAGTGTGTGTGTGTTTGCGAGTGTGTGTGTGTTTGCGAGTGTGTGTGTGTTTGCGAGTGTGTGTGTGTTTGCGAGTGTGTGTGTGTTTGCGAGTGTGTGTGTGTGTGCGCGTTTGCGAGTGTGTGTGCGTTTGCGAGTGTGTGTGCGTTTGCGAGTGTGTGTGCGTTTGCGAGTGTGTGCGTTTGCGAGTGTGTGTGCGTTTGCGAGTGTGTGTGCGTTTGCGAGTGTGTGTGTGCGTTTGCGAGTGTGTGTTTGCGAGTGTGTGTGTGCGTTTGCGAGTGTGTGTGCGTTTGCGAGTGTGTGGGCGTTTGCGAGTGTGTGGGCGTTTGCGAGTGTGTGGGCGTTTGCGAGTGTGTGGGCGTTTGCGAGTGTGTGGGCGTTTGCGAGTGTGTGGGCGTTTGCGAGTGTGTGGGCGTTTGCGAGTGTGTGGGCGTTTGCGAGTGTGTGGGCGTTTGCGAGTGTGTGGGCGTTTGCGAGTGTGTGGGCGTTTGCGAGTGTGTGGGCGTTTGCGAGTGTGTGGGCGTTTGCGAGTGTGTGGGCGTTTGCGAGTGTGTGTGCGTGCGCGTTTGCGAGTGTGTGTGCGTGCGCGTTTGCGAGTGTGTGTGTGTGCGCGTTTCTGTGGTGGGTGTGGTGTGTACGAAAATAAGGCAACATTTCTGTAATCCAGATAACAAAAACATTCCGGTTTTGCTACCCTTAATTACTGTAAAACGTTTAATCCAAAAATGTCAAGACCAGTTTTAGGTTACATTTCTTTTATCAAAACGCATCTCCTAAACGCTTAATTTTTTTTTTTTGCAGGATTATTGCTATCCAATCTAATTTTCTTTCATGTAATTAGCAAGAGTCCATGAGCTAGTGACGTATGGGATATACATTCCTACCAGGAGGGGGCAAAGTTTCCCAAACCCCCAAAATGCCTATAAATACACCTTCCACCACACCCACAACTCAGTTTTACAAACTTTGCCTCCTATGGAGGTGGTGAAGTAAGTTTGTGCTTGATTTTTATGATTTCTTCTATGATAAGCGCTTCTAAGCAGTCTGAAGCCCAATTCCTCTCAGAGTACAGTGTTTGTCAGAGGGATGTGAAGAGAGTATCGCCTATAGATTTTATGGTTTCTCTCACAGGAAATCTTTTCATGGGTTCTCTGTTATCGGTCGTAGGGATTCATCTCCTACCTCCCTTTTCAGATCGACGATATACTCTTATATACCATTACCTCTGCTGATAGTTTTCAGTACTGGTTTGGCTATGTGCTATATGTGGATGGGTGTCTTTTGGTAAGTGTGTATCTTTGTTTAAGACACTCTCAGCTATGGTTTTCGAGCTTTTTGTATTAATATAAAGTTTTAAATATATGTATTCTACTTATATTTTCCATGAGTCAGGTCTATGTATATTTCCCTTTGCAGTCTAAACCGTTTCAGTATAGGAATCATGTTTGGGAAGTTTATTTAAACTTTTTCTCTTACCTGGTGTCTCAGTCTTTTTTGACTTGTTTTAAAAAAAAAAAAATTGCGGACAGATCTAGGCTCACGAGGACGCAAAATGCTGTTATTTATTGTGTCATTCTTGGCACAAATATTTTTTTGGTGCAAATTGAGTCATTTCCTGCGTCTTTGACACTAGTTGTTTTGGCACGAAGTTGCGTTTGTTATGACGCACGTTGCGTCATTTCCTGGTGTTGGTTTTGCATCAAAAAATTTTTTTACTTCCTTTTGCGTAATGCGTCATTCTTGGCGCCAAAATTTTGTTTGTACCCCTCTTCCTCTATTGCTCGCTGTTTTCATGTCTTTTGAAAGCTATTATGCCTGCTTTTTTATTTTATTTTATTTTAAAAAAAAAATAATACTATCTTTGTTTTTTTCCTATCTACTGAAACTGTTACATTGTGGAAATTGAATGATTTGCCTAATGTTATTTTTCTTTTTCTGTTACATTTTGCGAGATGTCTCATTCTAATCCTGACTCTGATGTTACTGTAGAAACTATGATGCCCTGAAACACAATTCTTCAAAGCTAAGTGTGTTTTTTTTCATTATTTAGCTGTTATTTTCTTCAGCTCAATTATGTGGCATTTATCATATTTTATACTAATCATGTTTCTATATGTACAATGACATTTACTGTTTTTACTTTCTCAGTTCATGTTCTTGATTTCATCTGCAAATATCATATGTTATTGCTTTTATCATAAAAGGTTATGACTGCTATTATGCCTTTAAGTAAACTTACAAGGTATTTTTAAAATTATTAAGATTGAATTAATTTTGTTCTGACCGACAGCATACTTAAGTTTATTCTACTGATGGTTTCTTTGGCTCAAAGGATCCTGTATCAGACAGTTTTTTTTTAAATTCTCCTTATTTTTCATTTGAACATTTTTTGTTCTTTGTTAAGGAAATGTTATGTTTAGCTTTTAGGAGCTTAGTCCTCCTATTAACTATGTTATTAATCCTTTTTAAATACGTATTTTAAGATTTTATTTTGCTCCTGAGGTTTTTTCCTATTCAATATACTATCTGTAATATATTCTAGAGAATAGTTTATCCTGATTCCATTTTGGGACTGTAATACTATTTCTATGGAAATTGGTACTTATTTTTAGGATTCTTTAGTTTGAATATAACCTTAGTAGAGCATTTTCACGTACTGTTTATATTTTTAGCTCAACTTTATCTGTGGCTGACATTACTGTTCTCTCAACCTTTTGTTGAACAGTTATCATAAGCAGTTTCAGATTCTCAAGTATATAACTCTGTTTATTTACTTAAGATTTATTCATTTTATTATGTTTACTATATCTATTATTATGGTTTCAAATATATTTTTTTATCTCTATCTTGTTAGGATAATCATTTTTTTGATTTCTATTATCTCCACTATTTCTGGAGGTTTATAGTTTTTTCTGCCCTACTTTAGTCCAGTGATGTAGATCAGTTGGTGAATGTCCTGACTACAAAAGCTTGTTCTAGATTCAAGGGTTATAGTTTCATATCCCGGCAGGGTTAATACAGCCCTTCGGCCTTTTGTGGTCAATTTACTGTGTACCATTCATTTGGGTAATAATAACTAATTTTATTAGCTGCTGATTTGGTTAACTCAGAGTGCAAGCATTGAAAAAGGGTTTTTTTGTATCCTTCTGGGAGAAAAACGCTATATAATAATTAAGACTGCATGAAGGTGCGGTTCTCAAAACAGTCCTTCTGGTGGGGAGCAGATTAAATTGTCTTTGGAAACTCAGTCCAAAATGTGTATTATTCTTAGGGTTTTAAATAGATTTTTTTAGACCATCTATGGGAAGATTCTTTCTTTCTTAGTACACTCTGTGAATTTTTTTCAGGAGTGATTATACCAGTTCTTTTGCAGGAACAGGGTTTGAGTTTCTATTCAATTCTATTGTTTGTCCCAAAGAAGAAAGGTTTATTCAGTCCAATCTTGGATCTGAAAACATTATATTGTTTTGTATTAGTCTCAACTTTCAAGTTGGCGACTAGAAGGCCTATTTATGCCTTTTGTTCAGCAAGGTCATTTCATGTCCATTCAATTTTACAGGACATTTATCCTCATATTTGAATTCATTCAGACCACTTTTGGTTTCTGAGATTCTCTTTTTTTAGGTAAGCTTTACCAATTTGTCGTTTTCCATTTGGTCTAGCGACAGCTTTATGAATCTTTTCAAAGATTCTTGGTGCACTTCGTTCTGTATTCAGACAGTAGGGTATTATGGTGCTTCCTTATTTGGATGGTATCTTGGTATTCGCTTAAACTTTTCTTTTATTAGAATCTCTCATGAATCAACTAGTTTTGTTTCTTCAAGACATGGTTAGAGGATTTAATCTACCTAAGAGTTTCGTGATTCCTCAGACAAGGGTCACCTTTTTTTGGGGTTTCTAGATGGATTCAGTGTTCATGACTTTGTCTTTATCTGGCAAGAGTCAATTGTAATTGGCGTTAGCCTGTCTAAACTTACAGTCTAGAAAATTCCTTTCAGTGGCTATGTGCAAGGAAGTTTTAGGTCTCATAACTGAAGCATCGGACGTGGTTCCTTTTGCTTTTTGCTTCTTTTTTATCTGAGACCTCTAGCTTTGCATACTGAATCAATGGTGCAGGGATTGTTTTCAGATATCACAGTTGATATTCTTAAATTCCAACTCTCAACTCTCTCTGATTTGGTGATTAGATTATCATCAGGTTTTTTTTAGGGGGCCTCCTTTTGTTCACCCTTCCTGGATTGTATTCTTATTGGATAGAAGTCTTACTGATTGGGGAGCTGTCTGAGGGTCTCTGACAGCACAAGGGGTTTGGAAACCTCAAGAGGCGAGGTTACCAATCAATATTTTAGAACTCTGTGCTATTTTCAGAGCTCTTTCAGACTTGGCCTCTTTTACAAGAACTTTTCATTTTGCTTTCAGACAGACAATATCACAACATATGTCAATCTTCAATAGGGACTTGCAGTTCCTTAGCAATTAAGAAGTATCTTGAATACATTCTTAGGTGGAATTCATCTCCTGTCTAATCTCTACGATTCATATCTCAGGTTTAGACATTTGGGAGGTGGATTATCTCAGCCGTCAGACTTTACGTCTGGGAGAGTGGTATCTTTTGATACAGATGTTTTCTCTGTTTCCAAGGTACCTTTTCAGGTCCAGGGATCCTCAGGTGGAGATAGTGGATGCCATTAGCAGTGTCTTGGTTTTGCTACATGTTTCCGCCTCTGTTTTTTTTCTTCCAAGGGTGATCTCCAAGATCATATTGGAACAGTCTCATGTGTTTCTGATAGCATCAACATGGCCTCACAGGTTTGATATGTGGATCTTGTCCGGATGTCCAGTTGCCATCCTTGGCCACTTTCTCTTTGGCCAGCCCTCTTGTTTCAAGGGCCGTTTTTCCATCAGGATATCAAATTACTAATTTGGAGGTATGGAAATTGATTAGTCTTTAGTCATAGAGGTTTCTCTGACTCAGTTTTTTTCACTATGTTGCAGACATAAATCTGTTTCAAGGAACATTTATTATCAGGTTTGGAAAACCTATAGTTTATGGTGTTCTTTTTATAAATTCTCTTTGTATTCTTTTAGAATACCAAGGAATTTTTTTAGTTTCTTCAGGATGGTTTGGATTAGGTTTGTCTACAATTTTTTTGAAAGGACAAATCTTACTGTTTATTTCTTAGAAAGATTGCTTAACTTCCTGATATTCACTGTTTTCTTCAGGCTCTGGTTTGTATCAAGCCTGTTAAGTTATTCATTTCTCCTTTTGGAGTCTAAATTTGGTTTAAAGATTATGTAGGCTCTTTCTTTTGAGCTTATATTTTCTTTGAAGATTATTTACTTTCTTGGAAAGTGTTGTTTCTCCTAGCTATCTCTTCTGCTAGAAGAGTTTCTGATTTATCAGCCCTCTCTTTTGTGTCTAATTATCTAATTTTTCATCTAGATAAGTTGTTTTGTGGACTTCTTTATTTTTTCTCTTCCTAAGGTTGTGAATTTGAACAACATTAGTAGAGAAATTGTTGTTTCTTCTTTGTGTCCTAATCCTAAAGAATTCTTTGAAAGTTCTTTACATCCTTTAGATGTGGTAAGATCTTTATAATTCTATATAGAGGTTACTAGGATTTCAGAAGACTTCTAGTCTATTGGTTGTTTATCTGGTTCCAGAAAAGGTTAGAAAGCCTCTGCCATTTCTTTGGCATCCTGGTTAAAAATGTTTGTTTCTCAAGGTTTATTTGGAGGCAGGACAGGCTCCGCCTCAGAGATTTACAGCTCATTCTACTAAGTTCAGTCGCCATTTCTTGGGATTTTTCAAAATGAAGCTTTAGTTGATCAAATTTGCAAAGAAGTAATTTGGTGGTCTTTGCATACTTTTATTGTTTTTACCATATTCATGTATTTTGCTTCTTCTGAAGCAGTCTTTGGTAGAAAAGTTCTTCAGGCAGCTGTCTCAGTTTGATTCTACTGCTTTTGATTTAAGTTTTTTTTATGAAAAACGTAATTATTGTGTGGATTTTATTTCTCAGTGGAAATAGCTGTTGATATTTTATCCCTCCCTCTCTAGTGACTCTTCTGTGGACTTCCACATCTTGGGTATTTCTATCCCATACGTCACTAGCTCATGGACTCTTGCCAATTACATGAAAGAAAACATAATTTATGTAAAAAACTTACCTGATAAATTAATTTCTTTCATATTGGCAAGAATCCATGAGGCCCACGCTTTTTATGGTGGCTATGTTTTTTTGTATAAAAGCACAATTATATTTCCAGTCCCTTATTCTGTATGCTTTTTTACTCCTTTTGTTATCTCACTACTTGGCTATTCATTAAATTGAGTTGTGGGTGTGGTGGAAGGTGTATTTATAGGCATTTTGGGGTTTGGGAAACTTTGCCCCCTCCTAGTAGAAATGTATATCCCATACGTCACTAGCTCATGGACTCTTGCCAATGTGAAAGAAATGAATTTATCAGGTAAGTTCTTACATAAATTATGTTTTTTTTTTGCAATGCAGAACATCCTCTTTTTTTAATTTAATAAATAAAATGATAGAACTTTTTTTTTTGTCCCCCCACAACCCCTGCGTACCACCTAATATAAATAAATTCTATATATGAGTTTTTCACTGGGATTTTTTTTTTCTTTAGGGAGCTATATTGACCACTATGATTGCTACTAGAAATTTCTCAGGTAGGTGAACCTGTGCTACTCTGCCATTTAAACAATGCTTTTTTAAAAACACAAGAAAATATACCAAAAATTGTAGTAACTTAGCAGGTTTAATAAAAATCTAAAATGCAAAAACTAAACATAATATATAATTATAGTGCTCACAGTTATATACAGAATAGTTGTAATTTAAAGCATATCTACCAATTGGAAATGTTCACACAATTTTCGAAGTAGTTAAACTTGATTTTCAAAATGTTTATTATATATATATATATATATATATACAGTATATATAAATATATTATTATAATTTTTTTTATAAATGTTCATTCTTTAAAGGAAAATAAATGTATTGCATAGATCAGTAGTTAAGCACTGCATTACAAAATCATGTAACTGTAATTTTGTTAGCACAATTTGTAAGGTGCAAATCAAGGGCAGGTCAGATCTTGAAATTCCAGGTGGATTCCATGTTCCTGGTCTCCTTTGTTGTGACCAGTTAAGGACAGATGTAAATGAGCTTGTGCTCTGAGTCAATAAATCATGTGTAGGGTGTTGCAGACACAGAAACATGTCACCATTAAAGGGACATTCATGTACAAAACAAATGCTCTGTATTCGAGCTTTTCATTGTTGCACTATTGCTTGCATATAATTATGTGTATAACCCCTGCAAATGGTTTCAACATATTTTTAGTCAGTTCCAGAACACAGCAATGTACTACTGGGACCGAGCTGAACAAATCTGATAAGCCAGTGACAAGAGGCTTGTGTGTGAATCTGCCAATCAGCAGCTAGCTCCTAGTAGTACATTTCTGCTCCTGAGCCTACCTAGATATGTTTTTTTTAAACAAAGGATACCAAGAGAACAAATTCATTTACTAAGAGAATTTGAGAATTCTCTTAAAATTGCTTGCTCTATATGTACCGTGAACATTTTAATGTTTAAATTCATGTCCCTTTAAGTAACAACAAGGCACTCTGCACTAATTAGTACAAAGCAGCTAAACACACTTTCTAAAGGGTATTTTACAGCAAAAGCAGGCAAATGACTAAAGTTATATTGTAATACTGCTTTATTTTTCTTAAACATTTCTCAATGATATTAGATTATGAGTTTAATTCTCTATTAAATGATCTGTAAATTAAATCTATTCATATTTTAAAGGACTGAGGTAAGGTTAGAGATGTTTAAAGAGATTGAAGCTAACAGAAGTACATGTTTGTGCACAAAATATTGCTAGGGACATATTGTTCACTGTCTGATAGGGACAATCTCCATAGCTCTATTGGTGGAAGTGACATCTGACAATTATAAAAACAACAAGAATTTGTATCAGCTCAGATATATCTGTTTAAAAAAACTGTTAACAGATTAAAAAAAAACTTTTTTAGAAGCCAGAAATTAGAGATATTAAAATGCATTTAAAAATCTGTTTGGTTGTTATAAGCTTAAGAGTATCCAAAGCTTAAATAAATGTAAGTTAGTATATTGAAGCTATAAGAAATGTTTGCATTTTGTAGTACATACACATGTATAATTTACTAGATAGTGATTTATGTGGTATGCAATAACAACAACCTGAATTCATTGTCTTTAAAAAAAAACAAAAAAAAAAAACTTCTTCTGCCTCTGATATTGTTGTCCCCAAAGCTTTTTTGTTCGAGCAGGTTACTGTTCTTTTCAATGTAGTCACATTTTTTAGCTTGTTTCCAAAATCCGAGGCAACACCAGCTTCTCCCAAAACTAATAAACTGCGTCCTTAATACCAAAAAATTATCTACAGAAGCAACTGAATGAATAACATTTTGGTTACAATAATTATATTCAGACTGTCCAATATGTTTTTTTTCACATTGGTATTTCTACATTCTATAACCTTAAGGGAACAATAAAAAAAGGTCTTGGTTGCAAGTTAAATTTCTTTTCCTAGAACAGTTCATGCCCATAGTATGCTAATTTACACATTATTTGAATGTTGAGTTATTGAAAATTACTGGGGGGGGAGTTTCTATATCTAGATTATTAATAAAAATGTTGAAAACAGTTGTAGCATTATCTGAGCACACAGGTATCCTGTCTTGTGTTACAATTGGACTATATCTTGTACTTTTGTATAACACTTTAGTCAAACCATAAAGAGTTGTCCAATAATCATATGTTGTTAATACAGGCAGATAACTGTCTAGGCCTGTTAAATAGGTGAATGCCTTGACCTGTATAGCTTTCTATACAGTACCTTATCATAAATAAGTTGTTAATATACAATTTCTCATTTTCTTCTGCTACATTTCTTGCATTGAAGAGTTATTTATGTAATCACCCATGAAGCTTTATCATAATGACATCCATAAATTGCTGCATGATATAAAACATGTCCCAACAGATATTTGGGCAGAGCATTTTAAGATAAATGACTTGTTTTATTCATCTTTATGTTTAGTGGCAAAAGGCTTTATCTTTATTAATGAGTTACAATAGTCACATAATATCCTTTTTTGTTGATGAAAACCAGCAATCAATACCTCAAAGTAAAGTATTTTTGCATACTATGTAGACTTTTGACACTGATTATTTTATGTATTATTCATCTTGGGTATATTCAATGGAAACTTTCAGAGCATGTATATTATTAAAAAAAAATATATATTTAGTATGTATACAGTCATATGTTATAATGGTATGGCCTTTTACTTATTTTCATGAACAAAATGTAGTATCCATAAAATCAATACTATGAGTATAATATTCCTAAAATATTTTCTCTTGGCTCACCTAGACAAATATAAGTGAGAGATTCCTATCCTGGGTAAATTGACACTTTCCTTCTAACTGCTTAAAGCTGACTCTGCTTGCTATGAAGAGACATTGAGTTTCATGAGGACGTTCCTATGCAGGTTATGTTTAGTGGGGGTTAAGGACTTTGCAAGATCTCCTCAATCCACCCATAATGATATTTCTAGCAGGAAACTGTGTCCCTTTTCAAAAATGTTTAGGTCGGATACATGTTAGTTAAACATGTCAGTTAGTCCACATATTTTAAGATCCCCACTCCCAGTAGAAGGAGTATAATCTTTTAGCATATAGCAGTTTGTATCCAGATGTGGCTATTATGGCATCCAACAACAAATATAGTGACAGTAAACACCTTGACATTTTTATATAAAATGTTATGCATTATCAAACAACTTTGTAATACAGTTTCATAATTTATTTTGTCCCTATTTTGCGTAATTTTGCTCTGAAGGTGAGCAATTTCTAATTCTCAAAACATGAAATGCACCCTGTTGATGTCTCATTGCTAACTGCTAAATATCAATCCCTAATTAGATTTAACAGCTGCAATACAAATCATTGTATACTAATTTTATTACAGTGACTAGACTTGTTGTCTGTGTACTAAAGCCCAGATTGGCTCCTCCAAATAAGTCAAATGGTGGGTAGTTTGGCTATTAAAAATTAATTGCAGAAAAAAGGATGATAATTTGCTGTTAAAACATTAAGACTTGGCTGATCTGTTCTATAGCAACACAACAGAAATGTCTTGTAATTACAAAGTGTTCATCAGTTTTTCAGCTAGTGGCTGTTCCTTCAGTAGATGGGATTGATTGTTTCTGTCAGACGTGAGATTTCAAACTAATCTGTGCCTTTCCTCCAACAATATTAATAACTCAGTTCCTGTGCGTGATCAGAAGAGAAAATACAATATTTATTAAAATGATTTCTCTTTCTACCAGGTGACCACAGTATACATTAATCAGCCAGTGAGCAGTAAAACCACCTGAGTTTCTGAAAATAATGAATCAAGGAACATTTTTTTAATCACAATCTTCAAAAGACGATGTAGATCTTGTTGTGAAGTAGAATAGTTTGCAGAACCTAGATGTATCAGACGAAGTTATCAGAACTCCAAATATTGCAAAAATCTATTAACAAAGTTTATTATAGAATTCTGGACTTTCTTTTAATGTTTCTTGTTTGGAGTTCTTGCGTGTTGATTATATCTAGATATAGATACATTTTGCTAAATGATTATGATAAACCCCTTAAGTAGATGCAGGATGTTTAATTGTGCAGGATTTAGGTCATTTTTCAATGGATATAATTGTATCTTCATACGGGCAAGATAAAAAGACAGTGGTAAACCATTGTTTAGACTTGCAGATATTTATTATTAATGTTGAGAAATCAAAAGGACTGGGGGAAATCAAATTGGTTATCACATGATCCCATAGCACCATTATCCAACAATTCTGATTGGATAATAGTGCAATGCCATAGAATATCCGTTTAAAGGAGGCAGATGGCGGCAGGTATTGGAAAATCCACATTCAACAGCAGCAAGATATGGAAAGAAAATATTGAATTATTTTATGCGCCAATAAATCTTTTCAATAATTTGCTATTTTTTCCACCCAGTTCATTAGCTATTATTTGTCTAGTAGAGCTATGATAAATAGAAATTAAATCTAAAATACAGAAATGTCTAAATCTTGGCTTATATCTCTAGAACATACTTAATAGGTTCCCTTCCCATCTTATTCACATTATTGTGTACATTCACAAAGAATGTAAGGTTAATAAATTGAGCCACATTTAAGGTGGCAGAGGATGTTTCTGTACATTTTCCCTTAATGGGGGGAGGGGGGATCTTTCTTGTTGGTGAGCAGTGTCTAGAGATAAGATGTAGAAATTTCAGTCTTTTGGATTTAGTTTTATTTTTACAAATATTTTTTTATATGCAATTATATTCCTCCTTAGTTCTGTCACTGTTTTGCCTGCAGGAATCAGCAGAGGTAAATGATTCCAAACAATAATATTTTCTAGAAGCGTATTTGGCAGGTTTTTATTAAAAATGTCTTTCTTATGCTACACTGATGTCAAGAAATTACGAATGGGAAATGCCAGCTTATGACTATGCTTTATTGCCAGCATTTATACATTTGTTCTAGTATATTTTTGCTGTAGAAAATTGAGGTCTGAATTTCCATTGAATATAACCCTTTGGCTCTTTGCAGTGCATGACATTTACATTTGTCATTCATACTACTGTGGTTATAATTGTGTTTATTATTTTTTTCTTATTTTCCTTTTTATGTGGAATGTATTTCATGTGAGGTAAGACACAAGACATCAATAAATTGTGCTATTTAATCATCTTAATCCATTTAACTCTCTGCTTGCTGTCACTCTTCTGAATTCCTGATCTTACGCTCTTAACACAGTTTCATATACTAACTGAAGTAACCGCTATGTGATTTATTTTTAACATTTTAAAAATATATTCTGTATGCTAGTTTCTCAACCTATGTTACATGTAGCCCGTGAGGGCACTTGGGTCATAAACATGGGGTGCCATTAAAAAAAAATACTGTGCAAATCTAGAAAATGTAAACAATGCAAGATATGTCAGTGAAATATGTCAGTTAATGTGTATCACTGCAATAATAAAAGTGCCACAGTGAGATATCACGTAAAAAATATTCCATAATGTCTCATACCAGATTATTCAACTGGGTCATTTATTTGCACACTTTACTTTTAATAGTGACAAACAAACAAACCTAAAGTAAAGTGTGCAAGAGTAAAACTGATTGATATCAGATGCAGGGATATCAACAATTCTATTTCCAGCACTTTATATTCAATGTTATTTTACTTTATTTTTCAAGTAGAGGCAAAAGTATTAAAGTTGTGCTGTATCTGCATTCAAGATCAGTAGAAGTTAAAATAATTCCCTGAATTTAGAAATGTATATCCATATCTTATATTAATGCCTTAGTTCAAAGACCAAAGAAAATATGTCAAGATTACTTCTTACTGAAAAGGTTGAGAAATACTATTCTATATACATGAATGCAAATGTGAAGTTAAACCATTCAAACAAACCATTACATATAAATGTAAAGTGAAATATTACTGGAGTATTGAAAATTGACCTACTACTGCCCTCTAATGGTACCTCCGTAATTGCATTATTGCAAACTTGCCTGTTGTCAACTTGTCTGTTTTATAATTCTGTATGAAACAAATTGTTTGTGCGTGTTAAAAATCTTTTAATAACCTGGCTAATTAGGGCCATATCAGGTCAATAAATATCAACAAGTTCATGTCATAGTGATAATTCAGTCTAGTATAGTGTTTAATGTTCGCTCAAAAACTTAATCCTCCGTGGCTTTTTTTTTATGTGCACTGGAAATATTCCCCAATCAGTAGCACATAGTTATTTTTGAACAAAATAATTTTTGCAATGCACTTGTATTAGTAAAAGCTATCACTGTTTCAGTAAAAGCTTTTACTGTGCAGGTGCAAATTGTTCATACCTAGATATGATTCATGCACCAGCAATTCGAACTGCTTAGGTTTCTGGCAGTGCTCTAACATTGTTGAGGGGTTATCATTTGAAGTATGTGAATAATAATGATGGTTGAAAGGAACACAGACTGGTTTCGCTATTGAACTGGAATAACCTCCAATTTGAATTATATTATGGTCACCCCTAACCTTCTGGTTACATCATGTTAAAATAATATTTGTATCCCAGGGGTTCTATTTATTTTTATTTAATGATGTGTGCCTTTAACACAAGCTAGTAAATTCATACATAAAAAGCTTACATCAATTCTAACGATTACGTTTTTATCAAAAGCTGTAAAATTGAGAACTTTTATTTTTGTGACATTGATGACATAACAAAGGGCATCGTCATTTACATAAATATCATATAAATCGGCTTCAGATCCTTTACATTATGTGGCTTGTATATGGATAGCGTGAGAGAGAGAAATATAGATAAATGGATAAATACAATTATTTTTGCAAATTCTTTCTTTTTAACTTTTTTAAAAGGACATATTCCAAAATTAGTTTCCAAACCTTATGCAGCTACTGTTGATACTGCTACAACTTTGAGATATTAAGTAATTGCTAGTCATTTTTTACTAGAGATGAAGTGTTTATTTTTTTGAAGAGCGCGTAGCACATGAATAACAATATGTTTAATACGTTTTGTTAATATATTTTTTATTTTTAAATAAAGCAGTGCTACATTAACAGATGGCTAAATGCATTAAAGATTGTTTTTCAAACAACCTTTTCATGCCTAATTTGTCAGGTCTGAAAGGTATTCTGCTAATTTCACAAAAGCAAACATTCCCAGTTATCTCTAGATTCTAGAGATATGTTTTATTTATTTTATATATTCTTTTATATGCTCTGTAGATCATTCTTATTTCAGTTATAGAAATTTACATTTTTCAAAAAAAAAAAATCCTATTAAAAATGTAAACTCTACAGTTGATGTAATGTTTTTAAATACTAAAATGAGTTTTATTCAATTTAAATTTATGAATTCCATTATAAATACAGTTATAAGGAGTGTGTTTTTAAATAACCACACTTGCCACATAGAATAGGTCTTACAGTGTTGGCAAGTTGTTGTAATGAGTCAACCCTTGGAAGGTTTTCAGCTTTTTTGACGGAATTGAGTGGAATACAAGAAAGCTTAACAGTGGCGTCACTAGGGTTGGTGTCACCCGGTGCGGTAAGTTATGGTGTCACCCCCCCCCCCGGAAAGCAGACACACACAAAAACACAGGCACACACACATACAAACACTCAGACACACTTAAAAACATACTCAGATGCACACACAAACACTCGGAAACACACTCAGACACACACACACAAAAACTCAGACACACACTTACAAAATATGTAAACTGCACTGCATTAATTATGAAGCTCATGCCTAGAGCTGCTCCCTGGCTCAGCAGAGCATCAAATGAAAAATAAACAGAGCACTCTAAAAATAAATCACTAAAGAAAAGGTTTAGGCGCAAACTATGAAAAATCTGCTCTCTGACTCTGTTCTAAGCCTGTCAGTGCACAGCCCCGGGCCGCGTGCCTACCGCTTCTTATGGCCAATCACCTCTGCACTCTGCCCACCCCCAGACCCCCGCCCGCCCTCCTACCTGTTCAGTGTGCACTTAGTGTACCGTAACCGTAATGGTCTGGTGGGCATCATACGTGGCTCCTTCACTTTAAAGACAGTGTAAAACAGTCATGCGGTCAGGTGCCAGGCATCCCCTCATGATTTGCTAATTCCCGTTTAGAGAGACAGCACAGCAGTGAGTGACTCCACTGCTCCACATGTCACTGAGCAGTGAGCACAGATAGGCAGGCAGGTTTAGGCTAGCAGCGCAACTTTGCAAGCCCCACGGCATGCCCACAACATTCATAGCGAAATTGGGCAGGGGAGAAGCAAAGTACAAACAAGCAAAAGCAGCCGGGAAAACTATTTGTTGAAATTGCAGCACTGGCTCAAGGGGCAAACAATTGTGTGTCTACAACTTCCCCAGTCCCACCAATGTTCCCAAATGCCAGACCCTCTAATAAAAAAAAAATCTATGCATCTCAACATTGTATTTCTTTCAATTTCAATAAAATTTAAAAAAAAAAAAAAAAAAATTTTTTTTTTTTTTTTTTTTTTTTTGGTGTCACCCCCTGGAGGGTGTCACCCGGGTGCGGCCCGCCCCCCCCGCCCCCCCCCCTAGTGACGCCACTGAAGCTTAATGTTTAATATATTTTTTAGACATATGTCAAATGATACCACTGTAAAACTCTTAGCTAACTGCAAGGTTGAAGTACATATATGCGACCCATGATACTGAGTAGGTAGCCCACCAGTAGTCCCAGATTCTACCAATTCTTTTTTTAATCGGTGTAGTGACAATTCTGGTAACTGAGTTATGCCAGTGCTTGTTTTACAAGGTATATTAATTAACTCATCTGTTAAATAAGGAGTAATTACAGCTTCTTTAGAGTTTCAAACAGACCAATACGTCGCCATATCTGTTCTTATCATGTTGAAGAAGAGGAATACTTAGTTTGACCTGTTCACATGTCTTATAGACTGACCTTTAACTCTTTATACCCTGGGTAGTGGCATCCTAACCCATTCAGAACCATATATGTAGTCAGTGCTTTTTGGCTCAGACTTCTACCTCTGTTACAAGCTGACATATCCATGCACAGATCTTTATTTACAATAATCAGTCTACTCTTTTAAATGCATTTAATTTGCTATGTCAACCCTCTTTGGAAGTTAATTCTATAACTTCACATGCTATAAACTGAAAACTGCTTTTTGCAGCATCAAGTAAATGTAAATATTTCAATATAAAGTTTATTTGTGTGTATTAATATCAAAGGGCAGTTATATTTGTATGTTGATCAGTTATATCTGCATATAGTTCAGGATTATTGCTTAGTGCATTGTGTCTACTAAGGTTAAGAATTGCTAATGACATAATACCCGTTATCCATTTACAGCAGCAAGAAGCTTACTGAAGAAACCGGATGGAGTCAAGGTAAGTTTACAAAACATTCTCACATATATTTTTTTTTTTATGTCTTTTAAAAGGTGTTTAAATATTTTTGCATTCAATTTATAGCTCAAGATAACCTAAAGTAACTTTATATAAATTCTACTTCCAAACTATCGGGATGTACAGAATTTTCTTCACATTCATGTATCAAATTCTTAATTTAAAAATAAATTAATATATATAATATTTATTTAACACTGTTTTCCATTATTTTTTGTTTTCTTCAGGGTGATTGATTTAATATCTATTTTACCTCCTTGTAGTAGCACAAACCAATGAACCAAAAAAAATTGCACAAACATTTGAAATTCAACTTCTGTTTTTTTTTTTTGTTTTTTTTTTATGGTTATGTTAGATAATTAAGGGGTTAAGAGCAAACATCTGAAACAAATGGTGTTGTGGCTGATAGAATACTGTGAAAACACAGATGTATAATTGAAAAACGTGTGTGTGTGTATATGTACATTATTTAATGTTGTGCCATCATAACATAAGATAAATATTATAAATAATCTGCTACATTGTGAAAAGAAAAAAATAGCTTTTTAATGTAGCAACTAGGAACACATTTAATTAGACTCAACGATGACCTGTATCATTGCTTTGGGATAGTTCTACTTTCTTCTCAAAACCATTTTCCATATAAACTGTATTTTGTTGAGATGGGTAAGTTCCTGTTCGTTCTTATTCAATCCTTACTTGGGGCAAAATATAATAAGAAAATTCTCACGTTTGTCATCAAAAAAAAAAAAGCTCACAAATGATATCACCATATTTATTAAAGGGACATAATACTCATGCTAAATCACTTGAAACTGATGCAGTATAACTGTAAAAAGCTGACAGGAAAATATCACCTGAGCATCTCTATGTAAAAAAGGAAGATATTTTACCTCACAATCTCCTCAGCTCAGTAGAGTAAGTTCTGTGTTACTGTGATCTCATGAGATTTGACTTAACTCTCATGAGATTTCATTGTAAACTTCCTTTAAACTGAATAGGGAAATAACATGAGAGTGCACGAGGCTCATCCTTTCAGCTGTCCCGGGACAGACATACTAAAATGCTGCTTGGCTACTGAAAAACTTTTGAGGTAAAATATCTTTCTTTTTTACATAGAGATGTTTAGGTGATATTTTCTAGTCCGCTTTTTACAGCTATGCTGCATCACTTTCAAGTGTTTAAACATTTCAGTATTATGGCCCTTTAAAGGCTATGCGCCAATAAAGTCACAACTTTTCATATGATCATTTGCAAGTCTTTAATGTATGTGAATGAGTTGTCTAGAAATGCCTAATTCTTGTGTTAATCTCTATTGGTATTTTAAAATTGCCGTGTATATATTTGCTGTTTTCATATATTTATGAAAAGTGGCGCATGTAATATTCACTGTTTTTAATATCGCTAATTTGTAGGTTGCAAGATAGTGAAAGAGCAATATTGTTGTTTGTCTGGAGGAAAAATTTCTTTTTCTTGCCATAATGGCTGTATTTAGGGTTAGAAGTCGCCCACAACAAGGCGCAGAACCTGAAGAAGAATGATTAAATAACACACAGGTGTATACAGATTTTAAAAAAGTAAAATAATTTAAAGGGCAATTGAAATAAGTGTACTCAAAAGAACAAAGATAAGCTACAATAAACAGGCAACCTTCCTCGATAAAAGAGCAAAATTAAAATAACTTTAAAATAACTTTAAAAATAACTTTGCAGTCTTAAAAAAAAAATTCAGAGAAGGGCCATAATGATAATAAGGGGGAAAGTGGTATGAGGAGAGGCTAGCCAAACTGGGTCTGTTTTTCTCTAGGAAAAAGGCACCTGAAAGGTGACAAGATTACTTTATATAAATATATGCATGGCCCATATACTGAGAATGGCAGAAGCTCTGTTAATTCCAAGAAAATAGTTTGTGACAAGAGTTCACAATTTAAAGCTTGTGGAAAGTAGATTTTCTTCATAAACGGAAAGAGTCCACAGCTGCATTCATTACTTTTGGAAAATTCAGAACCTGGCCACCAGGAGGAGGCAATGACACCCCAGCCAAAGGCTTAAATACCTCTCCCACTTCCCCCATCCCCCAGTCATTCTTTGCCTTTCGTCCCAGGAGGTTGGCAGAGAAGTGTCAGCAGTTTTTTTTCGATAAGTCTCTTATGGAGGGTAGTACTCTTCGGAATGGGACTGGAGTTTTAAGTAGTCCTGTCAGCCTCTCAGTGAGAGCATGGATGAATGTTAGAGTCCGGAGATGCAGGGAAAGTCTTCCTGCAAAACCATCCCGACTCAGTTTAACAACTCAAGCAATCAGCATTGACGAATTTTGCTGCCTGCTTTCTTCTCTCAAGTCCATGGCAGAAGTGACACTACTATCTGTCACACTTGAAAGGCTGTGTTCCTGTTCCATGGTGTAGATTCCAGTAAGATTGTTTCATTTTACTTTCATCATGGATGTCTTGTAATTTCAACTGTTTATCCAAAAGGCTACAGACTCACAGGAATAACTTAAATACAGGGTCTCAGCGAGGCTCCTTTTGTATCTTGGAATCAAGGGTTAATATCTCCTGAGGGGGTTATTGAACAGGTTTTTTTTTTAAATCATGTTTGTTATATGATTCTGTCTGCTAATATGTAGTGATATTTGAGCTCATGGCTATTTCGGAACATAACGGTCTTTACGTTCGGGCACGCTTTTTCATGGACTGCACGGTACACCTTGTGACCGGGCGTGGTCATGTTTTGGCTCTCCACATTCCTCATTCTTGACCGTGTGGCGACAAAGAAATTCTGTTTCGCTGGTGTCTGGTTCATAGGAGGTGGTGACTGCCCCAGCCATTGGGGGTGTAAGGTGCCGTTCCCATTTTTCTTATTGATCAATTTTTTTATCAATATCCCAGTTATGGAGGATTCTGATTTTTTGGAGACGGATGTCTCTGATTCTGATTCTACTTCTTCCGAAGAATATGAATTGGCCCGGGTGATACATGTCCATCAGTTATGTTCCGAATGCCATTTTAGAGTGCTCCTTTCCTCGAGATTGGGGAACCAGGGGCCCGCTGAGCCATCCGCCTCTGGGGATTCTGCTTTCCGTGAGGTGCGTTCCCTACAACTAACTCTTACTGCGCATGCAGGTAACCCAAACACGGCTTATCCTTCTCTGGAGGGTGGCCTGTTTCCTCCGGAAGTTATGACACGGTTTCGCATGGCCATATCTTTTGGCGCTGGTTACATCTCCCAGGATTGTGTTTAACATATTGTCCATGTTCCGTTAACCAGGGCTCGTCAGGCATGGAATCGCCTGGTCCAGTTCAGGCGTCTAGGGGAGTGACTCCCTGAGGCTTCAGGGGGTCAACCTTCAGGGCCAGGATCTTTGTTTGCCCGGTGCAGGTAAGTTTTGCCTTACGTTATAGACTAGCGTGCCTTTGTGCTCTACTGAGGCATGTTTTGGCGTTGCTGGAGGATCCCACTCTTAATGGGGTGGTGGATCATGAGTCTTCTGATGGGAATGGCATGCAGGATTAGACATAATGGGATGAAGTATTCTTCTTATAGTATTGTTTCTTGAGTATCTTTTCAGTTCTGAGCTTGGAAGACCCGGATTTCTGTTGGCGTGGGAGTATCCATTCTTCCTGGGCGATAACCTACGGGTTGCCTTATCTTTTATTTTAATCTGGTTAGGATGCATTTTTTTGTTTGTTATAATATTTCCTTTGGGAATTTTCTTCTCTGGAATCGATACTCGCGATTTTGTGATTGCACTGTTTACTTCTACGAAAGTTATGAGGACGTGTTTTAGTCCTATGTTTGTCTGTTGTTTATCTCTCTTGTGTGGCCTTATCAGTATGGAGCTCTTGGTTTCTGGCTGGTCCTGACTGGGTTCAAATCCTTCTGGTTTTAAGGCCTATTTCAGACATGTGACACCTTCTATGCCTGACTGGTCTGGTAAGGGCACCAAATGGTCCCACTATTATTTGTTTTACAAATTTCAGCTAGCATTCCGGGAGGACTTGATGGTCCGTGATTTGTCTAGGGGCATGGAGGATCGTGTTAGGTCCTCCTTAGCCTTTCAATCTAGTGGCCGGGACTTTGTTGAGATCCGCTCCAACATCCTCTGTTGGTTCCGATTCGGGATCCAGGGTTTTCCTTTTTTTCTCGGCTTCGGATGAAGCTTGGTTTCTGGAGTAGGGGTGTTAGGCCTGGTGCCCTCAGAATAGGCCGCCTTTTGTATGCTCCCGTTTTAGCATTCAGTGTCCTCTATAGCTTGGGTATTGTTTTCCCAAAAGTAATGAATGCAGCTGTGGACTCGTTCCGTTTATGAAGAAAACCCTAAATTATGCTTACCTGATCATTTCCTTTTCTTCAGACGGAAATAGTCCACAGCTCCCCGTTCCGTAATTTTCTGGGGGTGTTGGTTATTTCTGTTCTTCTGGCACCTTTTTTCACCCTATGCTTCTTCTACTGTTCCTTGTTCCTCTGCAGAATGACTGGGGGTAGGGGAAGTGGGAGAGGTATTTAAGCCTTGGCTGGGGTGTCTTTGCCTCCTCCTGGTGGCCAGGGTCTGAATTTCCCAAAAGTAATGAATGCAGCTGTGAACTCTTTCCATCTGACGAAAAGAAAATTATCAGGCAAGCATAATTTGTTTTAATCTCCTGCAACGTAAACGTTTTTTCACTGTAAGAGCAATCAAATTGTGGAACTCATTACCTGAGGAGGTAGTAAATGCCTATACCTTAAATACATTAAAAAATGTTTTAGACACATTTCTCTCTAGAAACATAATTCAGGGATATGATTGCTTGTGTTAAATGGGTCACCTTTTTTTTTTTTTTAAACTTTATTTATACCACCAGAAAGATAGGCATGAAAACCCAAGGCAGCGTTAAATTTGAATACACACAAAGAAAATCGTTACAGTTTGTCAAATATAGGCCTTTGGCAAGGGTCAATCTAAAAGAATTCAGTAGAAGGTTTTTAGTAGTCCCACAATAACATATCAGCAAAGTCAAGGGTCATGCCTCCTCTCTTCGCCTTTTCCTTTTTTCTGTAAACAATTACAATTAACCACATTCACAAAAATATAGAACAATAAAAAAAAAAGGAAAAAAAAATATAAAAATAACAATAAAAAAAAAAGGAAAGAAGAAAGATATATTTAACCACACCCATACTTACCTGGGGCCCTCCCAGACCGCCGGCCGCAGAATGATTCCAGAATTGGTATGTATATGAAATAGAAAGTGATGAGGTGTACCCGCCTATTAAGTGGATGTGTTAGAAAAGCACCAATTTCCCCTAAGATTCTCCCTCAAGATAAATTCACTATTTTTAAATGGGTATAGAACACGCTCCCTAACCACGTCAGGTAAGTGTAGCAAGTAAGGTGCCCATTTCTTTATAAATCTAGGTATCCTCTGCTCGATATTCCCACGAACATCTGCTTGTTCTATGAGCATCTGAGTATGTAGCTTGGATAGTAGTTTCTGAAAGGGTGGAGGTGAGCTTTCTGCCCAATATTGTAGTATTAGTTGTCTTGCAAGCAAAACAGATATAGAGACGAAAGCATCATGGGGGCAAGTATCGCGTTCTGGGAGTATAAATAGAACTCGTTGAGCCGAGAGGGATGTCTGGAATTTGGTTACTTTAGTCAACCAGTAGGTTAATTTACCCCAGAAAAAACTTCAGTTTAGGGCAATCCCAGAACAAGTGGGTCTAGTCTGGGTTTGCATAGTTACATTTAACACATGTATTTGTTGCTCCGGGTACCCATTTGGCTCTGAGGGCTGGAGTAAGGTATGCCTGTTGGAGGATTTTGGTGTGAGTTTCCCTCAAGTTAGCGGATAACGTGATATTTCTGACTTCTGTGAAACTATCTATGAGCCTATCGCTGTTTATCTCTATAGATCTACATCCGGTCCATTTCGAGAGTAGCTTTTGAGCAACAGTGCTGTCAAAGTGTTTAAGCACGAGATTATATGTATTTGCTAGTTTGTATGACCCTTGTTTAGCCAGTGAGCATAAGGTGGTGAGATTATTGTTTTCTGTTTGTAGGAGTCCATCTGTTTTTAATTTTGTGACATAGTGCCTGCACTGTAGGTATGCAAATCTATGCATGTATGGGTCACCTTTTAATGTGATTAGTTTAAGCTCAACTGGAATTTCCATCTAAAGGAGAGGATAGTCCACGGCTTCATTCATTACTTGTGGGAATTAAGAACCTGGCCACCAGGAGGAGGCAAAGACACCCCAGCCAAAGGCTTAAATACCTCCCCCACTACTGTCATCCCCCAGTTATTTTTTGCCTTTCGTCACTGGAGGTTGGCAGAGAAGTATTGGAAGATTTGGAGTAGCTCTTATGGAGGGTAGTACTCTTTGAAATGGGAATGGTTTTTTAAGTAGTCCTGTCAGCATCTCAGTAAGAGCATGGGTGAAAGTTAGAGTCCGGAGATGCAGGGAGAGCCTTTCTGCAAAAACCATCCCGATTCACATTAACAGCTCTATAAGCAATCAGCGTTGATGATTTTCGCTGCTTGCTTCCTCCACTCAAGTCCATGTCAGAAGTGATGCTGCTACACTGTCACACTTGAGAGGCCGTGTTCCTGTTCCATGGCATAGATTCTGGTAAGATCAATTCATTTTTTATTTACATAACGCAAGAAAACAGGGTCACAGTGTGATGCCTTTTATCTTTATAGAATCAAGGGTTAATATCCCTGGAAGGGGGATTATTAAACAGGGGGGTTTGTACATATTGTTATTTGTTGTGTCATTGCTGCGATATGTGTGAGATGAGGCTCTGGCAATGGGTGGACTACAGATTTCATTCCTGGGAGTTACTTTACGCAGCCGATTTGGCACGTTTTTTTTCTCCCTAGTGCAGGGGCGTTCCTGCGAGGCACTCCATGTGACCGGGTGGGGCCTATTCAACTTCCTCTTCTTGACCGGTGGTTGCAGGAGATGAAGCTTTTTTTTTTTTTTTATATTTAAAGTTTTTATTGAGGTTGTGCGAAAACAGTACAACATATATGAAACATCATATCCTTGCAACATACATAAATGGTACATCTCCGTTTAACAACTTTTGCGCAGTTACAAAGACGTAATTCTCCAAGTAAATAATCTTATAGAGAAAGAAACAAACAAACATTGGAACCTCTTTTCTTTTTCATAAGCTAAAATTAGCAATATAAGTGGTCACGTTAGGACCTATAGACTTAGAATAGCTTAGTAGATGGTTTTTAAATGGTAGCAATAGTGAAAATATCATTTTGCGATATAACTAGCACTGTAAAATATTATATGTTAGTGTATTGAGCTAGATACCCAAGCAGTCTTGTTACGCTAGGCATAGAGGACAAGGTCAACTTTATATTATACTGCAAGGGTTATTAGTAAAAAAACAACAAACAAACAAAAAAGACTATAGTTGGGGTGCGGCACAGGGCAGATAGGCCGCGTAGTTAGACCTCCTATAGAAGGAGGTTTATTATGGAGGGGGGGGGAGGTGATAGAGTGAGTATAATAAATAAAATATATAGCTTAGGGACTAAGAAGCTCATTGTGGTTTAGGAGAGGGGGCGATTAAAGAAATGCGAGAGATAGGAAATGCTAAGTAGACAGACTTTAGTGTTACAGGGCAGCCTAGTCATACATAAAGTCTCATGAACATATTGGTTAACAGGGGAAAAATAAGAGCGGACTGGTGACATATTAGATCAGTGGTGTATCTGGCATAACAAAGCTTAGTTCTAAACTTTACAGAGCCGGCATGAAACAGAAACAGAGAACATATAAAGATACATGACTAAACATCTATAAAAATTAGAAAAGTGAATTCTTCCAGGAGTCACAGATTAAGGAGGTCATAAACATTAGGATGTAGATCTTTAAAGACAGAACTCCCTGTTAAAAGGAACATACAAGCTGACAATTTTAAGGCATGAATAAAATGTCATCAACATGTCCTAGAGCACCTCAATTTCTAACATTCACATGTGGCTCATTAAAACAGTCAAACAAGAAATGAAAAATAAGCATGCTTTTAGCATATTGAACTTCAGGGCAGTAAGACACCCAGTACTCTAGAAATTGAACCATATAACATTACAAGTGTAACTAGTCCAACATAAGCACAAAGGTCAGGAATACACCATTTTCGTATGCTCATGTATCAAGATCTATATCTGTATTGATCTATATAGGCACATCTAGGTATATGAGAATTCTGACTTGACTATCATGCTCATAGTAATCTTAAAAGCTAGGTACCTGCCATCTTTAATAAATTAAAGCTATATGGGTCACATGCTGACAGTACATCAGTAAGTAGATTGTTGTTCCAATCCCATAACCTGCTGGAATGAATAAAGTTACACTTATATTGCACGCACACATATTGAAACAAATGGGCCTTAAACTATAGCAAACGCTTCATAAAGGGCAATCACATAGAAGTGCATTGTAGTCCATATAGTGATAAATATAGTTCCCAAACCTGCCGACACATTAAACGTTCAGTATTGTCACATTTGCTGATGTCCACTATGTTTACAACATCATGGCATGCCCTTTTAATTGCAGCTTTATCCGTCAGGAATTGTGTCAAGATGTCAGACCAAAGTATAGAAATTTCTGTTGCAGTGGGAAGACCATGTTACCAAGACTACTTAACCAATTCCGGCCCTCTCAGTGTAGGAATGAGGGCTCTCCTCAACCGCTTCAAAAGACTTATTCCAGAACAGACGGACCAAGCACCGCTGTTCCCATGTGCGAAAGAGCTGAATAGGGAGGCAGTTAGTACTAATGGCGTCAAGGCCTTTTACTTGCCCGGGAGATTCCTGACTCACAGCAGCCATCAAACCGGCTAAGCAGATGAGATCCTCCTCCATGAAGTGCTGCCGGACCGTGCTGGTAAGCAAGAGCTTAACGCTGATCTCCACAGCCTCCCGATATGTCCCGGATCCAGTAAATGTAGGACTAGAGATATGAGAGGGAAGCTGGGGCCCCGAAGCATCCCCCCACTCAGTGTCTACCTCATTTTGATCCGGAGACTTTATTAGCAAGCTCTTGCGCTGCTCCTCCGATTCCCCAGCTCTATCTAGGGCGGCAGTAAGCTTGTTGTGATGGTGAGTCAGTAGTTTGTTGATTTCAACAAGTATCCCGTGAACAGCAGCCATAGTAACTGCGTGTCTACCGGTGTGAGAAAATGTCTGCCGCCTCTGTAGATACAGAGCAGGATTCCCAGGCGTAGTCCACAAGATTTAGCAGAAAATCTAAATTTTGTAGCTTCCAAGCAGTTATAGGAGTAGACCCACTATGGTATTAGTTCACGCTGTGCCAACAATTCATTTTTAAGTCATATTTAGGTAAAATTATGCAGGAGCTCTAAAGATCTGCGTCCTCTCCTGTGCTCTGTTGGCTCCGTCCCCCGGAGATGAAGCTTTTTATTTCTGTGGTCTGGGTCTAAGGACTGCCCCGGCCATTGGAAGTATAAAGGTGCCATTGATATATTATATCTAGTCCGTAATAAAGGCATAAGCTATGGAGGACTCTTGACGCGTTGGAGGGTACTCCCTCTTTAACAAAGTCTAATACCTGTGTTTATTGTGAGGAGGTTCTGGTAGATCCGCCTGCTCAACGTTGTTCCACATGCCTTGACAAGATTACTACATCTAGAAAGAATAAGATGTCTAGTACTACTGAGCTGTCCACCTCTGAGGGTTCTCCATTCTGTGAGGTGCATTCCCTACATTCATCTGATTACACATGCTACTCCCCAGGGCACAACTAATCCTTCTGAGTGAGAGGGCTGCTGGCCGTCAGATTTTGCGGATCAACTGCAAACGGCGGTGTCTATGGTAATTAGTGCCTTACCACGTTCTGCAAAGCGCAAGTGTAGGGTAAATCGTTGCGGCCCGGCCTAGGGGTCATCTACTCCAATGGATATCTCGGCAAGATTATCTGCTGACGAGGACAACTCAGACTCTTCTGAGGACATTCCTTCTGGGTCGGAGTCTGTCATCTAAACCTCCGGCTGCGGAGGAACCAGACTTTAGGTTTAGGATGGAAAATTTACGCTTTCTACTGAAGCAAGCGCTTGCTACGCTGGAGGTTCCAGAACCGAAACTACCGGAGGAACCTTAGATTCCTAAACTTGATGAAATATATGAGGACAGGGTGGTGCCTCAGACCTTCCGGGTTCCTGTTAAGATGGCTAACATTATTAAGAATGAATGGGAGAAATTGGGTTCATCCTTTTCCCCTTCCCCTTCTTTTTAGAAACTGTTCCCCGTTCCAGACTCTCAGCTTGAGCTATTTGGGACTGTCCCTAAGGTGGATGATGCTATCTCCACTCTCGCGAAGCGTATGACGATCCCTCTTGAGGATAGTTCGTCGTTTAAGGAGTCCATGGATAAAAAGTTAGAAAACATGTTGTGAAAGATGTTTCAGCACACAGGGTTTGTTTTTCATCCGGCAGCGGCGGTAGCAACATTGGTGTGAAGCCTTGTCTAAGATGGTCGAGAGGGAGACTTCCCTTGACGGGATACAGGATAGAATTAAGGCCTTGAGGGTAGCTAATTTTTTTATTTGTGACACCAGTATGCATATTATTCGCCTGAATGCAAAAATATCGCGTTTTTCCGCCCTAGCCCGTAGGAGGCAAGGATGCCTTCCTGCCACAGGATAAGAAGGCTAAGCCTAAGGGATCTATTTTTCATCCCTTTCGTTTGGACAAGGCCCATCACCATCAGCCGAAATCGTAGCAGTCCAAGGAAACTTGGAAGCCAGCTCAGTCTTGGAATAAGTCCAAGCAAAACAAGAATCCCGCCGAGACAAAATCAGCATCAAGGGGTGGCTCCCGGCCGGTCAATGGACCGAGTAGGGGGGCAGATTTTCTCTCTTCTCAGAAGTCTGGTTGCAGGATGTTCAGGACCCTTGGCTTCTGGAGGTCATCGCCCAGGGTTACAGTATAGGGTTCACATCTCATCCGCCCAGGGGAATATTCCTCCTGTCAAACCTGTCTTCAAGACCAGAGAAGAGGGATGCCTTTCTAGAATGTGTGAGAGATTTCTCTTCTCTCTGAGTAATTGTACCAGCACCTCCAGCAGAGAGAGGTCTAGGGTACTATTCAAACCTTTTTGTGGTCCCAAAGAAGGAGGGCACATTCCGCCCCATTCAGGACCTAAAATGTTTAAACAAATTTCTGTCCGTTCTATCATTCAAAATGAAAACAATTAGATCTATTCTGCCCCTAGTTCAAGAGGGACAGTTCATGACAACAATAGACTTGAAGGATGCCTACCTTCATGTGCCAGTCCACAGGGATCACTTCAGGTTCCTGAGATTTACGTTTCTGGACCAACAATTCCAGTTTGTGGCCCTTCCCTTCGGTCTGGTGATGGCCCTGAGAGTCTTCACAAAGGTTCTGGGGGCGCTGCTTGCAGTAGCAAGATCCAGAGGCACTGGTGTGGTGCCTTATCTGGACGATTTCCTAGTCCAGGCGCCATTCCAGGCGTCATTCAGTCTCGCAGAGGAACACTCAAGGGCTCTTCTTCTCCTCCTCCAATCTCACGGATGGAAGATAAACTCAGGAAAGAGTTCCCTGGTTCCCAGCAACAGGGTGGAATTCCTGGGCACGATAATAGACTCTATATCCATGAAGATATTTCTCACAGATCAGCGACGCAGGAAGATTGCGTCCACCTGTCTTGTGCTTCAGTCCTCCTCAAGACCCTTTGTGGCTCAGTGTATGGAGGTGATTGGGCTCATGGTATCCAACATCAATGTCATTCCTTTCACCAGGTTCCACCTCAGACCTCTTAAGCTGTGTATGTTGAGGCAGTGGAATGGCGATCACTCAGACCTATCCCAACAGATTTTTCTGGACAATCGGACAAGGAAATCTCTCTCTTGGTGGATCTGTCCGGAACAACTGTCCCAAGGGACATCCTTCCTAAGACCGCTCTGGGAGATTGTGACCATGGACGCGAGTCTGGCAGGATGGAGGGCTGTTTGGGGTGGACTCGAGAGGAGTCTCTCCTCATGATCAATATTCTGGAACTTCGAGCGATCCACTATATTTTCAAAGCTTGGCCTCTCCTGGGCTCGTTCAGCTTCATCAGATTCCAGACAGACAACATTACCTCGGTGGCCTACATCAACCATCATGGGGGGACGAAAAGCTCTCTAGCAATGGAGGAGGTATCTCAGATATTGGTATGGACAGAGTCCCACAACTGCTTGCTATCAGCAATCCACATTCCGGGTGTGGACAACTGGGAAGCGTATTTTCTCAGCAGACAATCCTTTCATCCGGGGGAATGATCTCAACACCCCAACGTGTTTTCGGAGATCTGTCACAATAGGGGGACGCCGGGGATAGATCTCATGGCGTCCAGACTCAATTGCAAGCTACCCAAATATGGGTCGCGGTCCAAGGATCCCCAGGCAGAGCTGGTCGATGCCTTGGGGGTTCAACCTAGTTTACATTTTTCCACCATTGACACTTCTACCTCTTGGTGGCCCGCATCAAACAGGAGCAAGCTTCGGGTATACTGATTGCTCTGGCATAGCCACAGAGGATGTGGTTTGAGGATCTGGTGGGGATGCCTTCTTCTCCGTCATGGAGGTTACCCTGTCGCAGGGATCTGCTTGTACAGGGTCCCTTCCCACATCAAAATCTAGATTCTCTGAGGCTGACTGCGTGGAGATTGAACACTTAGTCTTAGCCAAGAGAGGATTCTCTGAGAGAGATTGATACTCTCCTTCAGGCCAGGAAGCCGGTCACTCATCGCATCTATCATAAGGTGTGGAGGACTTACTTGTCCTGGTGTGAGAAACATGGATATTCTTGGCACAAGGTTAAGGTATCTAGGATTCTGTCCTTTCTCCAGGATGGGTTGGAGAAGAGGCTTGCCGCCAGTTCCTTAAAGGGACAGATTTCGGCGTTATCTGTTTTGTTGCACAAGAGGCTCGCGGAGCTTCCTGATATTCAATCTTTTGTTCAGGCTCTGTCAAGAATCAAGCCTGTCTTTAGACATTCTGCTCCACCCTGGAGCTTCAACTTGGTTCTTAAGGTGTTGCAAAGGGTTCCGTTTGAACCTATGCACTCTATTGACATTAAGATTCTTTCTTGGAAGGTTCTCTTCCTGTTGGCTATTGCATCGGCACGCAGAGTATCTGAGTTGGCGGCCTTGCAATATGAGCCTCCTTATCTGGTTTTTCATGCTGATAAGGCTGTTCTTCACACTGGTTTGGGATTTCTTCCCAAGGTTGTTTCTATCCTTAACATCAATCAGGAAATAGTTGTTCCTTCTTTGTGTCCTAACCCTTCTTCCTCTAAGGAGAGGTTACTTCATAATTTGGATGTGGTTTGAGCCTTGAAGTTTTATCTTCAAGCTACGAAGGATTTCAGACAGTCTACATCTCTTTTTGTAGTGTACTTAGGGAAACGCAAGGGGCAGAGAGCCTCTTCAACTTCTTTGTCCTTTTGTTTGAGGAGCATGATTCGCTTGGCCTACAAGACAGCGGGACATAAGCCTCCTCAGAGGATCACAGCTCATTCAACTAGAGCTGTGGCTTCTTCTTATGACTTCAAGAATGAGGCCTCTATGGAGCAGATTTGTAAGACGGCTACCTGGTCCTCCTTACATACTTTTACAAAGTTTTACAAATTTAACGTGTTTGCTTCGTCAGAAGCAGTTTTTGGGAGAGAGGTTTTGCAGGCTGTGGTGCCCTCAGGATAGGGTCTGCCTCCTTTTTACCCTCCCATTTTTTTTCATTCAGTGTCCTCTAGAGCTTGGGTATTTGTTTCCCACTAGTAATGAATGATGCCGTGGACTCTCCTCCCCTTTAGATGGGAAACATAAATTATGCTTACCTGATAATTTAATTTTCATCGTGGTGAGGAGAGATCACAGCTCCCATCTGTTTCTCCGGTAGGTGGACCGAAATTTAGTTTTGTTCTTCTGGCACCATTTATACCCTGATATTTCTCCTACTGTTCCTTGTTCCCTCTGCAGAATAACTGGGGGATGAGGGGAGTAAGGGAGGTATTTAAGCCTTTGGCTGGGGTGACTTTGCCTCCTCCTGGTAGCCAGGTTCTTAATTCCCACAAGTAATGAATGAAGCCATGGACTCTCCTCCCCAGGATGGAAATTTAAATAATCTGGTAAGCATAATTTGTTTTGTTTTTTGTATGTATATTAAGGTTTGTATAGTTTGAACTTGATGGACTTCTGTCTTTTTTTTCAACCTCAACTATGATGTTACATAATGTTCCTTATTTGAAGGAGCTAATCTGGACTTGAGGCTGGAGAAGACAGGGCTGTCATTGTGTTATGAGGCAAGCCTAGGATTGTGAAGACTGCCATGCGCTCTTTCAGTTTTCAGGATCGGAAATGTGGAAGATTTAATCACAAAAAGAGCAACACAAGAACAAAGGGTAGTAGGTTCAGGAATCATTTGCGGATGCACTTTTTAAGAAAGGGTGATTGATTCATGGAATAAACGTCCATTAATGGTTCTTATATCTCATCAAAATCTATGTTTTTATGGGGGTTTTTTTATTTAGCCTCTTCTTACAGCTAAACACGTGCTTAGTTCAGCAGCGCTGTTTCCATTGCATGGTTAAAGTAATGTTCATTTAAGTTATGGTGGAGATAAAAGCATGAGGCTCTTCATTGTATGGCTGATAACATGATTTGCAATTAGTATCTGCAGTCAGTTGTCTGTTAAACCATGTTTTATTTATCAAATGCTTATAAAACTATTGGTCAGTTTGGTTTGTACTATCTATAATATGGTGCTAGTTTAAAGTGAAAAAAAACAACAAATGGTGACATAGAACTGTATCCTTCATTAGAATGTTCAACAAATTGTGTTCTGTTGAATGGAACTTCGGTTGGTCATATGATAGTTGCAGAATCTTCTTCTACTGTATATCCTTTAAACAAACATTATATTATTATATAATATAATATTTAACACATTACAACAATTACATTTTCCTCAAACACTTTAAAGCCTGGAGTTTAACATTAACTTTTTGTAATCACATTTTAGCAGCTTGCCATAATTTAGCATTATGGGAAATGAAGATTGATCACTCTAATAGCAATCACTAAGATGTCTTTCAAAGCCTCTGCAGTTTTGAATAAACTTAATTTTTAGAAGATTGCCAGCTTTTGTTTTCATGTCTTGGTGCCCTTTAGCAGCATAAGATAACACAAGGGAAATGGATTCATGCATAAGAGTCTTTCTCCCAACCGATATCCTGACGGCAAGAGTATTCTCACAGATACTTTTGACATTTTCAAATAAAAAAACAGAAAAGAAGAATTTAGTCAGGTAGGCACTAGAATAATCTAAAGCTGACATTTATCAATAACCAGAACATGTTATAATTTTATAGACAAAATAAAATCCATAGTGCTCCTATGCATGAATCCTAATGGTCTCCAAGAAAATTGAAAAACAAAGACATGGGCTACTAATATACAAAGTCTCTATTTCATTGATGTAGTATCCATATGGAGTGTTTTATTAGTTAGTTACATACATATAGATAAGGCAGATAGGGTGATTGTTTGGTAAATCACTGATAATGCTCATGATGTATATGCAGCCACCAATAAGCAGCTAGCTCCCAGTAGTGCATGGCTGCTTTTGAGCCTACCTAGGTATGCTTTTCAACACATAATACCAAGAGAATAAAACAAATGAGATAATAGAAGTAAAATGCAAAGCTGTTAATAATTGTATACATTATCTGAATAATGAAAGTTTAATTTTTACTTTACTATCCCTTTAAGATAGGGTGACCATATTGCCGATTTAAAAAAGGACACATATGAAAAATACATGTCAGGGCTGTTTTCAGAAATGTTTTGTATAAGAATCGTGACATGTATTTTTTATATGTGTCCCTTTTTAAAGCGGCAATATCGTCACCCTATGGTCACCATTTCCATAGTTTACATTGTTAAAAATGTGGTGTGAGATACTCAAAAAAGGTATTTAATTACATGCTTTCAAATACTGACAATTACCTAAAAATTAACATTTCCTATACTAATAAATAGATGACTGGAAATATTAGTTGGCCCCACCAAAGTCTATCAGGCAAAAAAGATCTAGATTTATGTGTGTTAGGTTTGTTGTTGTATGGAAACATAAGTAAAGTTGAGTTTACCACATACTTTCCACATACACTAAATCACTTGAAAGGGATGCAGCATATATGTAAACGCCCACTAGAAGATATCACATGGACATGTCTGAGTACAAAAGGAAGATATTTTGGCTCAAACATTCCTAAACTCACTAGAGTAATAAATGGTCTTTATCTACTGCCATCTGTATGGTAAAATAAACCTACTTACTGTGATCTTCTGGGTTTACCATAATCTTGTGAGCTTTCATAGTAAACTTCCTTAAAAGGAGGAGGAAGATAAAGTGGCTGTGGGAGCACATGACAGGTGCATGTTCTCTTGCAAATCCAGGGACAAGAATACTTTACAATAGGATATGGCTATTGAGGAAATTTTAAGGTAAAGTCTCATCCTTTTTTCTTTTTTTCTTTTTTTCTTTTTTTTTTTTTTTTTTACAAAAATCGCCAAAGTTTTACATATTATGCTGCATTACCAGGGATAGGCACGGACCAAGGCTGTGGCAGACATTTTCCAAAGTACACACGTTAGTGAAGGACACAGAGGTACTTTTCAAATGAAAAACATCAAAGAACACTCTTTACAGAGAGGGTAGTGGATACATGATGGAATAGCCATCCAGAAGAAGTGGTAGAGACTGTGAAGTAGTTTAAACATGCATAGGATAGGCATAAAGTTATGCAATCAATCAATCAATCAATCAATCAATGGTCAGTCCACAGCACTTAAGTTAAATAATCACTTTATTAGAAACAGTATAAAACGAAAAAGTGATGTTTCAGGGTTGCCCCCTTAATCATATGGTATGATTAAGGGGGCAACTCTGAAACATCACTTTTTCGTTTTATACTGTTTCTAATAAAGTGATTATTTAACTTAAGTGCTGTGGACTGACCATTGATTGATTGATAAGCTGTTTGGGGAACTTGGCAGCAACCTCAGCTCTACACGGGTACGTTCCACTAGGAGCTGTATCACTTGGAGTATATACATAAAGTTATGCTAGATATAAGATAAGGCCAGGAACTAATGAAAGTATTCAGAAAATTCTGCAGACTAGATAGGCCGAATGGTTCCTATCTGCCGACATATTCTATGTTTCTATAAGTCAGGAGAGTGAAACTTTGCTGTCAAATGGGCTGCACATTGCATGCCCCTGGTCTTGTTCCACAAGTACAAAATAGTCATCTAATCAAACAAGTTTAAAATAACATTTATATAAAGACTGCTTGTGGTATTACCTTTTATTTATTTTTTGGTTATATTGAGAGTCTGCAACTCCTGACCAAACCCACCCACCCTGATGTTAATTGCATGATCATCATGGTTGGTTACTTACATGGTTACATAAGGTTTGTCAGAGTAGGCAATGGTCTTCTACACACAGACACCAGCACCACGCTGCCGCACAGATCAAGGAATTGGGACAGGTCGCAACTCACGGTTAATTGACTGCAGGCAGCTTGCTTCTTCCCTCCCTTTCCTGCTACTAAGTGTGGCGCCGCTTGGATCAAGGAGGAGTGAGGACCAGCATTCATCTGTCCTACTCCTCCCTCCCCTCCGCAAAACAGGTAGCGGACACTGCAAGGGCCAGTCACAGACACCAGTGTCTGTGTACGGACACCTTGCCTATCCCTGTGCATTACTTTCAAGTCGTTTGGGTAACATGTCTAATTTGGGTGTTCATACTTCAGTTATTGCAAGTTTGGAAGAAATATTTTACAGTGTTATTACATTTTTCCAGTTATTTCTGACAAATTTAAAGGGAGGGACAGTCTACTTTATTTTTTTTATTGCTAAAAAAAAGATAGATAATGCCTTTACTACCCATTTCCCAGCTCTGCAAGCTACTTTATAACCTCTTAGTTTGCCTGTTTCTAAGTCTTAGCAAGCCACCCTTTACTGCTGTGCTTTTTAAATCATGCAAAATAGATATACAGAGCTAGTTCATGTGTGCCATATATGTAACATTGTGCTCACTCCCGTGGAGTTATGCAGGAACCGGCAGCAATTGGCTAGAATGCAAGATTGTAAAAATAGAAACAAACAAAAATATCACTGAGATAAGGTGGCTGTCTGTAGAGGCTTAGATACAGGTAATCAGAGGTAAAAAGTATATTAATATAACCGTATTTGTTATGCAAAACTGGGGAATGGGGAGTAATAAAGGGATTATTTATCTTTTTAAACAATAACATTTTTCAAGTAGGACTGTCCTTTAATAATGTTGAAATGTTAAAAATGAAGAATGGCTGCTTTGGTAAACCTAGAAAAACACCCATTTAGGGTCAGATTATGAGTGGAGCGCAAATGTTTGTATGCAAACGATATTGTCTTTTCACGGTCGCTTACGAGCAAGTTAAATTGCGCTCTAATTACAGGTTGAAAGTAAATGCGATCACTTGAGCGCAATTGAAGTTTCTTGTCGGGTTAGCGCATCCTCAGAGCTCTGGTTAACTTTTTCGCAAAATACAAGTGTCAAAAATACATTACACAATATGTGTTTACACTCATAATAACACTATCTAATAAAAATTAATAAATAAAAAATATTGCACAAAAAAGTTATAAGAGCTCAAAGATATGAGATCTCAGGTGTTAGAAAAAAAATAGACAGGCAAAGGGCAAATAGAGATACATACAACTGCAGCCTTGGATCTCAGGATAAGATGTCTAGACTCCTCATATAGCTGTATTGAAGGTTCTAAACGGCTGCACATCAACTAATCAAGTGCCTCCGTATAAAAACAAAAGGACTCTAGATGTATGAGATAAAATAGTCAAAAAAAACCTTAAATTATACAGATTTGAAGGTAGCTTAAAATTGACATACATTTAATAAACGAACCTTCAATACAGCTATATGAGGAGTCTAGTTATCTTATACCGAGATCCAAGGCTGTCGTTTGGAGATCAGTAGATTGGAGACCTAGGATTATTTCCACAACTGATCGGTTTGTGTGCTTGATGGACGGCTTTTAAAGGCCCAGATTGCTTGTTTAACACTGTGTGTATTTTAGCGCTCTACATCCTATTAGTATTTTTAATTTAAATACTTACATTTGGGGGTGCCCTCTTTTTGTTTTGTTTAATTTAGACTCCTGATAGAAACCTTATGATTTATTCTAAGTACCATCAAAATAATTTAAATGTTATTGGGGATTTTTGAGTTCTGCTAACCCATAATTTTTATCAAAATCTTTTCATAAGATTGTTAGATTTTTTACAGTCTGCTATGCCTGATTAGTTTATTAAAATAAAAACATAATAACTTCTATTTAATATGTAATATATAAACCTTGCTCATGTCTTCCCATCACATCTTCCACAATTGAAGTCCATTTATTACCCAATTTAGGGCCAGATTAAAAGTGGAACGCTATTTAACGCTCCTGCTCGAGCGTCAACTCCGCTAGTAAGTAAGCTTTTTGTGTGCGTCGGGTTGCGCTCTAATTATGAGTTGCAGAAAACCCGATGAGCACAAACACCAACGATAAATTGCTTATCGCTCGCGCATAACTGTTCTACCCTTAAGTTGGCCCTTAATGTAGCTGAAGGTGCAAATATTAATTTCACTTGTACCAAGCCAACAATTTTCATTACTATTAACATAGTCTGTACTATTTGTTTTACCCTCATACCACCAAAACCCACTTTGGTTTACACCCAAGTGCAATTAGGCCTCTGCTGAATCTACCCAAGTCACAGTACACACTTGCATGCCACATTTACCCAGCACAACAATCTTATGCAATCCTAAGTAATTTCCCTCAACTGTGTACAGTGGTTATCAATCTTGCTTTAAGCCATGTTTCATCAGCTAATCATAGGTAGGTAAGGACTCAGCCATGATATTTTACTCAGGTCTTGTGACACAAAGGAACCATGATTTGGATGGAGTGGAAAAAGGTGGTGTAGCTTGTGTGACACACAAACATAATTTTCGGACCTACACCCCTCCCTGATACAGCCAAGAAGGAACAGTACTGTGTGGTAGGGCTGCCACATCTGTTGGAATAAATACCAGCCATGCTCTTTAATAAAATGTTGCATAAATTATTGCAGGGAATAATTCAGAAACTAAAGCTGCTAGGACTGATTTTAAATTATTATTTGTTTACCATTAGATTCCAATACTAATAGAAGAAGTCTCAGCATGACGGAACCTTCATTTCTATATAATGTATTATTTATATTGTCCTGAGCCTTAAAAATACCAACCTTGTCACATCACGTTTGATGTTCAGGGGAGAAATTTATTCCACACTTTTTATATGAAATAAATCACGATTGTCTAAGAAATTGTCTATATACGGTACAAGTCCACTCAATTTACATTAAACCTCCATGCCCCAGGTTCTTGTTTGTTTATACCAGATTAATAAATATTAAAAAGTGGGTTTGGTATCATATTTTGCTCAAGCATATAAGCTTACCTGTCCATGTGAAGGCTAACCCCATAGGGGGGAGTCCTAATACATAAATATATTATGATTTAATGCACTCTTTTTCTTTTTAAACTTCACTCTCCAGGTTATTGTAAGGTTTTACCAGGTTAAAAAAAAGAAAAAGGGAGGGGTTGGTATCATCATTTATTCAAAGCAAATAAGCTTTCCTGCAAACCCCATAGGTAAGACATAATACTTTTAAATATATTGGGCCAGATTACAAGTGGATTGTAATATATTGCGCTTCACTGAGTAATACCAGCGCATGCTAATGTGTGCTGGTATTACAAGTTATATACATCTACTTATATGTCCCTGAAATGGTGCGACACGGCATGAGAACTAGGGCAGCAAAGGGGGTAAGTTGTGCAGCGATGGCAGAAAATTGGAAATGTATATGATTATATACATATATATTGGTGTATATACGCATTTTAAAGAGATATTAACCCCTTAACCACGCGTGTCGTACAGGGTACGTCGCACACAACCTGGTCTTAAAACACCAGCGACGTACCCTGTACGGCATAAGGGGTTTAAAGCTGGTGGAAGCGATCCTGCTCGCTTCCAGCCGCTTTCCGGTTATTGCAGTGATGCCTCGATATCGAGGCATCCTGCAATAACACCCCTTGGCCATCCGATGCAGAGAGAGCAACTCTGTGGCCCTCCTGCACCGGACATCGATGGCCGGTATCGTTGGTGGGTGGGAGGCGGGTGGCAGCCATCGATGATGATCAGTGATGTGGAGAGGGGCGGGATTGTGCGCGTGCACGGGAGGGCGGGCGCGTGCGTGCACGGGAGGGCGGGCGCGTGCACGGGGAGGGAGCGGGTGGGAACCGCTACACTACAGAAAAAGTTGGAGTACAAATTAAAAAAAAGGCTAAAAAAGTTAAAAAAAAAAGGAAAGAGATCAGGCAGGTGGTGGGGATTGGTCTGTGGGGGGGAAGCTACACTACAGAAAAAAACAAAACAAAAAAAAACTACTTTTTTTTGGCAAACTGGGTACTAGCAGACAGCTGCCAGTACCCAAGATGGCCCCCAATAAGGCAGATGGGGAGGGTTAGAGAGCTGTTTTGGGGGGGATCAGGGAGGTTGGGGGCTAAGGGGGATGCTACACAACAGCATATGTAAATATGCTAAAAAAAAAAAACAACTTTTATTTTAGTACTGGAAGACTTTCTGCCAGTACTTAAGATGGCGGGGACAATTGTGGGGTGGGGGAGGGAAGGGAGCTGTTTAGGAGGGATCAGTGGGTCTGATGTGTCAGGTGGGAGGCTGATTTCTACACTAAAGCTAAAATTAACCCTGCAAGCTCCCTACAAACTACCTAATTAACCCCTTCACTGCTAGCCATAATACACGTGTGATGCGCAGCAGCATTTAGCGGCCTTCTAATTACCAGAAAGCAACGCCAAAGTCATATATGTCTGCTATTTCTGAACAAAGGGGATCCCAGAGAAGCATTTACAACCATTTGTACCATAATTGCACAAGCTGTTTGTAAATAATTTCAGTGAGAAACCTAAAATTGCGAAAAAATTTAAGTTTTTTTTAAATTTGATCGCATTTGGCGGTGAAATGGTGGCATTAACATATACAGTAAATATAGTATATGTATATAAGCATATAAATATATATTTACTGGGAACACACAGTTCACAAAGAGCGCAATGTAAAGGTACTTTTCAGTGCCTTTTTTTCCCAACACCCCACACCCGCTACCTTTAGCTCCCAAAAACTGCCTGGTGCAGTTATTTTATTACAAAATATAAAATACTACAATTTTTATCTTTTAAAAAAATACATACACCACTGTAGTTTGGGGTATTCGGGACACATTTATAAAATTAGAGATCTGATCTCTGGTCAGTTTTATAAGCGCTGATTGCTTTTAATGGATAATTATTTGAGCGCTCACAAATGGGCAAATGAATTAGCGTTAAAATCAGTCATATTAAAGGGTTATAAAACCAAAAAATTTTCTTTCATAATTCAGATACAGAATACAATTTTAAGCCACTTTACAATTATTTTTCTTTTTATTATCCAATTTGCTTTATTCTCTTAGTATGTTTTGTTGAAGAACTAATGTACTACTGGGAGCTAGCTGAATGCATTTGGTGAGCCAATAACAGTGTATATGTGCAGCCACCAATTCTTTGTAATAAAGGATATCAAGAGAAGAAAACAAATTAAATGATACAAGTAAATTGGAACGTTTGTTTTTAAATTGCATGCTCTACCGGAATTGAAAGAAAAATTGTGGGTTTCTTGTCCCATTAATCTCACATACTTTGGTTGTTTTTACATCATATGTGAAATATCTCCAATGCTAACAGAAGTGTGCTCAGTAAAAAACTCTTTATTTAATTGCAGCCATCCTCTTATATGTCCCTGAAATGGTTTGATAAAGTATAAATGAGCCAACTACTCAAATTTGTATGTAGGACTGGAGATACAGTTGCAGGTATTTGCTTGTTTCTTGTAATGAAATCTATCAGTGAAAGAATTCAAGCATTACAGCTTTATTAACTGAAAATACATTTTAGCTTAGAGTCCCTTAAAAGGTACAATATGTTTCTCCAACATAGGTGTGTCCGGTCCACGGCGTCATCCTTACTTGTGGGATATTCTCTTCCCCAACAGGAAATGGCAAAGAGCCCAGCAAAGCTGGTCACATGATCCCTCCTAGGCTCCGCCTTCCCCAGTCATTCTCTTTGCCGTTGTACAGGCAACATCTCCACGGAGATGGCTTAGAGTTTTTTGGTGTTTAACTGTAGTTTTTATTCTTCAATCAAGAGTTTGTTATTTTAAAATAGTGCTGGTATGTACTATTTACTCTGAAACAGAAAAGTGATGAAGATTTCTGTTTGTAAGAGGAAAATGATTTTAGCAACCGTTACTAAAATCGATGGCTGTTTCCACACAGGACTGTTGAGAGGAATTAACTTCAGTTGGGGGAAACAGTGAGCAGACTTTTGCTGCTTGAGGTATGACACATTTCTAACAAGACTATGTAATGCTGGAAGCTGTCATTTTCCCTATGGGATACGGTAAGCCATTTTTATTACATAAGAATAAAGGGCTTCACAAGGGCTTTTAAGACTGGTAGACATTTTCTGGGCTTAAACGATTGATATATAAACATTTTTAATACTTCATAGCTTTGAGGAATTATTTTATTCTTGGGATTTTTGTAAAATAACTGGCAGGCACTGTATTGGACACCTTGTTCTCTAGGGGCTTTCCCTAATCATAGGCAGAGCCTCATTTTCGCGCCTCTATTGCGCAGTTGTTTTTGAGAAGCATGACATGCAGATGCATGTGTGAGGAGCTCAGATACATAGAAAAGACTTTCTGAAGGCGTCATTTGGTATCGTATTCCCCTTTGGGCTTGGTTGGGTCTCAGCAAAGCAGAGACCAGGGACTGTATAGGGGTTAAACATAAAAACGGCTCCGGTTCCGTTATTTTAAGAGTTAAAGCTTTCAAATTTGGTGTGCAATACTTTTAAGGCTTTAAGACACTGTGGTGAAATTTTGGTGAATTTTGAACAATTCCTTCATACTTTTTCACATTTGCAGTAATAAAGTGTGTTCAGTTTAAAATTTAAAGTGACAGTAACGGTTTTATTTTAAAACGTTTTTTGTACTTTGTTTTCAAGTTTATGCCTGTTTAACATGTCTGAACTACCAGATAGACTGTGTTCTGTATGTGGGGAAGCCAAGGTTCCTTCTCATTTAAATAGATGTGATTTATGTGACACAAAATTTAGAGAAAATGATGCCCAAGATGATTCCTCAAGTGAGGGGAGTAAGCATGGTACTGCATCATCCCCTCCTTCGTCTACGCCAGTCTTGCCCACACAGGAGGCCCCTAGTACATCTAGTGCGCCAATACTCCTTACTATGCAACAATTAACGGCTGTAATGGATAATTCTATCAAAAACATTTTAGCCAAAATGCCCACTTATCAGCGAAAGCGCGACTGCTCTGTTTTAGAAAATATGGAAGAGCATGAGGACGCTGATGATATTGGTTCTGAAGTGCCCCTACACCAGTCTGAGGGGGCCAGGGAGGTTTTGTCTGAGGGAGAAATTTCAGATTCAGGGAAAATTTCTCAACAAGCTGAACCTGATGTGATTACATTCAAATTTAAATTGGAACATCTCCGCGCTCTGCTTAAGGAGGTGTTATCTACTCTGGATGATTGTGAGAATTTGGTCATTCCAGAGAAATTATGTAAGATGGACAAGTTCCTAGAGGTCCCGGGGCCCCCCGAAGCTTTTCCTATACCCAAGCGGGTGGCGGATATTGTAAACAAGAATGGGAAAGGCCCGGCATACCTTTCGTCCCTCCCCCTATATTTAAGAAATTGTTTCCTATGGTCGACCCTAGAAAGGACTTATGGCAGACAGTCCCCAAGGTCGAGGGGGCGGTTTCTACTCTAAACAAACGCACCACTATACCCATAGAAGATAGTTGTGCTTTCAAAGATCCTATGGATAAAAAATTAGAGGGTTTGCTTAAAAAGATGTTTGTTCAACAAGGTTACCTTCTACAACCAATTTCATGCATTGTTCCTGTCACTACAGCAGCGTGTTTCTGGTTCGATGAACTAGAAAAGGCGCTCAATAAAGATTCTTCTTATGAGGAGATTTTGGACGGAATTCATGCTCTCAAATTGGCTAACTCTTTCACCTTAGACGCCACTTTGCAATTGGCTAGATTAGCGGCGAAAAATTCTGGGTTTGCTATTGTGGCGCGCAGAGCGCTTTGGCTAAAATCTTGGTCAGCGGATGCGTCTTCCAAGAACAAATTGCTTAACATTCCTTTCAAGGGGAAAACGCTGTTTGGCCCTGACTTGAAAGAGATTATTTCCGATATCACTGCGGGTAAGGGCCACGCCCTTCCTCAGGATAGGTCTTTCAAGGCTAAAAATAAACCAAATTTTCGTCCCTTTCGCAGAAACGGACCAGCCCCAAGTGCTACATCCTCTAAGCAAGAGGGTAATACTTCTCAAGCCAAGCCAGCCTGGAGGCCAATGCAAGGCTGGAACAAAGGTAAGCAGGCCAAGAAACCTGCCACTGCTACCAAGACAGCATGAGATGTTGGCCCCCGATCCGGGACCGGATCTGGTGGGGGGCAGACTCTCTCTCTTCGCTCAGGCTTGGGCAAGAGATGTTCTGGATCCTTGGGCGCTGGAAATAGTCTCCCAAGGTTATCTTCTGGAATGCAAGGGGCTTCCCCCAAGGGGGAGGTTCCACAGGTCTCAATTGTCTTCAGACCACATAAAAAAACAGGCATTCTTACATTGTGTAGAAGACCTGTTAAAAATGGGAGTGATTCATCCTGTTCCATTAGGAGAACAAGGGATGGGGTTCTACTCCAATCTGTTCATAGTTCCCAAAAAAGAGGGAACATTCAGACCAATCTTAGATCTCAAGATCCTAAACAAGTTTCTCAAGGTTCCATCGTTCAAAATGGAAACCATTCGAACAATTCTTCCTTCCATCCAGGAAGGTCAATTCATGACCACGGTGGATCTAAAGGATGCGTATCTACATATTCCTATCCACAAGGAACATCATCGGTTCCTAAGGTTCGCCTTTCTGGACAAGCATTACCAGTTTGTGGCACTTCCGTTCGGATTAGCCACTGCTCCAAGAATTTTCACAAAGGTACTGGGGTCCCTTCTAGCGGTGCTAAGACCAAGGGGCATTGCAGTAGTACCTTACTTGGACGACATTCTGATTCAAGCGTCGTCCCTTCCACAAGCAAAGGCTCACACGGACATCGTCCTGGCCTTTCTCAGATCTCACGGGTGGAAAGTGAACGTAGAAAAAAGTTCTCTATCTCCGTCAACAAGAGTTCCCTTCTTGGGAACAATAATAGACTCCTTAGAAATGAGGATTTTTCTGACAGAGGCCAGAAAATCAAAACTTCTAAACTCTTGTCAAGTACTTCATTCTGTTCCTCTTCCTTCCATAGCGCAGTGCATGGAAGTAATAGGTTTGATGGTCGCGGCAATGGACATAGTTCCTTTTGCGCGAATTCATCTGAGACCATTACAACTGTGCATGCTCAGTCAGTGGAATGGGGATTATACAGACTTGTCTACGACGATACAAGTAGATCAGAGGACCAAAGATTCACTCCGTTGGTGGCTGTCCCTGGACAACCTGTCACAGGGGATGAGCTTCCGCAGACCAGAGTGGGTCATTGTCACGACCGACGCCAGTCTGGTGGGCTGGGGCGCGGTCTGGGGACTCCTGAAAGCTCAGGGTCTTTGGTCTCGGGAAGAATCTCTTCTCCCGATAAATATTCTGGAACTAAGAGCGATATTCAATGCTCTCAAGGCTTGGCCTCAGCTAGCAAAGGCCAAATTCATACGGTTTCAATCGGACAACATGACGACTGTTGCGTACATCAACCATCAGGGGGGAACAAGGAGTTCCCTGGCGATGGAAGAAGTGACCAAAATCATTCAATGGGCGGAGACTCACTCCTGCCACTTGTCTGCAATCCACATCCCAGGAGTGGAAAATTGGGAAGAGTCGTCAGTCATTTCATCCGGGGGAGTGGGAACTCCATCCGGAAATCTTTGCCCAAATTACTCAGTTGTGGGGCACTCCAGACATGGATCTGATGGCCTCTCGTCAGAACTTCAAGGTTCCTTGCTACGGGTCCAGATCCAGGGATCCCAAGACGACTCTAGTAGATGCACTAGTAGCACCTTGGACCTTCAAACTAGCATATGTGTTCCCACCGTTTCCTCTCATCCCCAGGCTGGTAGCCAGGATCAATCAGGAGAGGGCATTGGTGATCTTGATAGCTCCTGCGTGGCCACGCAGGACTTGGTATGCAGACCTGGTGAATATGTCATCGGCTCCACCATGGAAGCTACCTTTGAGACGGGACCTTCTTGTTCAAGGTCCGTTCGAACATCCGAATCTGGTCTCACTCCAACTGACTGCTTGGAGATTGAACGCTTGATTTTATCAAAGCGAGGGTTCTCAGATTCTGTCATTGATACTCTTGTTCAGGCCAGAAAGCCTGTAACTAGAAAAATCTACCATAAAATATGGAAAAGATATATCTGTTGGTGTGAATCTAAAGGATTCCCTTGGGACAAGATAAAAATTCCTAAGATTCTATCCTTTCTTCAAGAAGGTTTGGAGAAAGGATTATCTGCAAGTTCTTTGAAGGGACAGATTTCTGCTTTGTCTGTGTTACTTCACAAAAAGCTGGCAGCTGTGCCAGATGTTCAAGCTTTTGTTCAGGCTCTGGTTAGAATCAAGCCTGTTTACAAACCTTTGACTCCTCCTTGGAGTCTCAATTTAGTTCTTTCAGTTCTTCAGGGGGTTCCGTTTGAACCCTTACATTCCGTTGATATTAAGTTATTATCTTGGAAAGTTTTGTTTTTGGTTGCAATCTCTTCTGCTAGAAGAGTTTCAGAGTTATCTGCTCTGCAGTGTTCTCCTCCTTATCTGGTGTTCCATGCAGATAAGGTGGTTTTGCGCACTAAACCTGGTTTTCTTCCGAAAGTTGTTTCTAACAAAAACATTAACCAGGAGATAGTCGTGCCTTCTTTGTGTCCGAATCCAGTTTCAAAGAAGGAACGTTTGTTGCACAATTTGGATGTAGTTCGTGCTCTAAAATTCTATTTAGATGCTACAAAGGATTTTAGACAAACATCTTCCTTGTTTGTTGTTTATTCTGGTAAAAGGAGAGGTCAAAAAGCAACTTCTACCTCTCTCTCTTTTTGGCTTAAAAGCATCATCAGATTGACTTACGAGACTGCCAGACGGCAGCCTCCTGAAAGAATCACAGCTCATTCCACTAGGGCCGTGGCTTCCACATGGGCCTTCAAGAACGAGGCTTCTGTTGATCAGATATGTAAGGCAGCGACTTGGTCTTCACTGCACACTTTTACTAAATTTTACAAATTTGATACTTTTGCTTCTTCTGAGGCTATTTTTGGGAGAAAGGTTTTGCAAGCCGTGGTGCCTTCCATCTAGGTGACCTGATTTGCTCCCTCCCTTCATCCGTGTCCTAAAGCTTTGGTATTGGTTCCCACAAGTAAGGATGACGCCGTGGACCGGACACACCTATGTTGGAGAAAACAGAATTTATGTTTAGCTGATAAATTACTTTCTCCAACGGTGTGTCCGGTCCACGGCCCGCCCTGGTTTTTTAATCAGGTCTGATAATTTATTTTCTTTAACTACAGTCACCACGGTATCATATGATTTCTCCTATGCAAATATTCCTCCTTTACGTCGGTCGAATGACTGGGGAAGGCGGAGCCTAGGAGGGATCATGTGACCAGCTTTGCTGGGCTCTTTGCCATTTCCTGTTGGGGAAGAGAATATCCCACAAGTAAGGATGACGCCGTGGACCGGACACACCGTTGGAGAAAGTAATTTATCAGGTAAACATAAATTCTGTTTTTATTTCCAAATAAACATTTCTCTATAAAAACAAATATATGTTTATATCATTCACTTATAGCTGCCTGATATTTAGTGTCTGTTAAATAAACTTGATGTGGATGTCATTGATTTTAATGGGTAAATAGATATTCTGTTTAAAGGTCATGGTGAAACTTCTAAGTGAGTTAAAATGTAATTGTAAACCAATGATTATTAAAAATCAGTTCTAGCAGCTTTGATCTCTAATTTATGTTGTATAATTGTTTATGCAAATGTATGCTAATAAGCATGCCCAGGATTTTTTTCCCCCAGTAAAGGTGGCAACCCTAGGTGGATTATTTATGGTTTTTGCTTTTTGCGGGAGCAGCACCCATGAGTGCTAAAAATGGTGTTGTGGGTGTTAGAGGTAGAGTCGGTCAGGGGTTAATCACAGTGGAGCAGGTAACATGATCAAATAAATTAAAGGGATATTCCAGCACATACTAAAGCTGGTCACCAATCAGAAGCTTCAAATGATATGAAATACACACCACTTTAATGTTATCTTGCCTATCTCCGAGCATAAAATAAAAAATATATAGACATATAGAGACATTCTAAAAAAATGGCATGCTCTAATTTGTTGGAGTAAGCTGTTTCTGCCCATTAGTCTGAAATTACTAGGGCAATATCAGCCTCTTCAGAGTGCACAACAATTTACACCATTTCATTTACTCTAACTTAAAGGTTTATAAAACAGCCTGTTTCATTGTTGTAATTAAAACTTCCCATCACAGCCCTACAAGAGGGTTGGGGTCTATACAGGAAGGCATACCTAGCTTGATGTCATAAATCTTCTAGAGTAATATGAGCTGTTTACTAGTTAGTGAGAGTCATAGAGTCAGGTTCTACCCATGTTCAGAAGAGGCAGAATGCAACTTAAGTTCCAGGGCTGTTTTTAGGGGCGGCCGAAGCAGGTAGTTGCCCGGGGCACCATACACACTGCAGGGCTCCTCACGACTTGAGCTCTGAGCTTTATCCTACATTCCTGCATTCTGTATGCATAAAGTATGAATTACCTCCACCGGCACCTGTAAAAAAGAATACAACCTTCCTTTATTTATTTCTACCCGTGTCTGCCAGAGGGTGCTGCTGTTTTTTTTGTTGTTGGTAGACACGGGGTTAACTGTGCTCTACGTGCTAACAGATGTAGATGCACGCTGTATAAGGGAGCCGGAGGTCATGTGGGATGCTCCGTGCTTACTACTGTTTGAGCTGCCGTGGAGTCATTTTTTAGGTCTCCAAAAAGAAACGGTAAGTGAGGAATATGGGTCTTCAAGGCCCAGTGAGACTTCAGAATTATTTGTCTCACTGGCACAATTTTGTTTACAGAATTTTGACACCCTGAGTAAAAGTTTTTCAGAGGGTGTCAAAAGTGTATAAACAAAATTGTGCCAGTGAGACAAATACATCTGAAGAGGTAGTTACTGCAGACAATATAGGAATTATGTTGGGGATAATGAAAGGCTCATCTGACATACCACCAATGAAAGGAATAATCATATCATCAATTGGTGAAGTTCAAATTTACTTTGTGTACTGGTGGTAAGGCTTGGCTTCCCAAAGCTGTAATATTTTTTTGCAGACTTCTCTCATAGGCTTATTTGTCAGGGTATCTTCAGATATAAATTTGTGTGCAATGCATCCTGCTGAACTGCGTTAATAAATATATATAAAATCGGCTAGTGAGGCTATGGGTGGCTTTGGACAGGGCACCACTTGTATAATTAATTGGGGTGATCCTGGTGCAGGAAGTTTAAATAATTAAATTGATTAAAGAGAGCAAGCACTAACAGTAAACCTTATCCTGCATTAAGCCAACCAAATACAAAAGTACAGACACCGTCCCTTTAAGAACAAATCAGCGTATACATCACACTCATATTGATGGTGCAGTTCATATAAGTAGAACAAAACAGGGCTAAGTAAGCCTCTCTTCTTAGTGACAGGGAATTCACAATATAAATCACTGCAGCATGTAAACAGACCAGCGGTCCTCCTAGAGACCAAGTTTACAGGACCACCAGATCTTCCACAGGGACTCACCAGCTCTGACTTGGTATATGTTAATATGCAGGTCTTCTTACCCCTTATGCCAGGACTGGCTTTTTCCAAAACACACTGACTCTGTGTGTCCACCTCAAATTTGTGATGTCACTGACTGGGTGTTGCTGCTGCTTTTATTCTTAGACTGGTGTCCCATAATCAGGAAAAACATGATGCAAATTTGTGCTGTATGAATATTGGTACAAATACAGTTCAAGTAGAAAGTATCCCTTCAATCAGAGGAGAGGAATGGGCTCAGTGAACAGAAAATGTACACACTATTTAGTTGTTCATGGTGTGTATATCCAGCTACACGTGTTTCACCCCACAGCTGATCTCTCTCAGGGCTTCATCAGGCATAACAATTTGAACTGCAACATGTTGTGGATACATTTGTTCACTATTCCATGTGGAACTTTAACAGATTGCTGATTATGTTGTGCCACGTTACAAGGCTATGAAACATTTTAAGTTGCAACAATATATATATATATATATATATATATATATATATATATATATACTCTCCCAAAAATCGTGAACACTCAGGATTTTACAAAAGCAAGGTCAACTTTATTGGATGACGTTTCAGGGAACTCAAGTCTCTTTCATCTGATCTGATCTGATGAAAGGGACTTGAGTTCCCTAAAACGTCATCCAATAAAGTTGACCTTGCCTTTGAGAAATCCTGAGAGTACACTATTTTTGGGAGAGTAGTATTTGCTTTATTTGCACCCAGGTGGCTGAAATTGGAGGGAGGATTCATTTTTCTTGATATATATATATATATATATATATATATATATATATATATATATATATATATATATATATATATATATATATATATATAAAACTCTCCCTTTTTATAGATAGAATTGAATGTGATATTCAGCTTCCACTCTAAATATGACAGATGTCAGATGTTTATAGGAAGACATGAGGCCTTACTTTTGTTTTTGAAAGTTTATATTTTAAAATACAATATGTGTCTCTACTTAGCCCTGTACTGGAGCCCAGATAAAAGGGAAATGTTGAAAAATAGTGCTCCTACACATTTTACATGGATAACATTGAATGAATGACAAATACTGTATATATATATATATACAAGTCATATGCAAAAGTTTAGGCACCCCTGACAATTTCCATGATTTTCATTTATAAATAATTGTGTGTTTGGATCAGTAATTTCATTTTGATCTATCAAACAACTGAAGGACACAGTAATATTTCAGTAGTGAAATGAGGTTTATTGGATTAACAGAAAATGTGCAATATGCATCAAAACGAAATTAGACAGGTGCATAAATTTGGGCACCCCAACAGAAATATTGCATCAATATTTAGTAGAGCCTCCTTTAGCAGGAATAACAGCCTCTAGACGCTTCCTATAGCCTATAATGAGAGTTTGGATTCTGGGTGAAGGTATTTTGGACCATTCCTCCTTGCAAAACATCTCCAGTTCAGTTAGGTTTGATGGTTGCCGAGCATGGACAGCCCGCTTCAATTCACCCCACAGATTTTCAATGATATTCAGGTCTGGGGACTGGGATGACCATTCCAGAACATAAATGCCAAAGTAGATTTTGAGCAGTGTTTTGGGTCGTTGTCTTGTAGAAATATCCAGCCCCGGTGTAACTTCAACTTTGTGACTGATTCCTCAACATTATTCTTAAAGGGACACTGTACCCAAAAAGTTTCTTTTGTGATTCAGATAGAGCATGCAATTTTAAGCAACTTTCTAATTTACTCCTATTATAATTTTTCTTCGTTCTCTTGCTATCTTTATATGAAAAAGAAGGCATCTAAGCTTTTTTCTTGGTTCAGCACGCTGGACAGCAGTTTTTGATTGGTGGATGAATTTATCCACCAATCAGCAAGGACAACCTAGGTTGTTCACCAAAAATGGGCCAGCATCTAAACTTACATTCTTGCATTTCAAATAAAGATACCAAGAGAATAAAGAACATTTGATAATAGGAGTAAATTAGAAAGTTGCTTAAAATTGCATGCTCTATCTGAATCACGAAATAATTTTTTTGGGTACAGTATCCCTTTAAGTATCCGCCGATATTGAGTGGAATCCATGCAACCCTCAACTTTAACAAGATTCCCAGTAATGGCACTGGCCCCACAGCATGGTAGCAAGTGTTTGTCTTGGAGCGTTGTGTTCTTTTGCCGCCATGCATAATGCCCCTTGTTATGACCAAATAACTCAATCTTTGTTTTATCAGTCCACAGCACCTTCTTCCAAAATGAAGTGGACTTGTCCAAATGTGCGTTTGCATACCTCACGTGACTCTGTTTGGGGCATATGTGAAGAAAAGGCTTCTTCCGAATCACTCTCCCATACAGCTTCTCCTTGTGCAAAGTGCGCTGAAATGTTAAACGATGTACAGTGACACCATCTGCAGCAAGATAATGTTGTAGGTCTTTAGAGATGGTCTGTGGGCTGTTTTTGACCGTCCTCACCATCCTTGGCCTTTGCATCTTCGATATTTTGCTTAGCCTGCCACTTCTGGCCTTAAAGGGACACTGAACCCAATTTTTTTCTTTTGTGATTCAGATAGAGCATGCAATTTTAAGCAACTTTCTAATTTACTCCTATTATCAATTTTTCTTTGTTCTGTTGCTATCTTTATTTGAAAAAGAATGCATTTAAGCTATTTTTTTGGTTTAGAATCATAAACAGCACTTGTTTATTGGTGGATGTATTTATCCACCAATCAGCCAGAACAACCCAGGTTGTTCACCAAAAATGAGCCGGCATCTAAACTTACATTCTTGCATTTCAAATAAAGATAAAAAGAGAATCAAGAAACATTGATAATAGAAGTAAATTAGAAAGTTGCTTAAAATTGCATGCTCTGTCTGAATCACAAAAGAAAAAATGTGGGTCTAGTGTCCCTTTAACAAGAACAATGCCTATGGTCTTCCATTTCCTCACTATGTTCCTCACAGTGGACACTGACAGCTTAAAGTGAAGGTAAACTTTGATGAACTTTAAAAATACTATTAAAAACAGGGGCACTTTCATTCATCAAAGTTTACAAAGCAGCTGTTTTGATTAAAAACTTACCTCTCTTCTTTTCACAGTCAGAGCAGCTTCCCCCACCCAGAGATTCTCTCTTCACACGTCATCAATGACTATTCCAGCTTCCTCCAATCACGGCTTTCCCCCGAGGGTAGTCATTGCCTGAGGCCATGCCGTGATTGGAGGAAGCTGGATTAGTCATTGATGACATGTGAAGAGAGGATCTCCGGGGGGGGGAAGCTGCTCTGGCTGTGAAAAAAACAAAGGTAAGTTTTTAATCAAAATGGCTGCCTTCTAAACTTTGATGAATGAAAGTGCCCCTGTTTTTAATAGTATTTTAAAAAAACGTGCTTTCATTCATCAAAGTTTACTTTCACTTTAAATCTCTGCAATAGCTTTTTGTAGCCTTCCCCTAAACCATAATGTTGAACAATTTGAGAGTTGTTTTGAGGCCCCCATGTTGCCACTCTTCAGAGGAGAGTCAAAGAGAACAACAACTTGCAATTGGCCACCTTAAATTATATGGATGCACCTGTCTATGAAGTTCAAGGCTTAATGGGCTCATCAAACCAATTGTGTATTCCAATTAATCAGTGCTAGGTAGTTACAGGTATTCAAATCAACAAAATGACAAGGGTGCCCAAATTTATGCACCGGTCTAATTTCGTTTTGATGCATATTGCAAATTTTTTTCTGTTAATCCAATAAACCTCATTTTACTACTGAAATATTACTGTGTCCTTCAGTTACCTTTGTTGATTTGGATGTATGCTTTGGGGCGTTGTCATGCTGAAAGATGAAGTTCCTCTTCATGTTCAGCTTTCTAGCAGAAGCCTGAAGGTTTTGTGCCAATATTGTCTGGTATTTGGAAATGTTCATAATTCCCTCTACCTTGACTAAGGCCCCAGTTCCAGCTAAAGAAAAACAGACTCAAAGCATGATGCGGCCACCAAAATGCTTCACTGTGGGTATGGTGTTCTTTTGGTTATATGCAGTGTTGTTTTTGTGCCGAACATATCTTTTGGAATTATGGCCAAAAAGTTTAATCTTGGTTTCATCAAACCAGAACACCTTTTGCGACATGCTTTTGGGAGACTTTAGATGTGTTTTTGCAAAATTTAGCTGGGCTTGGATGTTTTTTTTCATAAGCAAAGGCTTCCGTCTTGCCACTCTACCCCATAGCCCAGACATATGAAGAATACGGGCGATTGTTGACACTTGCACCACACAGCCAGTACTTGCCAGATATTCCTGCAGCTCCTTTAATGGTGCTGTAGGCCTCTTGGCAGCCTCCCAGACCAGTTTTCTTCTCGTCTTTTCATCAATTTTGGAGGGACGTCCAGTTCTTGGTAATGTCACTGTTGCGCCATATTTTCTCCACTTGATGATGACTGTCTTCACTGTGTTCCATGGTATATCTAATGCCTTGGAAATTCTTTTGTACCCTTCTCCTGACTGATACCTTTTAACAATGAGATCCCTCTGATGCTTTGGAAGCTCTCTGCGAACCATGGCTTTTGCTGTAGGTTGCGACTAAGAAAATGTCAGGAAAGACCTACTAGAACATCTGAACTTTATTTGGGGTTAATCAGAGGCATTTTAAATGATGGCAGGTGTGTACTGTCTCCTATTTAACATGATTTTGAATGTGATTGCTCAATTCTAAACACAGCTACACAGCTACATCCCCAGTTATGCACACTTATGCAACCATATTATTTTTTTTTTTTTTTCTTACTTCCCTCCACCTAAACGTTTCAGTTTGGTTTTTCAATTGAGTTGTACAGTTTATAGGTCACATTAAAGGTGGAAAAAGTTCTGAAATAATTTATCTTTGTCTCATTTTTTACATCACAGAAACCTGATATTTTAACAGGGGGGTGTAGACTTTTTATATCCACTGTGTGTGTGTGTATATATATATATATATTTGTAAAAAGGAGACACGTGTATGTATATATTCATCTACTTTACACGGATAGCAATTTTTTTTTAGTCCATTTGAGATATTTAAAGGGTCAGTATACTGTAAAATTGCTTTTCCTTTAAAGGGACAGTTCACTGTAAAATATGTTTTCCTTGAATATGTTCCCCATGACTTGCTATACCAGCTGCAGCACATAAAATGTTTGATAAATTGCCCAAATTGCTTCTTTTTGCAAAAGTAATAGCCGGTTTTGCTCTTTGAAACCACAGACCATCAAAAATTAAAATGCTTCCCTTTCTTATCTCTATCTCTGTACAATACTTTGAAAGAACAATTGAAAATAAACATTTTAGAGCTTTATCTCTTCCACCTCCCACTGTGAGTGTAATTTCTTCTGTTGTCTGCATTTACATAGTTTTTCAATAGACTATAAATAGGTATAGGAACTTTCAGTATAGGTAGGGATACTACAGGCTAAATCAGCTATTTCAAATGCCAATTTAAAGGCTAAGGAGCTATTTTTTAAACAATTTAATACACTCCAGCAGGTAAAATGGATCATTGGGAACAAATTAAAAGAAATAATGTTTTTGAGTTAACTGTCCCTTTAATGTATTTCCTGGGACTTATATAGTATAGGATATATGAGAATTGCATTTTCAGGTTTATTTGTGTATGTGGAATAGCTGGTTTTGTGCTTTTGAAACCACAACCTATTACAATCGTTTGAGCTTGCAGGTAAAATGAGATCTCATTATGTTATCGCTTTGTGCACACACACTTGCTTCCTTATCTTATATCTGTTTGTAAACCAAAGCCAAATACTCAGAGAAAAATGTCATTAGTTATCTGTTCTACAGCCCACCAGGAGTGTAATTTCTTCTGCTAGCTGTGTTTACATAGCCTGTCAATAGCCTGGACTTAAGAGCAGAAACATTCAGTATATGGGGATACCACAGGCTAAATCGGCTATTTCAAATGCCAAAAGTAGGGTAAACTCTAGCAGGTAAAATGGATCATTGGGAACAAATTAAAGGGGAGAAAATTGTGGGGTAAACTGTCCCTTTTAAAGGGATAGGAAACTTTAAAAAAAATATTTCATGATTCAGATAGAGCACACAATTTTAAACAACTTTCATTTGTTTAAAAGCAGAGCTGTAAGCTTTGGAGCCGGCCCATTTCAAAAGCACTATATGGCAGCAGTTTTGCAACAATGTTATCCATTTGCAAGAGCACTATATGGCAGCACTATTTCCTGCCTTATAGTGCTCCAGATGCCTACCTGGGTATCTCTTCAACAAACAATATCATGGGAAAATGCAAACGTGATAATAGAAGTAAATTGTAAACTTTTTTTTAAAATTGAATGCTCTGTCTTAATCACAAAAGAACATTTTTGGATTCCATATTCCTTTTAATGTTCTTGGGAAAAATTGAGGACTTACCAGCCTGGTGCTTATACATTAATTAATTTAAATGTGCAATTAAATGGGAATGCAGGAAAATCCTTAGCTGGTGATTTATACTGAGACAAGGAGCATTAAATGCATTTTTCTAAAATATAAAAAAATGTTGCACTTTAGAATGGGGGGGGGGGGCGGCGCATTTTGGAATTCTGCCTTGGGAGCCACGTTGTCTAGAAACGGCCCTGCTAAGTTCTCATTATGCCTATTTCCTTATCTAGCTGTTGCCGATATACTGATAATCTCTAAGTGCTGATTTTGTAACAAAACAATTTAAATTTTGTTATGTTATGTTTTTACTTTGATTTAACACAAGAATTTGACTTTTATGATTTATGTAAAGTAAATAAAGTCCACAAAGAAATCAACAATTAAGGGGTTTCTGCAGTAATACACATGTATAGGCTTTAATGATTGGACATAACTTTTTAAGAGGGATTTGGTACTATGTGAAATTCTTTGAGATATTCAGTTTATCAATATCTCAAATAGAAGTTAAAATAAGCTGTTTTAAGAATAGGAAATGCCTCTCTGTAGTGAAATGCGTAAAACATGTTCAGTAGAAAAAATGTACTAAATATGTATGATGTACGGATTTGAACTAAACAAATTTTGCACACATATTGAAACAACATAAAGGTCTCGGTTAATTCTGCTAAAGCAAAAAATATATATATATATATTTTTTCTTCTGAATTTGGGAATTTCTATGTAGTGTACTACAGCCAGGAGTTTAAACACTGCATTTTTCACTTATGAGGTCAATGTATATGTCTATTGAATGCGTGTAAATGCATATATACTGTGTGTGTGTGTATATATATATTTGTTTCTTGACATGACTATTTTAAAAACTTCTTTACAACAGGGTTTTAAATAACTTCCAGATCACACATGCTTAATTGTTTTTCTCTCTGTTAAAAATCAAAATGAAATATTATTTTTTTTGTTTCTTGTAATGAAAAGAAGATTTTAGCATTGTAGGAGGCTGATGAATGGATCATGATGTATATGTTGGTGCGCGTTTAAAAAATGTTAAACTCCTATTTTGCTGTTATAATGGCTTCAAAAGTCTCAATTTCAAGGGGGGGGGAGTATTTTAATTGTGAAAATCAACTGTGTGTTGAACTACAATAAGCTGTTGCTTAGTAAACACTATTTATGATAGCAGACATTAAAGGGACATTAAACCCAAATTTTTTCTTTCGTGATTTAGATAGAGAATACCATTTTAAACAACTTTCTAATTTACTTCAATTATCTAATTTGCTTCATTTTCTTGATATTCTTTCCTGAAAAACATATCTAGATAGGCTCAGTGGCTTCTGATTGGTAGCTGCACATAGATGCCTCATGTGATTGGCTCACCAATGTGCATTGCTATTTCTTTAACAAAGGATATCTAAAGATTGCAGCAAATTAGATAATAGAAGTAAATTGGAATGTTGTTTAAAATTGTATTCTCTATCTGAATCGTGAAAGAAAATTTTTGGGTTTAATGGCCCTTTAAGTTAAAAGGCATAGAATGCCGAATATTCTAAGAGCTCCCTCGCAATCTACTTTCCTGGATAACTGGAGACACCTAATGCTGACAAAGATTCTATGCCACTGCCAGTTTACACAGACACGGACGGTTAATAAAAGTGGTTAACATTTTCACTGCTAAATAAATCTGCCTGTTTACCAGTACAGCTGAGGAAGTTGTCTGTATCTACCTGCAGCAGTACTGGACTATAAGCTGTTTGCACAGACATGCACTTACAGTTGGTTTTTATTGTAGGTGTAAGCTGCATATTCAGCTCTTTTCCATATCCGTTTGACCGGACTATAAGCTTTCACTGTATGGGAAAAGCCGTTAAATGAGCATGTCTTGATGAGAAATGTGTATTATTTTGTAATCACATTATATATTTATGTTAAACGTAGTTTTCCATAACCCTTTAAAAGAATAGTTGATATTAAATGGACAACTCCTGTAATAACTTTTTCTTCTTTTCTCTGCATAATTTTCTGCTTTGAGTTTATTTTAGAATGATTTGACTACGAAAGCTGTCTAAGGCACTTGTGTTTCTATTTTTGCATACCAACAGATAAACCACAAAACCAACGTAATAACCAGCCCTAAAGATCCTACCCCACCTCTGGTATAACTAGTTTTTCTTAACACCCCCACTTTTTTGTTGTTGCTTTTTCTTTTTAACATTTTATTTATTTTTAAAACATGAGCTATTCCATTTTTTTTGTCATTGTGGTTTTGTGGGGACTTCCTTTTTGTATTTTGTGTATATCTACTGTAGCCAGTTGTGGCTGACCTTGTGGTGGCCTTTAGAATTAGTATGTGCAGCAGGTCGAAAGTGTTGCATGTTTTATCCCACTGAAAGTAATATGTGCTTTGTGTTGCCTTAGTTCTCCTCTTGATTGATGCGGCTTGGTGTTAAAGGAAATGTATTTCCTGGACTTAAACCTAGGCCTAGACATCAAGAGGAGCTAACGTATTGCTGGGCAATCACAAAATGACCTTATTCAGATTTCATTTTATTTTTCTCTGTTATGAATGGCACAGCCATACAGTATTCTATATTTTTAAGAATAACTGGCCTATTTATATAAAAAAACATAATTATTAGATTTTATAGTATATTATAAGCCAACGGCTAAGCTTTTTATATTAGATATAACATAATAATGTAATTCATTTTCTAGGGAATGATTTCACTAGTTATAACATTATGTTATACACTAAACTAATAATAATTTATTTTGCTAAGCTGCTTGTATTATACATACTTGCATACAATGTACAACAGTAAAAAAACACACAAGACAAAAATAAATGAAAAAAAACTTACAATTAAATATAGAATAGGATAAGACTATATTATTAACTTTAATGAAAAATACAGTTTACTTTCAATACTACAGTAGCAGAAGTCTGCAGTTTTTTCTTTTTCTTTTTACAGACTTATTCTGATGTCATTTCTTACGATTGACTTAATTGTGGTGTTCTGAGCATTTACATATATTGATCATGAATAAGGTCTTTGCATGCCGCTCTAATAGGTGTATCTAAGTCCTGCTGATTTGGTCTCAAATCAAAGTCTGACTCAAGGTTGTTACTTGGCAAGAGTACACTTTGCTGTTGCCCTGCAAGTATTCCTGTTGGTTCTATTTTCTCTCCCTAAACCCTGTTGAATTGTACTCACCAATAGGTACTGTTTTCTCTCTATTTTGTTCTCACTCAGGAGCCCCAAACTACAGTAATCCACAACCCTGCTGATGGAAATAAGGTATTCAGAAAGAATCAACTCCATTGTGCTTTACAAATGACATAATTCATCAACAAGCATTGCCAGAATCAAAGGGAGATATTCACTGAACTGCAATAGGCTTTAGGGATCAATTTAAGCCTTAATTGCCTATTGAGCAGTCAAAATGATGTTTAGTGAATATCCCCTGAAGAGAAATAAGTTCACATGGCTGCAGAATCTCATTTAGAACTTGTCACCCGGTGTGCTTTTCTGTCACTTAAGCAGACATAGGGGCAACCCGCTTTCACTGAGCATAATAAAACATGTGTCCTTGTGGCACTTATTATTGAAATGTATTTTTAGTTGACAAAATACTGCTCATTTGTGCTAAGCTCTATGTTTACATTGTTCATTGTGTTTTCTTTCTTATATATTTTCTTTTGCATGGAAGTTTGGAGCTCTTCATAGTGCTCGTTCACTTACAATATCCGTAGTTCCATTTTTGTAGAGCTTTGCATAAGCTTTTTGTGTGTCACAAACTACTTCTCTTATAATTGATATTAGTCAACTGAGTCTTTTCACATTGAGGTTTAAAATTGTTTTCAGAAGTTGGATCTCATTTTTAGTACTTTAAAGGTAATATACAGATAGCTTTGGCCATTTTAAGGATGTTCCATGCTGCTTAATATGTCATCTTTTCCACATACAAGTAAGCTGGGGCTTATAAGACAAGACTGAAACATAATAGCATTAAATAGACAAGTTGTCAATCTGAATACTATAACTGTAAGCTTTGATTAATCTTAAAAAAATAATTTCAGTTGTATTATGAAATCCACTGAGCCAGGAATTACTTTTTTGCCATTTATCTATCATAATGTTAGAACCAAAGTCTCCTTACACAATGTTATTGATAAGCAGTTTTCAGATTACAAACCATGTTTTCACATATTCAAAGAACAGGAAGTAAATTTATTTTAGCCATGACTTTTTATCCAAGCAATATCTTCCAGTACTTAACAAACTATAATACTTGTATCTCCTTGAAAAATTAACTAATACCCGATATAAAATATTACTGAAAAAAGAAGCATTATTTAACTATCATCGCTTGCATTCATCGTTGCAGCACATGAAGTCAGACATGATTCCAGACTATTGAGATAATAGTAAGCTATTGACTTAGCGAAAAGAATTTCAGAATGGTCAACAGAAAAATGCTTCATCTTCTGCCCACTTCCCTCGCCCTCTAGTTTGACGTTTCTGCTTAAAAAGGCTGCTTTCTATGGCACTAAGCTTAGTTCCACCACTATTGAATTAATTAATGTTTGCTATCTGAACCTGTATGATTTTTTAATTGAATTTTACAATGCATCTTGCTGCCTCAGTGGTTAAATAAAATGTCATAGTATCTCTTTTGCTGCAGGGCGAGCCTTACTCCTTTATACAGGAAGCACAGTGTTTTCTCTCATACCCTTCTATTATAGTTGGGACCTGAAATGAGGATTGGACAGCTATTTGCAACATCATTCTCTCCAGATCATCTCTCCCTGCTCACTATAGTAGTTTAATATTTGTGTAATACCTGCACTTACACATGTTGGCCCCCAGAGGAATCTTTTCCTTCTTAAACTTCGTCCACACATCTGAATTGTCGTTTTTTTTTCTTTTCAACCTGCTCACTTTACAGGCTTCCACACAGCAGCTTCAGACAGACCAGACTTTCACTGTAGTGTTTTATTGAATATTTTAGTTATTAGCTGTGTTTATATTTACCATTGGCAGGAGTAGGAGATTATTCATATAAAATGTTGCACGCCAGTTAAAACAATGCCTATATTTCTCTTTTTACGGACACTTTACATTTTTTACATCAAGACAGGAATCTGCAGATGATGGTCTTCTCAAAAGAACTGATCTATTCAGAAGAATGTTTCAAGCTTCATGTTAACATTGGTGTCTTAAGAAACTCTAACCTGATCTCAGTCTGTAAGGCTTCAGTTGATGTATTATGTTTATCTAAAAGATCCTTGACATTTACAGTTCTTGCATGTATTATCATGTTTTGTACCTTAATCCTCTCAATTAGATTTTCAAATAATCTAAAAAAATAATTTAAAAAAAGTGGTTTCTGTAGTCCATCGAGGCAATCAAAGAACCAGACCACTTAATGCCAACCATTGTTCATAAGATTTTTTTTATTCTTCATAGCACCATCCAACCCACAGGTTTCTGCACAGTCCCTTAGTAACTGCCAAATGTGGTGGTGTTCCTTAAGTCAGTTTTTGTCCTATTATGTCACTGAACTAGTATGCCCTCCAATATTGTGATTATCGCTTTGGTAGTGACCAAACTGTCTACATTAATCTAGTGCATAGAACATGAGAGAAAAATAGGATTTATGTATTTACTATTAAATCTTTTTTCCTTTTTTTTTGCGTTATAAATGGCAGCATATGAAGGCCACTTTTCCCGGGATAGTGGTCTTGGACTTTTTTTCTTTCTTTATTCATCATACTTCCCTCTTCACTTGGTTAAACAGTAACACTAGAGGGAGAGGAAGAGGGTTGGAGAGGAGTTGTTTCCTGTTGAACAGTTTGAAGTTTTTGTTTATCTCTAAGTGGATGACTTACTACTTTCCTGATTCTTTAGAATAAGTTCTGGTTAAATGTGCTGTCATTCAGAACGTGATGAAAGGATTTTACTAGTAAGTAAAACAAATCTCAGTTTTTGCTGGCACCTTGCACAATAATATTTGTACCTAATTGTTAAGGAAATGGCATCTACAATCCTCAGTATTTTCCTTTATGTGTACTAAATCCTTTAAAATATGTACTCCATTTCAAAATCTTAGTTTCATTAATAATATAGGATTTAACATAATAATAAAGTAGCAAATACAAAATATATGTTGTTTTTTCCCCTCAAATGTTTTCTTAGCGATACCATTTCTCTAGTGACACACAGAGGTAGGTTCTTCTTCCTAAGCGATCCTGCATATGTAATTTTACCCTTTTTGACACCACCTCCACTTATATATTATACAATATAGTTAATGCAACACTTTCCTTTTTTTTTTAAAGGCATGGGGCTCAAAAAAATAGTATAATTTTAGTAGCATATTGACAATACTAAAATGGGCGAATACAATGCAAATCAATCATTTCAACCATCTCTGACATTCCCTATTATGTGTTAAAGGGATATTAAACACTTTAAACATTTTTTTTTTTAATATAAAATGGTTGATTATGTGTAGTAAGAAGCAAACTTAATAATATACTTTATGTTGTCCCCCTTTCCTGTGAGCTTTTTTAAAATATTAATTCAGTAAAAGTGCAGTTTGTGTAATTCCATTGCACATGCACATTAGCAGCCTTCACTCATCTAAAGAAAAAGAGCCAGAAATGCACCCCGATTCTGTCAGCACTTCCTGTATTGTAGCTTCCTGCTAAACTCCCTGTGTAGTGACGTTACCAGATAAATTGTGTGTTTCAGCTACAGTGCATACTACTATTATTTTCCTTCAGCCTTCAATCAAAGGCCTCATATAATAAGCCTAATGCAGGGTTGGGAATAGGAATACACCTCTCAGTACATACTATAAAGACATGAGACACAATTATGGAGTTTTATTCCTTTATTTCATTAGTTATACTCAGCTTAAATAAATTAGGTTTCATGTCCCTTTAACACTATATTCCACACAGTCATTGGTTACACACTCTGACACATTTATAACTGTCCCTAATTGGCCGCAGCAGAATAACAACAATATGGCAGCACCTATTGCTTTATGTACACTAAACACTTTTTTCAATATTTAAACAGCTTATATAATTTTATTATATATATATATATATATATATATATATATATATATATATATATATATATATATATACAGTGTATATATATTTATATATATATCCATATCCATCCATATAATTCTCAGGCTAATATTCTCTTTAAGTACATCATTATATCTAACATTTATTCAATTTTTAATGTCCAGTCCTTTGGGATGCCCCCAAATTAATGTGCTATGACTCAAGTATGTCCAGACATTGGTTAGGAAACAATGCTTTAAGCTGTTAAATAAGTCATGAACTTCTGGCATAGTTATCATTTTATTCATCCATAGTCTATATTTGTTCTTGTGTTTATTACTTTTAGCATGTTCCATTATACATTGTTCATTAACTGATAAAACAAACATAATTATTTGGGATTTTACAACACCTTATAAAAAAAATTTTTGTAGATTTGAAATAGCTATAGTACTTATATTGTATTATTTAGATTTTTTTTTTATTTGTGAACATCTCTCTTTATATATTCTTTGTTTGATTATATATTTTTGTTCGTTTAAGGTTATGTATTTTATTTTGTTATTCTGACATGACAGCGTTATTTTGCCATAGGTTTCAGTGACTTGTGACTGCAAAAGCTGAAAATGGCTACAAAATATGTAATCTTCAGTTCATTATATACTGTATGTATTTCTTTGTCTCTCTATGAACTACACACACATTTTTAACGTTTATAATTTGTGCGCTTCACATACTGCTTCAAATACTGTTTTGTTGTACTTTTGTCTTAGTCATGCGTTTTTGTTACAACATTTATTCTCAGTAAAATTTTAAATCCAAATTTTGTTTTCTGGAAGTCCAAGGGAACTTGTATTGTTATTGTCTTATGCAATAGATTATTGTGTTGTAAACTTTATCTACAGTTAAAAATATGTAGAGACTGGCAGAGGAAGACAAAATTATAAATTGGGATGTTTACATTTTATAAACATAATGGAGAAAATGAATGAATCATGTGACTTCTCGTTAGGAAAACATCAATGTAGCCCTCTCAGAAAAAACAATAAAGTTGTATAGTGTTCTGAAAACTGTTTTAATTTTTTTTTGACTTTTCATTAATATTAGAGGCCAAAGATGAGTAATAAAAATATCAGTAGAATTGATTGATTTTGGTGTTATAGCAACAAGGGTTAAGCAAAGGTAGGTAGGTGATACAACTGTGTGTTAATGTGATTTACAAAATAAATAAATGCTAGATTTTTATCTCATGGGGGAAAAGAATATTATTAACTGATATTGATTATTTTTTAGTTCTATATAAAGTTTCCAATGTTTTGACCATTCATAGATATTGCTGGCATTTTATGAGACATAATTAATAAAGAATGTTATTGAGATATAAATGTAGGTATTGATATTTTGCTTCCAGGAGACCTTTTTTAGACAGTGTAAAACCTCAGTACTCCATCGTCATATATTTATGATATAATGAGCCTCTTCATCAGATTAAGTTAGGCATGCAGGAAGTCATGCAGGTTCTAGTAACATGGCTGCTTACTGGATTTCCATTTTAATTTTAATTTGGACAAAGAAAGATGTGCTCTACAGCATTCATGGTGGAATTCTGATTCTTTTTCTTGTGTGACAGGTTCCTCTAAGCATCATCGGCAGGTTTATTGTAAAATACCTATGATAAACATTTCAGAGCCATCACTCACAGTTAAGATTATTTATTTGATTTATTTACAAATTATTTTTTGCCACTATTGCCCCCACCCCAATCTATCAGATGCTCCATATAAAAACATTCTGCCTTCATGTATTTTATTTTTTATACTTTTTTTTTTTTTTTAAAAAAAACATACTTTTGCAGGGACAAAAGTAAAACCAGCTAATTATTTAATTCAATTTGGTAATAACTACCCAATGTGTTGAAATGCAGATTTTTTTTTTTTTTTTGCAATTTTTAATGTGTACAGTTCATAATGTCACATTATTTTGCATAATTGTATGGCTAACATTGTTTTACAGTTCTCATAAAGAGGATGTTTCATAGTTTAAAATTGATTTAATAAATCCCAAAATTATGAGAGAAAGCCGTTTGAAAAGTATTTTCTGATGATCTGGAATACTACTTTCTAAGTTTCTCAATTGAAGTCAATACAGTATGGAATTACTGAAAAATCATGTATTCTAATGTACTGGAAGGGTCCGAAACCTTGAAAAAAAAAATCAATGCAGGACATTGGTCTCTTCAAATGGACTAGAATAGTCGAAATGAGGATAAGACCCTTAAGCTTCACTTGCTGGCCTTGGCCAGGAGAACTAATTGTTATTTAATACAATGGCAGAAGTTAGTTTGCTACACTATAAATTGCTCTAAATAAAAACATTAGTTTATTTATTTTGCTCTACTAATTGTCCCTTTTAAAGTGACCATATTTTATTAAATGTACATGTTTAGTTTGCATTCTGTTAGTTTGCTGTTTTTGTGTCACTGTTGTAATAGTTTAATATTGACATTCTGTCTTTCCATCTTCATGTGAATTAAAAACTGCTGTATATTTACGTATTCTTCTTTACAGCTTGCAAATTCATAATTTACTAATAACTAGAAGAATTGTTTGAAAGATTTTGAGGGTATTGGAAATACCATAGTAGATATGTTTGCACTTTGTTTATTTGATGTTATGTTTCCTAAATGTAATATTTTTTCACCTATGTCTGTGTTTACTACTTATTAGGAGTCAACAGAGAGCTCAAATACCACAATTGAAGATGAAGATGTAAAAGGTAAGCAAGTTTGAAAATATGGGAATTTTCTTTCCAAGCAGCTCAATACAAGAATAATTGTGTTGTAGAAATTCTGTTTTGAAATAAAACATTATTTTAAATGTTTAGCTGTATTTAGTCAAAGGTCTCTAATATTAAATATTGTTTCTGTATGGAAATGACAGCAGTGTTTACTTACACTAATCCCATCCCATCCCATGCTATCTGGCAATTTATATAAACCAATTAGGTGAACAGTATAGCCAATCACAAGCTTTACATCCTGACTCAGTGAATACTGAGTAAGTTCCTAGTGCACCTAATTATGTATCTGTAATTTAATGTGCAACCAGTGTCTTTCAGTTAAAGTACCATTGAATACAGTAGAATTGCATAATGCAATAGCATTTACTCTGAATTTTAAATACGCAATAGATCTTTTTTTTTTTTTTTTTCTCTCCATTTGCTGGCCCCCTGTATCATGGCATCCATCAGCCAATCACAGACTCTGTAATGTCTTGCACATGCACTGTAAAAGCTGGTAGCTTAGAAAGTGCACATATAAAAAAACTGCAAAATTTAATAAAGGAAGTAAATTGGAAAGTCTCTTAAAACTGCATGATGTGTATGAATCATTATTAAGGTATCATTTTGACTTTGTCCCTTTAAAGGAATATGAAAGTTTTTTTCTTTCCTAAGATATGGATAGTCCACGACGTCATCAATTACTAGTGGGAATATCACTCCTGGCCAGCAGGAGGAGGCAAAGAGCACCACAGCAAAGCTGTTGTGTCACTCCCCTACCCATAATCCCCAGTCATTCTCTTTGTCAAGGGAGGAGGTGAAGTTTGGTGTCTGAAGAAATGAATTAGGTTCTGGGGGCCCTCTTGACAGTGATCAGGTCTGAGGGAATTGCAGTAGCGCCATACTTGGATGACATATTGGTTCAGGCGCCATCTTTTCAACAAGCAGACTCTCATACATAGATCTTGTTGTCTTTCCTACGTTACCACGGATGGAAAGTGAATCTGAAAAAGAGGTAGTTTTCTTAGGGACCATAATAGATTCCCTATCTATGAAAATGTTTCTGACGGAGGTCAGAAAATCCAATATTCTTTCCACTTGCCTCTCTCTACAAGTCTACTGTTCAGCCATCAGTGGCTCAATGTATGGAGGCAGTTGGTCTGATGGTCGCTTCCATGGACATCATTCCCTTTGCTCGATTCCATTTGAGAGCTCTGCAGTTATGCATGCTCAGACAATGAAACGGAGACCATTCCAATCTGTCTCTGAGGATAGATCTAGATTTGTCAACAAGAAACTCTCTCCCATGGTGGCTTTCTCAGAATCATCTGTCTCAGGGCACATGCTTTTGGAGACCTTCCTGGGTGATTGTGACCACTGGCGAGCAGTCTTTGACCCGTTAAAGGCACAGGGACTATGGACTCGGAGCAGTCTGCTCTCCCCACAAACATCTTGGAGTTGAGAGCAATTTACAATGCCTGATGTCTTGGCCTCACTTGTCCTTAGCCCGGTTTATCAGGTTCCAGTTGGACAACATCACCTCAGTGGCTTACATCAACCACCAGGGAGGAACTCGGAGTTCCTTAGCCATGAAGGAGGTGGCTCGGATTGTTCAGTGGGCGAAAGCTCACGATTGCTGTGTATCTGCCATCCACATTCCAGGAGTGGACAACTGGGATTTCCTAAGCAGACTGACATTTCATCCCTGGGAGTGGGCCCACCATCCGGAGGTGTTCTCCAGGTTAACCCTCAAATGGGGGGTGCCGGAGTTGGATTTGATGGCGTCTCTGCAAAACGCAAAGCTTCCAAGGTAAAGTTTAAGATCAAGAGATCCGCACCCGCCCTGATAGACGCTCTGGCGATTCCTTGGGATTTCAGTCTAGCATATCTGTTTCCTCTGTTTGCTCTCCTTCCATGAGTCATTGCTTGTATCAAACAGGAGAGAGCATCAGTAATTCTAATAGCTCCTGCATGGCCTCGCAGGATCTGGTATGCAAACCTAGTGAAGATGTCATCTCTTCCACCTTGGAGGTTGCCTTTGAGGAAGGACCTTCTAATTCAGGGTCCATTCCTTCATCCAAATCTTGTTTCTCTGAAGCTGACTGCTTGGAGATTGAACGCTTAGTTTTGTCTAATCATGTTTTTTTCTGAGTCGGTCTTTGAGACCATAATTAAGGCTTGCAAGCCTGTTACTAGAAATATTTGCCATAGGGTATGGAGTAAATACATTTATTGGTGTGAATCCAAAGGCTACTAGTAGGGTCAGGATTCCTAGGATTTTGTCATTTTCCCCAGGAAGGTCTGGAGAATGGATTGTCAGTCAGTTCTCTGAAGGGTCAGATTTCTGCATTATCCATTTTGTTACACAAGCGTCTGGCAGATGTGCCAGATGTTCAATCTTTTTGTCAGGCCCTGGTCATAATCAGGCCTGTGTTTAAACCTGTTGCTCCTCCTTGGAGCCTTAACCTTGTTCTCAAAGTTTTGCAGCAGGCTCCGTTTGATCCATTGCATTCCATAGATATTAAAGGGACAGTCAACCCAAAAATTTCTGTTACTTATTTAGATTAGTTAATTAACAATCTTTACATCAAACTCTAGCCCAATTTTCATCTAAATAAACTTTGGCAGAAAATACACTTACTAGATCTCATGTAGCTGTTTTGAAATGGCCACCTGGCTCCTCCTCCTCTGACGTCTCCCAAAAGCTTGAACTGCAGCACTAGTACAGGATCCTCTCGTCCCTGCTCGCTCCTTTCATTCAGTTCCTTTCATCAATCTCATGGCTGACTGATATGACAAAGATCCCACAATCTAATACTTTATAGAGGGGAGGGAGAAAGAGAGCTATATCTACAAGATGCTTCTTAATAAATTAAAAACTATCAATAAGGGGCAAATGTATGTTGCAGTAATAAAAAAAAATTGTAGACACTGTTGTATCACAAAAATAAGTGTATAGAGTTGCACACACAGCAGAGCTTTATAAAAACAATTGCGATATCTGACCCCTATGATTATAACATTGCTAAGAATAATATAAAAATAAGTGTTTTTATAACAGTAGGTTAAATATAACTGAACAACTTGGGGTATATTCAGATTTCACCTTCAATACTTAGTAAACCCGGATGTTAAGAGAGCTTACGCTAGACTTCTGCTCTTGAACATGCTTGCTGACTCCGGGCTACCCGGGCTGTGCACTGGCACCATCATGGCTCCCAGTGACCCGGTCTGATAGGAACTCTGTTCCGACTGATGCCTGGGTATAAAGGTGACAGAGCGCTCCTGCACAAGACAAGCCTGAAGTTGCTGGCTTTCCAATGGTGCCTACACACACAGAGGCACAACCGACATACTGCATGGCAAGACCTAAGAAGAAGGGCTACACTCTCTATGATAACGTTGCCGTTCAAGTGGCCAGGAAGCAGTCGATAACATCCTCTATGTGAGCGCACAGCATCATACTCCGGCGAGCCTTGTCTCACACGCTACATGTAACCCTCTCACTGTGCTACAAGTACCTCACACATCTGATGTGAATCAAGCTGAGCACACACACTTTGGCTGGGCTTCTTTTGGCACCTGGGCACAAGTGGTGGTGATCTTACTCGCCTCCCAGACGCTGCTCCTGTTTCATCTAAAGGTTTGTGCCAGCTATGGACACACTGACAGCTGTGCACATGTGTATTACAGACCTACACAAACTATAGTCATCTCTCAGTTTCCGTTTACATGGGATGTCCCTGCACACCGGTTGGCGTTTGTGGTGCTCTTAGCTGAAGATTGACAAACGTTTTAGGTCCTAAAAAGATTTCTTAGAAACCAGTGAGTGTAATTTCATCTTCCTGTATTCACTGTGATCAAACTCAACCAGCGGGGAGCAACAAATGTAACTTCTGCTGTAAGAGCAAGCTGCAGATTTATCACATATAACGTATTTTCCCAGGCACAGTATATAGGCTGTATATACCTGTACTGTATGCGCAGCCCCCAGACATCAGATGTGCTCTCCGCTGGTTGAGTTTGATCACAGTGAAGCTGAAATTACACTCACTGGTTTCTAAGAAATCTTTTTAGGACCTAAAACGTTTGTCAATCTTCAGCTAAGAGCACCACAAACGCCAACCGGTGTGCAGGGACATCCCATGTAAACGGAAGCTGATAGATGACTATAGTTTGTGTAGGTCTGTAATACACATGTGCAAAGCTGTCAATGTGTTCATAGCTGGCACAAACCTTTAGATGAAACAGGAGCAGCGTCTGGGAGGCGAGTAAGATCACCACCTCTTGTGCCCAGGTGCCAAAAGAAACCCAGCCGCAGTGTGTGTGCTCAGCTTGATTCACATCAGATGTGTGAGGTACTTGTAGCACAGTGAGAGGGTTACATGTAGCGTGTGAGACATGGCTCGCCGGATTATGATACTGTGCGCTCACATAGAGGATGTTATCGACCGCTTCCTGGCCACTTGAACGGCAACGTTATCATAGAGAGTGTAGCCCTTCTTCTTAGGTCTTGCCATGCAGTATGTCGGTTGTGCCTCTGTGTGTGTAGGCACCATTGGAAAACCAGCAACTTCAGGCTTGTCTTGTGCAGGAGCGCTCTGTCATCTTTATACCCGGGCATCATTCGGAACAGAGTGACTGTCAGACCGGGTCACTGGGAGCCATGATGGTGCCAGTGCACAGCCCGGGTAGCCCGGAGTCAGCAAGCATGTTCAAGAGCAGGTCTAGCGTAAGCTCTCTTAACATCCGGGTTTACTAAGTATTGAAGGTGAAATCTGAATATACCCTAAGTTGTTCAGTTATATTTTACCTACTGTTCTAAAACACTTATTTTTATATTATACTTAGCAAAGTTATAATCATAGAGGTCAGATATCGCAATTGTTTTTATAAAGCTCTGCAGCGTGTGCAACTCTATACACTTAGTTTTGTGATACAACAGTGTCTACAATTTTTTTTTATTACTGCAACATACATTTGCCCCTTATTGATATTTTTTAATTTATTAAGAAGCATCTTGTAGATATAGCTCTCTTTCTCCCTCCCCTCTATAAAGTATTAGATTGTGGGATCTTTGTCATATCAGTCAGCCATGAGATTGATGAAAGGAACTGAATGAAAGGAGCGAGCAGGGACGAGAGGATCCTGTACTAGTGCTGCAGTTCAAGCTTTTGGGAGACGTCAGAGAAGGAGGAGTCAGGTGGCCATTTCAAAACAGTTACATGAGATCTAGTAAGTGTATTTTCTGCCAAAGTTTATTTAGATGAAAATTGGGCTAGAGTTTGATGTAAAGATTGTTAATTAACTAATCTAAATAAGTAACAGTATTTTTTGGGTTGCCCCTTTAAGTTATCTTGTAAGGTTTTATTTCTTCTTGCTATTTCTTCTGCTCTGAGAGTCTCTGAACTCTCGGCTTTGCAGTGTGATTCGCCTTACCTTATCTTTCATGCAGATAAGGCGGTTCTTCATACTAAATTGGGGTTTCCTCCTAAAGTGGTTTCGGATAGAAATATTAATCAGGAAGTTGTTGTTCTTTCTCTATGTCTTAATCCTTCTTCTCATAAGGAACGTTTGTTGCACAACTTTGATGTTGTGCATGCTCTAAAATTCTACTTACAGGCAACTAAGAATTTTCGCCAGTCCTCTACCCTGTTTGTTTTTCTGGAAAGCGTAAAGGTCAGAAGGCCACTGCTACTTCTCTTTCCCTCTGGTTGAGAAGTATAATTCATTTTGATTATGAGACGGCTGGTCAGCAGCCTCCTGAGAGAATTACAGCTCATTCCTCGAGGGCTGTCCCTTCTTCTTGGGCTTTCAAAAATGAAGCTTCTGTGGAACAGATTTGCAAGGCTGCAACTTGGTCTTCTCTACATACTTTTTCCAAGTTTGATACTTTTGCCTCGGCTGAGGCCTCAATTGGGAGAAAGTTTCTTCAAGCGGTGGTGCCTTCTGTCTTGTTCTCCCTCCCTATTCCTCTGTTTTCTGTAGCTTGGGTATTGGTTACCACTAGTAATTGATGACATTGTAGACTCTCCATATCTTAGAAAAGAAAACAAAATTTAAGCTTACCTGATTTATTTATTTCCGGATCTGGAGAGTCCACGACCACACCCTTAATTTAAGACAGTTATTTTTTACTTTACATCAGTCACCTCTACACCTTTGTGTTATTCCTTTTTCATTTCTTTTGGTCGAATGACTGGGGATTATGGGTAGGGGAGTGACACTCAACCGCTTTGCCTTTGGTCTCTTTGCCTCCTCCTTCTGGCCAGGAATGATATTCCCACTAGTACTTGATGACGTTGTGGACTTTCCATATCCGGAAACAAATAAATTGATCAGGTAAGCATACATTTTTTTATTTTATTTTTATTTTGGGGATACTGCACAAATTAAGTTAAAACAAATAAGTAAAAGGTCAAATTCTTTTAAAATGATGACTAATACATATTGCAATGATTTCTATTAAGTATAAACCACTGCGTAGTGCTTTTTTATTACAACAATGAAACACAATGTTTCATATCCCTTTAACAGTCACAGGAGCAGAATTTATGGAGAATGCATAGAATCTTTGGGGCAGACAGTATATCTTGTGATTGGCTATTCCAATTGCCTCATAAACATTATTCCTTTAGCAAGCACCCACAGAGATATAAAAATATCTTAAAAGCTCTTTGAAAACGTTATGATGACCTTTACACAGAGCTGTCATGTATTTCTTAAAGGGACATGAAACCCAAACGACTGCATATATACCACGTGCCATTGGCTTACCAATGGGTTCAGCTAGCTCCCAGTAATGATTTACTGCTTCTTCAATAAAGGATACCAATAGAATGAAGCAAAATCTATAATAGAAGTAATTTGTAAAGTTGTTTAAAATGGCATAGTCTATTTGAATCATTAAAGACATTTTTGGGTTTCAAGTCCGTTTAAATTTAGTGTCCATTTATGTTCTTTATATATTAGAAATGTTTAAAAATTCCAGTGATTATATTAATAGAGTTGGTGTAAAACGATACACATCTGCACAAAGACAACTTATATTAATTGCTTTGTCAGTAAGGTGCATGAAATTAATTTCCCCAAATAAAGTAATTATGGTTGTGCAATAGTTTGTGTGATTTGTTAAGCTGTTCAGATGCCCGTGTTTTAACATTTTCACAAAGGGACATTACACTCAGAAATCAAACCGCTCTACTGACTTTTTTATCTTACCTTTCATTTAACAGTGTATGTAGGTCTAATCCAAGTAAAAACAAAAATAAATAAAATAGAAAATAAATGATTAGCATAACTAGGGCTACCCCCAGCATGCAGATACAACCAGATCCTGTTCTGAGAGGATTGCACATGGTGTTGGCATTGGTTATGTTTTTTTCCTATTTGTTAAGAGTATTGTCAGTCAGAAATTAAACTGCTCAGTTATTATGGAGACTTTTATTCGAGGTTATGGTAATGTGTCTTTAAAAGTTTACATTTAGACTTATTTAACATAAATATATTTATTTGTAACACTCTTATTCTTCAAATTATGGAAATGAAAAGTTGTTTTCCTGCAATTAAAGCATCATAGTTGTATAACAGCATTTTATCTGACAGATGTCATGCCACCTGTTGTCATCTTTCCGAGAAAAGACATAACTACAGTTAAAATTCTGCAATATGTTTAAATTCGTTTTATTTTTTACTGTATAGAGTTTTACATTTTGAACTGCTCAAACTTTCAAATTGACAGTGTAAACCTGTGTAACTACTTTTTTTTTAAAATATATATATATATATATATATATATATATATATATATAAAATGCAGAAGGGTACCAGCACACACTTTACTAAACGTTCATCATCCGGGGTGCACTTCAAATAAATCATATAGAAAGTAGGCAATGGGAAGGCACTCACCGTAATAAAAAGGATTCTTTATTCAAAAGTTAACGTTTTCGGGGTTGCCCCCGTCCTCAGACTATATATATATATATATATATATATATATATATATATATACACACACACACACATTCACACACACACACACACACATTCACACACACACAGAGAGAAGTGCACTCACAGGAACAACTGGCTCAATACTATTGTTAGCCTGTTCTATGGCGATTTACCACCTGGGTGCAGCTTTTTAGCCCAGTAATGCTTTTCATAGAGTAGAACTTTCCTGTAGTATATGAGTCTGATCCCGCCTATTACGGTCAGTCCAGCGCCGAAATACCAGGCAATTCCTCTCTGAACAAGGAACACAGCAACCCCAGACGATCGTTTCAGCCTTCGTTCCTGTGAGTGCTCTTCTCTCTGTGTTTTTAGTCTCCCTATGGGAAAAAGGGGCAACCAGACATGACTCCTTGCTCAGTGTGCTTAGAGGAATATGGCTACACCTCACTGACAAGGCCCAATGAAGGCTGAAACGATCATCTGGGGTTGCTGTGTTCCTTGTTCAGAGATGCTAACAATGGTATTGAGATGGTTTTATATATATATATATATATATATATATATATATATATTTGCAAAATCACTCACCAATCCACAATTAGCAGCTCCCAGGGTGCTGTGTAATCAGATACAGCAAATTCCATTCACTCAAGAATAGGCACTACACTCACTGGTTTTAGTAAATTCTAAAACATCACATTTATTGTAGAAGTTTAAAACGGCATATTTCCCAAATGTTTCGGTACCAACCAGGTACCTTGTTCACTGGGACATTAAAGTGCAAGAAAAAGCGTTATGGCTTAATACCTACCCCCCACCTCTATTTCAACTCAATGTGCTAATAGCTTCCGGTCGAAAGAGCAAATGAGCAAAAGACCTGCTACGGGGTAAAACCACCCCCTCACAACAGAGACAGTCTATCGCTGATTCATATAACATAATAGAGCTTATTGCCTGTCATCTCTGTCACAGCATAATCAAACCAGATAGCAGTCACTCCCATTATCTCTATACGATTATAGCACAGCAAAAACCAAAAGAGTAAACATAGCCCAATATTAAACACCCTGTGCTCATTACTTACCGTTGAAAGAACAAATGAGAAAGGACCTGCTTTAGGGTAAAACCGCACCTACACAACAAAGAAACGCATGGCTAATTAGCATAGCCAATCAAAGCGTGTTGCGTATCACCTGTCACAATTGCAATTGCCTGTAAAAAAATGGCGTGCTACTGGTTGGTTAGAAGTTCTTTTATCGATTGCATAGTGTATAAATCACAAACTCATACAAGACCATCTGTGGTGTATCTTATATTTCTTCCCAGTATAGGGATGGTGAAACACTGGTCCAGTGACCATGCTGTTGCATGTAGTGCAATCACCACATTTATAACAACCTAATTTTCTCTTCCCATCTAGCCAAGATCCCTTCTGGTAGCATTTAACCAGATCATTGTATACTAGTAAATCTCTTAGATTTGGTGCCTTTTTGTATACCACTCGTGGTGCTTCCATCTGAGTGAATGGTAGAGTCTTGTCTGATTTCACAATGTTCCAGTTGGCTCTGTGTAACCTTTCCATCACACTATGTAAGGGTTGTATAGGTGGTAACAAAGTTCATCCTACAGTATCTGTGGCCATTTTGTCCTGATGTGATCTGTTAAGAAGAGCTATTTGTTGTTCTATTTGTTGTTCTCCCGTAAATTTGCTTTGTGCCATGTGAATGTTCTTTATGGTATAGCCCCTCTGCTTCAATTTGATCATCCTATTATCTTCCTGTAGTTTCCTGGTTTCCTCCAGTGTATTATGTGTCAACCTCATGAGCTGAGATGAGATGACACTCTTTTTCTGATGTTTTGAATGAAAATTTTGTGCTGAAAGCAATGAATTTGTATCCGTTGGCTTAGTGTACAGGGATGTTGTAAACCTTAAAGCCCCTTCACTTTCATGTTTACATATGTTCAAATCAAGAAATGGGATAGTGGTCTTATCAACCTCAAATTTGAATCTAATGGGAGAGTTAATGTTATTTAATATCCCTATCCATGTTATTAGAGATTCCTTATTACCCCTCAATACCAAAAACACGTTGCCTATGTACCTAACATAAAATTTAATATTAGGGATAGACAGTGTCTTCATAACGTGTGTTTCATACCATAGGATGAAAAGTTTGGCATATGCGGGAGCAATATTTGAACCCATTGCGGTTTCAGTTATTTGTAGGAAAAATCAGACTCAAATTTGAAATAATTTTTCTCTAGGAAAAACATTAATAGCTCTAATAGGAATTCAATAGGTGGTCCCGCATATGCCAACGATGAACTGAGAATGGATTGGACAGCCTGCACACCTTCAGAGGGGGGAATCGCAGTGTACAGGCAGTCAACATCCATCGTGACCAATAGGTCCTCATGATCCAACGAGGTAATTTCAAGGAGTTGATTTATATTAGTGTCAGAATCCAGTAGATGGGAAAAAGATTCCCTAACCACCGGTTGTAAATGGTGATCAATGAATTTGGCTACATGAGAACACCGAGACCCGTTGGCAGAAACAATAGGTCTGCCAGGGGGGTTTTCTTGGGACTTGTGCACTTTAGGCAATAAATATAGTACTGTACTAGTGTCACAGGATATCTAACACTCATGTAGTTGTGTTCATTTTCATTTATAGCCCCTGCCTCAAGTCCACATTTCAAAATCAAATCCAACATCTTTTTGAAAGCTGATAGTCGGGTTACCACTTAGTTTAGTATATACAGTTGTTTCTGCCAGTTGTCTATAGGTTTCCTTTTTTGTAATCATAATAGTTCTGTATAACTATGGATCCGCCCTTGTTGGGAGCTTGTATGATAATCAAATTGTCATTTATGAGGTTTCTTTGGGGTATTCATCTTTATTGAGGTTAGAGAAATAAGTTGTGGTTTGGGCTTGCTCACTTGTTAATATACATGTAAAACTTCGCAAGGAAGGATTAGTATAATGTGGTTCAAAGTTTGAGGGGGACTTGAAGGTACCTGTAATAGTTTGAGGTTTTTCTTTAAAAAAAATCCCTATTTTGAGCTGTCTCTGTAGCTTATAAATATCCACATTAACTTTAAATTTGTCATTATTGGGTGTAGGTACAAAAGACAAACCTCTTTTGAGTACCTTCAGTTCGCTCTCTCACTTAGAGTATGTTCACTCAGATTATACACTATATTTACTTGCATTTGTTTTTTGTTTTTTTGTCTTTGAAACCTCCCCTTCTGATGTAGGGCCTCTGTCGTTTCTTTGTGTTGGTATAGGGGGGTTTCCCTGCTGAACGGGTGGTAATCCCACCTAAGAGGCCACCTACGTTGAAATTTTCTGTCAGGTTAGGACTCTCGCCTTCAGATGTCTCCCCACTGCTACTGTCTACTGTATCCAAATTCTTTCTCCCTCTAAACTGTCTTCTGCGTCTAAACTGGTATAGAGTATCGTCTTTCCTATTGGTCTTATTATGCTCAATATAGTCTAATATAATGCCTAATATATCATAATATTGTGTTTAACATAAACCCTAGTTGTGTAAAGCAGTAGGCTATGAGTTTTAAACTGATTTTAACTCTTGCTTCGATCATTGGGGCTAATGGGAGGAATTGGCAATCCGTTTTGACATAGACTATACACGCTTTGATTGGCCATGCGTTTCTTTGTTGTGTATAGGTGGTTTTACCCCAAAGCATGTCCCTTCTCATTTGTTCTTTCAACCGTAAGTAATGAGCACAGGGTGTTTAATATTGGGCTATGTTTTCTCTTTTGGTTTGAGCTGTGCTACAATCCTATAGAGATAATGGGAGCGACTGCTATCTGCTTTGATTATGCTGTGATAGAGATGACAGGAAATATGCTCTATTATGTTATATGAATCAGCAATAGACTATCTCTGTTGTGAGGGGGTGGTTTCACCCCGTAGCAGGTCTCTTGCACATTTGCTCTTTCGATCGGAAGCTATTAGAACATTGGGTTGAAATAGAGGTGGGGGCTAGGTATAAAGCCATAGCGCTTTTTCTTGCGCTTTAATGTCCCAGTGAACAAGGTACCTGGTTGGTGCCAAAACGTTTGGGGAATATGCTGTCTTAAACTTCTACAATAAATGTGACGTTTTATGATTTATTAAAACCGGTGAGTGCAGTGCCTATTCTTGAGTGAATGGAATTTTATATATATATATATATATATATATATATATATATATATATATATATATATATTGAGAATTGAGAAGAGGAAAGCGAGGAACTCCAAAACTCTTGCCAAAGTGGGTTTATTTGAGCAAACCGGTAAAAGACACAATCACAGTGTGCAAGGGTTAGATCTGACGCGTTTCCCACATGCTCACATGCGCTTCATCAGAGATCTCTCTCTATACATATATATATATATATATATATATATATATATATATATATATATACACGGGAGATAACTCTCACTCCGTCCATCAACTGCCAGGGTGCTAGTGATGACATACATCACCAGACATCTGGTCTATTAGTGAAACCTTTTTACTGTGCAAAGTGACGTTTCGGGGACAAAGTATCCCCTTTCTCAGACATAGTGCATACATAATGCAAACACTATATAGTGACAAACAAACAAAACCTCGCACCCAATAAGGACCAAAAAAATGCCAAATGGTAGTCATGGTAACCACCCAATCACATAGTAAACAAAGTGCAATCAATGTATAGAAAATCAATGTATACAAATCTGTCTGAGTATAATTCTATACACATAAACATATTTATATTGATTAATTTTATGTGACATAGTATACAAAACCAGATCATAGAACATCAATAAAGGAGGCGTAAACAGAGTAACAGATGAGAATAGCTTAGCGTGTCTGACATAGACCTCTTCACATCATAATGATGTCATGCAAAAGCAAACACTGTATCTACAGAGAAGACAGAAAATACTACATTTGGTGAATTGTAACACATAAGACATACAGGGAGTGCAGAATTATTAGGCAAATGAGTATTTTGACCACATCATCCTCTTTATGCATGTTGTCTTACTCCAAGCTGTATAGGCTCGAAAGCCTACTACCAATTAAGCATATTAGGTGATGTGCATCTCTGTAATGAGAAGGGGTGTGGTCTAATGACATCAACACCCTATATCAGGTATGCATAATTATTAGGCAACTTCCTTTCCTTTGGCAAAATGGGTCAAAAGAAGGACTTGACAGGCTCAGAAAAGTCAAAAATAGTGAGATATCTTGCAGAGGGATGCAGCACTCTTAAAATTGCAAAGCTTCTGAAGCGTGATCATCGAACAATCAAGCGTTTCATTCAAAATAGTCAACAGGGTCGCAAGAAGCGTGTGGAAAAACCAAGGCGCAAAATAACTGCCCATGAACTGAGAAAAGTCAAGCGTGCAGCTGCCAAGATGCCACTTGCCACCACTTTGGCCATATTTCAGAGCTGCAACATCACTGGAGTGCCCAAAAGCACAAGGTGTGCAATACTCAGAGACATGGCCAAGGTAAGAAAGGCTGAAAGACGACCACCACTGAACAAGACACACAAGCTGAAACATCAAGACTGGGCCAAGAAATATCTCAAGACTGATTTTTCTAAGGTTTTATGGACTGATGAAATGAGAGTGAGTCTTGATGGGCCAGATGGATGGGCCCGTGGCTGTATTGGTAAAGGGCAGAGAGCTCCAGTCCGACTCAGACGCCAGCAAGGTGGAGGTGGAGTACTGGTTTGGGCTGGTATCATCAAAGATGAGCTTGTGGGGCCTTTTCGGGTTGAGGATGGAGTCAAGCTCAACTCCCAGTCCTACTGCCAGTTTCTGGAAGACACCTTCTTCAAGCAGTGGTACAGGAAGAAGTCTGCATCCTTCAAGAAAAACATGATTTTCATGCAGGACAATGCTCCATCACACGCGTCCAAGTACTCCACAGCGTGGCTGGCAAGAAAGGGTATAAAAGAAGAAAATCTAATGACATGGCCTCCTTGTTCACCTGATCTGAACCCCATTGAGAACCTGTGGTCCATCATCAAATGTGAGATTTACAAGGAGGGAAAACAGTACATCTCTCTGAACAGTGTCTGGGAGGCTGTGGTTGCTGCTGCACGCAATGTTGATGGTGAACAGATCAAAACACTAACAGAATCCATGGATGGCAGGCTTTTGAGTGTCCTTGCAAAGAAAGGTGGCTATATTGGTCACTGATTTGTTTTGTTTTTGAATGTCAGAAATGTATATTTGTGAATGTTGAGATGTTATATTGGTTTCACTGGTAAAAATAAATAATTGAAATGGGTATATATTTGTTTTTTGTTAAGTTGCCTAATAATTATGCACAGTAATAGTCACCTGCACACACAGATATCCCCCTAAAATAGCTAAAACTAAAAACAAACTAAAAACTACTTCCAAAAATATTCAGCTTTCATATTAATGAGTTTTTTGGGTTCATTGAGAACATGGTTGTTGTTCAATAATAAAATTAATCCTCAAAAATACAACTTTCCTAATAATTCTGCACACAGTGTAGGTCATTGCTACTTACAGACCGGATCAGGTCACAGCATACACAGAGAGCGTCCCACAGAGTTTCCAGGAGAGATGAGTCACGTGAGCTCAGAACCCACTCAACGGCCGGCATCTGCATTGCTATGGAAACGCTCCGTTTACAGCCGCCCACGTCACTATTGCATGATAGCCAATCATGGGAGACGACCAAGTAGGTGTGTTATCACAGCGATGCACAGTCATAGCAAAGTGTGGCTGCAGAAAAAGTCAAACAGAATCACACCATTGTACAAGCACAAGAGAGGATATAGCATAATCAACACACATAGATAATTCATACCACACTGAATCAATGGTGAAGAAATCATTAACACTCCCAAGTCAACACAACATAGTGAAGTACTTTTATTATTTGACAGAGGAAATGTTAATGCCAAAAATAAGAGTATACAAATTAAGCAACCTATTAGCGTGAACAGTGGACTAGCACCCATACTTTGGGAAGTGCTCCATAGAATAAGAGCAAAATAATAAAGACCCAATAGGTCCAAATTAGGAATAAAAATATGTAAGCATACCTTTTATATTTTGGAAATGGACAAACACCCATGGTATGGGGAGTGCTAAAGACAGTGCAGACTAATTAACCCAATAAGGGACAATTATGTTGTGCTACAATGTTACACTAACCAGGGGGATTAAATCTAAATACCCAAAACTCAAATAGGCCCTTAAAATGCCAAGAAAGGGAAGACTGACCTATCAGTGCTCATGAAAGGTATCATTGGGACTCCAATGGTAAACATGGACTTTCATTGAATATAAATTGAGTCATGGACCCTCATTGTAAATGGCTGTGGACCCTCATTATTAACAGCTGAAAGGTCAAGAGGTTAAAAAACACATGAAAGGTCATGAGTTTATAAAAAAACAGTTCCAGTCTATGATAATGTTAAGACCATTAGGTTGTAAAGTGTTTAAACAGTGGATCCACCTTGCTTCTGTTTGCAGGAGTATCTTGTTCCGATCACCCCCATGTCTCAAAGGGTATGGACTTGGTAGTGAACATTAGCCACCAGCCCCTCACTTCTGCTAAACAAAGCCTTCTTAATAAGGTCTTAAGCTTTGTCCCCACTCGCAGAAGTGACAAATTTGATATCTATATTGACTGCCAGAAATTACAGAGATCCTTGAGACTCATGGAATTCTTCAAAGATACAGAAACTCAAGAACCAAGTTGCCCCTTCAAGTGTAAAAGTTCTTACGATCTGCATAGCGAGAATCGAAGTAAAAAGACATTCATATGATTGGTTACTCAGGGTGTCAAAGGAATGGAACAAGTGAAATATCAGAATAATCTCTCAGAAGATGAAAAACAAGCTATCAAATCCTTGGCCTCTGATCCGTCAATTATAATAAGGACAGCTGACAAGGGGGGTGTGGTAGTGGTCTTGGATTATTCTTATTACCGAAAGGAGATGCTGCAAAAGTTGAGTGACTCAACCACCTATTACTGAAGAGTGATCCTACAGGGCAGTCCAAAGTATTATTGATGAAGCAGTACTACAGGGCTGTACATCTGGATGGATTGATGAGAACACCTCCAAATATCTGATGTTAGATTTTCCTTCCTGCACTATATTGTTCACGCTGCCAAAAATCCATAAGAATATGGAAAGACCCCCGGGAGACCCATCATCTCAACACGTCACTCTTTTACATAGAGATTGGCAGTGTTTGTGGACCATTACCTCCAACCTTTGGTCAACAATATGCAGTTGTATTTACGAGATTCGTCCCAGTTAATTGATGAATTGGTGGACCTACATGTTAAAGACTCATGGATTCTTGCGACTGCTGGCGTCAACAGCTTTTATAACATCATACCACATGAAAGTGATAAACAATGCGTAATGGGAGCGATGGACAGATACCCATACATTATTGCCCCGTGGGATTTTCTCATACAGATGCTTGATCTAAGCCTAAGGTTGAATTACTTCAGTTTTGAAAATTCCTTTTACCAACAGGTATCCGGGACGGCTATGGGATCAAATTTGGCACCTTCCCTGGCCAACTTATACATGGAAAAGTATGAGGCTTCTCTCATGAATGTGGAACTAAATACCTGGTTTGACCACCTGAATACCTTCGACCCGGTAAAATTTAAACTAAACTACGATGTAAGTACAATCGAGTTCCTGGATCTGAAGATTTTTTAAAAAGAACATAATCGATTGGGAACATCACTCTATTGCAAACCAATGGATAGAAATTCACTGTTACACGTGACGAGTAATCATCAGACATCTTTATTGAAGGCCATCTCCAGGACCCAGATGATTCCCGTGGCAAGGAATAACAATGAACCACAACTGAGGCAGTCTCAATTATCCGGAATGGCTTGTAAATTTGTAGAGAGAGGCTACAATCCCAGGTTAATCGACCAAAGTAAGAGGAAGGTTAAAGCCTCAGGAACCAGGATCTTGGATACAGATGAAGATAGTATCCAGCACCTGATGTGTACCACAGTATATAGTCCAGCCATGAGCAATTTTGGTAAATGCCTCAATGAACATTGGCATATCATCAAAAGTGACCCAACTCTATCATTCAATACATGGCAACATCCTAGGGTTGGTTTTAAGAGAAATTAGAACCTAAAGGATACCCTGATGATTACGGACCCTTCCCACTGCTATAAAAAAGCAAATTGGCTTGGTTTGAATAAGAAACAAGGGTAATTCAGATGTGCAGGGTGTACAACCTGCAGTGCAATGGTACCTGGCTCTACTTTTGGTCATCCGCATACCAATAAGAGATTTACTATCTGGCACTTCATTACCTGCGCCACCACTCATGTGGTTTACCTGTTGAGTTGTAGGTGTGGGAGTGTCTTTGTTGGCAAGATCACAGATTATGCCTGAACACAGTTTGCAAAATCTAGATCATCCATCAGGAATTCCATTAAACACAAAAAGAGTGACCAGCCAGTGGCAAGACATTTTCTTAAAGCAGGTCATATAGTGAATGACCTACAATTTGTGCTCATAGACCACATCCCCCCCCTTTGAGACGCGGGGGTGATCGGAACAAGATACTCCTGCAAACAGACGCAAGGTGGATCCACCGCTTAAACACTTTACAACCTAATGGTCTTTACACAATCATAGACTGGAACTGTTTTTATAACCTCATGACCTTTCATGTGTTTTTTAACCTCTTGACCTTTCAGCTGTTTATAATGAGGGTCCACAGCCATTTACAATGAGGGTCCATGACTTGATTTATATTCAGTGAGAGTCCATGGTTACCATTGGAGTCCCAATGATACCTTTCTTGTTCACTGATAGGTCAGTCTTCCTTTTCTTGGCATTTTGAGGGCCAATGTGAGTTTTGGGTATTTAGATTTAATCCCCCTGGTTAGTGTAACATTGTAGCACCACATAAGCATCCCTTATTGGGTTAATTAGTCTGCACTGTCTTTAGCACTCCCTATACCATGGGTGTTAGTCCATTTTCAAAATATAATAGGTATGCTTAAATCTTTTTATTCCTAATTTTGGGCCTATTGGGTCTTGATTATTTTGCTCTTATTCTATGGAGCACTTCCCAAAGTATGGGTGCTAGTCCACTGTTCATGCTAATAGGTTGCTTAATTTCTATACTCTTATTTTTGGCATTAACATTTCCTCTGCCAAATTATAAGAGTACTTCACTATGTTGTCTTGACTTGGGAGTGTTAATGGTTTCTTCACCATTGATTCAGTGCGGTATGAATTATCTATGTGTGTTGATTATGCTATATCCTCTGCTTGTACAATGGTGTGATTCTGTTTGATTTTTTTTTATTTTTTTTTTAAAATTAGCTTTATTATGTAAATTATGAAGTAAAGTTACAGTTTCTGGAGACACAGCTCCATATTCATTACAATGCCCGTGTAATAATACTTATAGCGATTTTTAAGCTAATTAATTTTAACAAAACAATTTAACTTTGGACAGGAACAACCCACGTCGATTGAAGAACAATCTCACCGTAATTTCTATGTGTAATTTTGTGTAAAGCGGAGTTGATTTCTGATCGTTCTCACTTATCTATATGATTGTAGAAAGTTCATGGGACTGTGTTGTAATCTTGACACTATTGTCGATCTAGCTATATGTGAACTCAGAACAAAGTTATCTATTCTTGATGTATGATTCCCATGTTGTCAGGATGTCTGAGTATATGTCTAGTTTATCGTGTTTTAGGTAGTATAGCTCTTCAAGATGGATTGACTCAGATACCTTCTGTACCCACATTTCAAGTGTGGGTGGGTCTTTTGATTTCCAATTCTTGGCTATCAAGAATTTTACACTATTAGACATGATTGAAAATAATTTGAGAAATGGTTTATGTTTTATCTTAGGAGGTTTATTTAATAGCCAAAGTAGTGGGTCTAGTGGGAATTGTAGTTCTAATATATCCTCCACTTCAGCAATGATAGATCTCCACAGATTTTGTATAGCTGTGCACCACCACCACATGTGGATCATACCACTATTGACGTGGCCGCAGCGCCAGCACTTGTTGCTAGCTCTGTGGAATAAACAATGAATTTTTTGGGGTGTGTAGTACCACCTGTGAATTATTTTTAGATAAATTTCCTGAGTGGCCATGGAGATGGAGGTTTTTAGTGTGGATTGGGCTATCTTCATACCTATGTGTGGTGGGATTATGATTCCTATTTCTTTTTCCCAACTTTCCAGGTATGGGAGGGGATGTCCTGGGAATGGGGTAATTAGAATCTTATATATCAGTGATAGTGTATGTCGAACTGGGGGGCTCCTGATACATAATTGCTCGAAGTTAGTTAACGGTCTAATCATATTTGGAGATTGTTTGTACGCAGTAATAAAGCTATGAATACGCCTATATGTGAACCAATTTTCAAGACAGGTAAAGTCTTGTTGTGTTAGTTCGGTTTGTGATTTAATCTGTTCGTTATAATAATAATAATATAATATGAGGAGGGTAGCAGTGTTTCTCTATACTTGGGCCCAAATTAAATTCACTGTTAGCTACTAAGGACGTGAGAGGAGAGGGTCTAGAAGAGAGGTTCGGAAAGTGTATCAATATTTTATTCCACATCTTGTATGTTTCTGATATCATGGGGTTGATGTCTAAGTGTTTAATTTTGTGTGTTGGGAATGTCCAGCAATGTCTACTAAGATTTGGGGCTTGGGCAATTCCTTGTTCCATACCCACCCATCGTTTAAACTTTCCATGTATATTCCAATCAATTATTCTTTGTAAGAATATTGCGTATCTGTAATAGGTTATATTAGGTAGGCCAAGTCCCCCTTGTGTTTTGGGTAGAGACATAAGCTGTTTATTGATTCTAGGGTGTTTCTTGTGCCATGTGAAATCATTGAGTGCTCGTTGTAGTGAGCTTAAGTATTTGTCCGTTAGGGGGGTTGGCATAGTTTGTAGAATGTACAGTATTCTAGGGAATATATTCATCTTTATCAGATTGATTCGGCCTAGCCAAGACAGGTTCTTGGATCTCCAGCTTAATAGATCTCGTATGATTTCCCGTTTAATCCTATCATAATTAAGTTGGTGCATAGTTTCTATAAACGTGGTAAGGTAAATTCCTAAATATTTAAGAGACAACATGTTCCATTTAAATGGGGTAGGTTTCTCAGCTATTTTCTTTTTATGTGCGTCTAATGTGATATTAAGAATCTCAGATTTAGGAATATTTACTAGGAAGTTCGATTGAGTGTGGAAGCTGTCTAATTCTTTTACTAGTAATGGTAAAGATATTTCTGGGTTGGTTAATGTGAAAAGAATGTCGTCTGCGAACAGAGAGATTACATACCTCTGATTATCTATTGTAACTCCCTCAATCCCTGGGTGTGATCGAATTTTGGCTGCTAAGGTCTCTATTATGCATACAAATAGCAAGGGGGATAGCGGACAGCCCTGTCTCGTCCCATTAGATATTTCGAATGAGTCAGACAGAGTTCCATTTATTTGTATTTTCGCACTTGGGTGAGCATATAGGGAGAATATTTTTTGTAGTATACCCTCCCCGAATCCGAATGTTTGTAAGGTTAGCTGTAGGAAGTCCCATGCAACACGGTCAAAGGCCTTTTCAGCATCGATAGACAGTAAGATTAATGGGAGTTTTTGTTTTTGCACGAAAAAGATTGTATTAAGGGCCCTGACCGTGTTGTCCTTTGCCTCTCTTCCTAGCAAAAACCCCACCTGATCAGGGTGGATGAGGTCTGGGAGTAAGACATTAATTTGTTTCGCTAATAATTTAGAGTACATTTTTATGTCCGAATTTAGGAGTGAGATTGGGCGATAGCTTGTAGTCAAGTCTGGGGGTTTATTTGGCTTCAATAGTGATATGGGCTTCTAATGCTGAGTTTGGGAAGGTGTGTGTGAGATCAATTGAATTAAAATATTGCAGAAGGTGTAGAGATAATTGTTCGGCGAACATTGAGTAGTATTTATATGTAAAACCATCAGGCCCTGGTGATTTGTTGTTAGGGAGATTTTTAATTACTAATTGTAATTCTTCTAGTGAAAAGGGTTCACCTAGAGTCTCTTTTTGTGTTTGAGTCAACTTGGGAAGGTGTAGGTTTGAGAGGTATTCCATGATAGATTCTTGACGGGAGGTGGTGTCGGTGAGTGACTCGGAATTTGGTTTTGGCAGATTATATAGTTTTTGGTAGTAATCTCTGAATGCTTTAGCTATGGCTTGTGTAGAGCTATGTGATTTGTTTTTACTATCTTTGATGTGGAGAATATAATTAGATTTGGCTTTTTTCTTTATGTATCTGGCCATTGAACGTCCTGGCTCATTTAGGTCCATGTATGAGTGTTGTCTGAACAGGAAAATGCACCTACTTTGTTCTTTGTTGAGGATGGAGGCTAATTTTAAAGCGTTTAGCTTGTAGGGTTTGTAGAGTGGTATCATCTTTAGTATTTTTTTTTATGTATGTCCTCAAGCTGTGCTATTTCTTTAATGAGGTTAGTGGTTGCTTCTCTTCTGAGTTTATTAATTTGAGCTTTGTGAGCTATTAATTCACCTCTTATAGTTCATTTGTGTGCCTCCCAATTGTTTTGTGGAGATGTATCTGTATGTTTGTTATGGAGGAAAAATTCCTCTATTCGAGTTTGGAGTTTTAGCGTAATGGCTGGGTCAGCAAGTAGGCTATTGTCTAATTTCCAATTATACTGTTTCAATGGTTTGGTTGGCCAGTTAAAAATACAGCTCACACTCGCATGATTTGACCATATTATTGGGGATATGTTTGCTGCTCTAGCCAGACTCCTGCTTGTAATGTCAGTGAATATGTAGTCAATTCTCTTATATGTTTTGTGGGGAAATGAATAGAACGTATAATCCATAGACTCTGGATGTAAAGTTCTCCAAACGTCTAGACATCCAAGCTGTTTCAATATATTGTTTGATTTTTTGATGCTTACTTTAGAATTGGATGTTGTATGCGAGGAACTATCCATGAAGGGGTTGAAGGTTAGATTAAAATCCCCTCCTATTAGCAACATGCCTTTTTGATATTCAGTTATTACATTTGACACTTTTTTAAGGAAAGAGTGTTGTTTTGCGTTTGGGGCATATAGGGAAACTATTGTGATAGGTATGCCATAAAGCAGCCCTGTTAGTAGTAGCCATCTACCGTCCCTATCCCTATGTACCGCTATCTCTTGGAATGGAATCCCAGTTTTGATTAGGATGCCTACCCCTTGGATCTTTTTCTGGGGATGTGATGCGTAGTAACTTTTACCAAATTTGAAATTGAATGTTTTGGGTTCCCTCCCTTTTAGAAAATGGGTTTCTTGGAGTAGGATTATATCTCCCCCCTTGCGTTTAAAATCTGTGAGTGCCGTTGACCTCTTTCTAGGGGAATTAATGCCCTTTGAGTTTATAGAAATGAAATTTATAGACCTATTGTCAACTGTTTTAGATATTTGTGAGGCCATGGTAAAAGAGAGGGGTTGAAATAGCTATTAATCTAAGAAGCATAGTGAGATGTCTTTGAAGAGTGAGACTATGATGTATGTGACGTGTGGTTGTCCAGTCCGGAACAGTCTTAAAACATAACAATTCAAACAAAAACAAAGAATAACATGTAACGTTGTAATACATTTCTACTTAGAGTAAAAATAATGATATAGAAAAACAATAAAACAGTACTTCCTTTTAGGGAAGAAAAAATTGAGGAATGGCCACTCTTCCCCAACCGCCGGGGATTCAGTGAAGACTTTCCATTGACCCTTAGTATATGGGTCCCTAAGGAGCATTTAACTTTATAAGGCGTTATGCATCTCATACACTGAACTTGGTTAAAAGGTAGGGCAAGACTGGTAAGCGATTTCAAACACAACCTAATCGTGACTATAAGCGATAATTATAGCCTATCTAATAGGCGCAGATGGTTTAGAACAATTTATACATTCAAAACAATTTACTTGGTAATAAACCATGTTTGTTGCTATATAGTAGGACATAATTTAACAGGTTAAGAATCTGCTTAGAAATAACATATATAGAAAAAGTTTTGAACTGTTTGTATGTTAATAACCTCCCCTCCATGTTAAAGAGCTTAATGGAGCAGACATGCAAGGTTGACGTCTCTTCCACGAGGGTGAGCATTATAAACAGTTAAATAAGAATGTACTTATCTGTCGTGAGGACGGTAAAACACACCCAGTGTATTTAGGAATTCACGGAGGGAGGTTTTGATGAGCATTGGAGACTTGCTTCTTAGATTTTTTGGGCACTGTAGACCAGTTATACCGTGCATCTGTTGCTGTTCTATTCTTGGACTGGGTTGACAAAGAATCTGCTGCTTCTGTAGAGGAAGTTGGTACAATAAAGTTGATACCTAGGGCCTTTGAGAGAGTGTCCAAGTCCGAAGACTCTCTATAGATTAGCATTTTGCCAGTGTTTGGTATTAATAAGCTGAAAGGAAATCCCCATCGGTATTTGATGTGATGTTCTTGGAGAGCTGATGTTAGGAATTTCAGAGATTTCCGTTTTTCTATGATAGATGGACATAAATCTTGATATATTTGTAGATTTTTATCTTGAAATGTCAAGGGATGAGTGTTCCTAGCCGCCGTCCATATGGATTCCCTGTCTTTAAAATGGAGCAGTTTGATGACAACATCTCTCGGCGGAGCAGATGAGTTGGGGCGAGATCTTAGAGCCCTGTGGGCCCTTTCTATTGCTGTCTCTGTAAAGGAGGTAGAATTGGTGAGATGGTTGAATAATCTTGTTAAATAGGAGTGGAGTTCTTCTGTAGATATGTCTTCTGGGATTCCGCGAATCCTTAAGTTATTTCTCCTACTCCTATTTTCTAAGTCCTCCACTTTATCCTGGAGCGTATGTATCAGGGTAGCTTGTTGCGATAGACCAGATTCTGTCGTGTTTAACATGGTGTTAATAACTTCTTGGCTCTCTTCTAGGTCATCTAGTCTAGCTCCCAAAGTTCCAATTTCTCTTTTGACAGTGGAAATTTCAGATTGTATAAATGATTTGAGGTCCGCTATGTCAGACTTGGAGGGTAATTTATCTATAGTAGCTTGCAGTGTTGTAAGTTGTTGCTGCGTGATGGAATAGTTTTCTACGTGGTCTGGCGCTGTGGGAGAAACAGGCTGCGGAGTATCCTTTGTCAATGAGGTTGTGTCTGTTCGAGTATGTTCTGAAGGAGAAAAGTAGGCAGATACAGGTGTTGTCTGGGCTGTAGTTTTGCCATTTTTGTCAGGTTTTGCTGGTCTTCTGGAAGACATGGTGTTTCAATAAAATGTAGCGTTAGTATCTTTGCCCAATCAATGGTATTATTGAGAACCCCGGTTTATATATTTCTTATTTAACTTCAAAATTCCCCTCCTTGCTGGGGGTGTTTATTTTATTAATGCAGATTCTGCTGCTCTGTTTCTGTTTCCCCTTTTTCTTTCTCTTGATTGTTTTGAGTGGTGCCTTATTATGGAGAGTTATAGTGCTCCAAGGTCTCCAGTTCAATATGACTGAGACAGAATATGAGGTATATATTAGGATTGAAGGATCTCTCCCCCCTCTCTTTTGAGTCCCAGTGATGATTTGTATAAACGTTATTTATGTGTTATATAGTAATGCCAGTTAAGTCTCTCCTGTTTATTTCAAGTAGGTAGACTCATATGGTGTGTCAGTGCTCTTTTAGGTAACTCTTACAATTTTACAGTCTCATGCTGCTAAAGCGTTAGTGGCTGAGGCCATTAGAGAGCTGTGGGCGGGCCAAGATGGCGATCGGAACTTCACCGCATGGGGTATCTTTCTTCTCCTGTGTGTCTATTTGGTGCCGCAGTGTGGGGAGAGAAGAAAACAGTCTCCGCTGTATCACTTCAGAGAGACAACCGGCCCCGCATGTTGTTTTTGCGCTGCTCAAGGGGCTCTTGTGATTCTTTGAACCGGATCGCGGTACCCGTGTCTCTCCGAGAATTTGTTAGTTTAAAGAGGTATCCTGGCTAGCTAGGGGCCTCAGGGCATTTTGTCTTTAATTTTCAGGTTGAATAAAGGCTCATATCCCGGTCAGTGGGGAAGGGTTGCTCCTGAGCTCACACACTATGCGGCCATGTTCTAGCACGGCCAAGCTCTGCCTCCGTGATTCTGTTTGATTTTTTTCTGCAGCCACGCTTTGCTATGACATTGCATCACCTTACTAACACACCTACTTGGTCATCTCCCAGGATTGGCTATCATGCAATAGTGACGTGGATGACTGTAAACGGAGCATTGCCATAGTAACGCAGATGCCGTCCGTTGAGTGGGTTGTGAGCTCACGTGACTCCTCTCTCCTGGAAACTCTGGGACGCTCTCGGTGTATGCCGTGACCTGATCCGGTCTGTAAGTAGCAATGACCTATGTCTTATGTGTTACAACTCGCCAAGTGTAATATTTTCGGTGTTTGCTTTTCCATGACATGATTATGAAGTCAGACACGCTAAGCTATTATTATCTGTTACTCTGTTTACGCCTCTGCTCCTTCATTGATGTTCTATGATCTGGTTTTGTATACTATATCACATATAATCACTAATTATGTTTATGTGTATAGAATTAAGCTGTGACAGATTTTTATACATTGATTGCACTTTTTTTTACATTGATTGCACTTTGTTTACTATGTGATTGGGTGGTTACCATGACTACCATTTGGCAGTTTTTTTGGTCCTAATTGGGGGTGGGGTTTTGTTTGTTTGTCACTATATATTGTTTACATTATGTATACACTGTGTCTGAGGAAGGGGATACTTTGTCCCCAAAACGTCACTTTTCACAGTAAAAGGTTTCACTAAGTTTTAGGCTGCTGTGAAAAAAATTGCTGTAAAGTAAGAATATTTTCAAACAAAGAACTGTTAATAGTTTATTTTTGTGAATAAACAAAATCTAAAGTGAGTGAACAGGAAAATCTATATCAAATCAATATTTAGTGTGACCACCCTTTGCCTTTAAAACAGAATAAACTCTTTTAGGTACACTTATACACAGTTTTTTTAAGGAACTCGGCAGGTACCTGTTCCAAACATCTTGAAGAAATTACCACAGTTCTTCTGTGGATTTAGGCAGCCTCAGTTGCTACTGTCTCTTCATATAATCCTGGATGGACTCAATGATGTTTAATATCAGGGCTCTGTGAGAGTCATACCATGACTTCCAGCACTCATTGTTCTTTTTTACTCTGAGGATAGTTCTTAATGACTTTGGCTGTATAGGGTCATTGTCAAGCTGCAGAATACATTTGGAGCCAATCTGATGTCTCCTCAGTGGTATTGCATGATGGATAAATATCTGCCTGTACTTCTCAGCAATGAGGAGAACATTTATTCTGACCAAATCCTCAACTCCATTTGCAGAAATGAAGCCCCAAATATGCAAGAAACCTCCACCATGCGTCACTGTTACCTGCAGGCACTCCTTATTGCTTCACTTTTTAGCCCTTTGGCAAACAAACAGCTTTCTGCTACAGACAAATATTTAAAAATTTTACTCTTTAGTCCAGAGCACCTGCTGCTAATTTTCTGTACCCTAATTCCTGTGTTTTTGTTCATAGTTGAGTGGTTGTTCATGTTTCTATATCAGAGATATGGCTTTTTGGCTGCATGTATTCCATGAAGTTAATTTCTTACCAGACTTTTCCAGACAGTAGATGGAAGTATCGGGGTCCCACTGGTCTTTGCATTGCTGGACATCTTGTAATTGTGAAGGGGAGTAAGCATGATGTGTCTTTCATCAGTTAGTTTAACTTCAGTAGTAGGGAAATTAATGTAAAGTCTCTTAAAGGAACAGTCAAGTCCCAAAAAAACTTTCATGTTTCAAATAGGGCATGTAATTTTAAACAACTTTCCAATTTACTTTTATCACCAGTTTTGCTGTGTTCTCTTGGTGTTCTTAGTTGAATGCTAAACCTAGGAGGTTCATATGCTAATTTCTTAGACCTTGAAGGCCATCTGTAATCTAAATGCATTGTGATCATTTTTCACCACTAGAGGGCATTAGTTCACGTGTTTCATATAGATAACATTGAACTCATGCACGTGAATTTACCATGGAGACAGCTCTGATTGGCTAAAATGCAAATCTGTCAAAAGAACTGAAATAATGGGGCAGTCTGCTGAGGCTTAGATACAAGGTAATTGCAGAGGTAAAACCTGTATAATTATAACTGTGTTGGTTATGCAAAACTGGGGAATTGGTAATTAAGGAGTTATCTATCTTTTAAAACAACAACAATTCTGGTGTTGACTGTCCCTTTAAAAGAAGAAATTATGACTTACATTAAGGCAAACAATTTAGAGAACTAAAATCAGCATGGTTTTACTTCAGGGAGATCATGTCAGTCAGACTAATCTAATTGACTTCTTTGATTATGTAACAAACTTATTAGACCAGGGTGGAGCAGTTGATGTAGCATATCTAGATTTCAGCATAGCATTTGACACAGTCCCATACACACTAATTCACAAACTGTATATCCTTGGTCTAGACTCAAAAATTGTGAACTAGGTATCTTAGTAAATGGAGTACATTCTTTGAGATTTACATCTGCTTCCTCTTTCTTTTTTAAAGTAGTATTAAAAAGTCTCATGTCCTTATTAAAACGTAACAATGTTCAAAATACAGTTTTTATTGCAGGGTTGATAGTGCATTATTAAAATGGTGTTTATCCAAAATATCTTATAATATTATAATTTAAATGTCAGATCTAGTTGTTAGAATATTGGGATTCATAAGTCACTTCATAACTCTGATACAGTATTTATTTAAGGTGGTATACTTATAACTCCATACAAATCAGAACATTCATTTAGCATGTAAAAAAAACCCAGAGTAGCAATTCCCTAAAAATACAATAATAATTAATAAAATTCAAGCTTTTTTTGCACTCATTTATTTCTTTATATATCTGGATTAAATCCATTCTAAACTATGCTATTTGCTAATATACTGAAAAGTTTTGTTTTGTTTTTTTTGTTAAATGTGCTTATAGATGTATTTACTATTATTTTAATAACTGTTAAAACTCCCCAACGATTGTGCTCTTGTAATGTTCTCGTCTCTCCTATATACTGTTTATTGCAATAACATTCTATCAGGTATATAACCCCTCTGTCACGACACCTTATTATATATTTAATATGGAATGCCTGTCTTGTTTGTTGAGAAGTACTGTATATTGTTCTTTGTACTATATTTACAGGATTTAAACCTGAAACAAGGGGAAAATCCGCTTAGCTCCTTTGCCAAAAGGTCTACTAGTTTTATTTTTATTTTAATTCCCTTAAATTCACTTGGAGTCAACATTGATTTTAGGTTCCTTGCATTGTTATATATAATTCTAGGATATAGGTTATCTTATTGCCAATTATTGGGTCACTATGTGCCAATGTTTTCTCATTATATAATTCAAAATGTTTGCTGTCAGAATTATGCTCTGTTATAAAGGGAGCATCTATAATATCCATATCTAAGGCTTGTCACTCATTCTTTCTTTTATTATACTTCAATAATGCTTCTCTATCTCTCACTTGTGCTTCATTTTTTTGCATTAGTAATCAGTCCTTTTTTGTATCCTCTATCCATGAATGTATGTTCTACAATTTCTGTTGTTTTAAATATTCATTAGTACTAGAACAATTTACACAAAACTTTACACATTGACTTTTTAGAATATTTTCCTTCCACCTTTTTAGGTGAAATTATTTGGAATGAATTGGGTTATTAACATAGACTTGTTTAAAATGTGTTTTGGTTTCTAAATTGTTTTCTATCATTTCTATGTCCAGGTCTAAGAATGTTATCTTTTCCTGACTAAATGTACTTGTAAAATTCAATCCTATGTCATATCTGATAAACATAGTTTTAATTGTTCAAGTTTCCACTTCCAGACAAAAATAATATCTGTGTACCATCGATATAACGCAAGGTTCGCATCAAGCTCATGATTGGAGATAAAATCTTCCTCCGAGTCCCAAGTTCCCATAAAAAGATTTGCATAGCCCATCACGGTTCAATTTATTTTAGGTAGAAATTGCCATTAAATGAGAAATATTTCTAGTTTAAAGGGACACTGAACCCAAAAATTTTTCTTTCATGATTCAGATAGAGCATGCAATTTTAAGCAATTTTCTAATTTACTCCTATTATCAATTTTTCTTCGTTCTCTTGCTATCTTTATTTGAAAAAGAAGGCATCTAAGTTAAGGAGCCAGTCAAATTTTGGTTCAAAACCATGGGCAGCACTTATTTATTCTGAGAACAAAGTGCAGGCACTCTAGGGGGTAATACCAAGAAAGGATTTATTAGGTAGACAGAAAAATATAAATATAAAACAGCAGTTGCTAAGCGCTATTAAAAGCCAGAAAAAGGCAGACAGACTACAGTTGATTCTGCCACCACCGATACGGCTCTCTGTAGGCATAGGAAGTACTTGGACTACCTTTTGCTACAGCGGGTTCACTTCCACTGCTTGGGGAACCCGATCAGACGCTGCCTGGACGGCGTTCTCTTTCCTTGGGATCAGCTCAGCACTTGTTTATTAGTGGGTGAATTTATCTACCAATCAGCAAGAGCAACCCAGGTTGTTCACCAAAAATGGGCCGGCATCTAAACTTACATTCTTGCTTTTCAAATAAAGATACCAAGAGAATGAAGAAAATTTGATAATAGGAGTAAATTAGAAAGTTGCTTAAATTGCATGCTCTATCTGAATCACAAAATTTAGGTTCATTGTCCCTTTAATATAAAGTCTACTGTATGCCTTCCAATATAAAATTTGTCTAGTCCTTATTCACCCCCTTATCCAAACTTAAATAATATTTTAAAGCTCTTATCCCAAATTTAACATTGTAAAGAGCTGTGTAAGAAACAAATACATAAGGAAGATGTTGTTTGCTTAACATGAGGTTGTAGAATAAGCCATCTGGTAGCAGTAACAAGACACAAGAAGGAGGTAATCATGTTCATCAACAGCAGAAGAAAAATCTAAGTGAAATAACATTTTAAGATAGTTTAATATTCTCTACTTAGCAATGTTTCATTGTTCTGAAGTCAGATTCCAGTGAAAAAAATGATAAAGTTGGTAAAATAAGCTATACACAATTTTAAAATACAGGTAAAAAAACCTCTTTATCCAAAGCTGTCATAATACGGCTTATAGATGCAACCTAAAGGTAGTTTTATATCATTTTTAATACTTTAGTATACATAATACCATCAGAAAGATACTACAGTACTGTAATCAGAAAGATAGTTTTTTTTTTTTTGTTTTTTTTTAAAAAATATAAACTATTATTTTGCATTTTAGAACACAAAAATCAAACCAAAGACACAGGCAGTAACGATTGTGACTTACACACTGTGATTTTTGGTAAAAATAAAATAAAATAAATAAATATATTATATTACATACTGCAGTCGCCTCCTTTTAGTTAATGAAACATCGGACTAAGGGGCATGTCTAGCAGCATAGACAGTCTCTTATAATCTGATCCTGACCTTTGAAATCACGTGATCACATTGACGATCGCATGATTTAATTTTTTTCAGCTTGTGTTTATATCATAAATTCTTTCCATTCTAAGCATTTGTGCCCCCCCCTGGCATGAAGGGGTTAAATAGGCATCTTCCTTTGATTTGAAATCTGGCAATACATTTCACATTCTCAGCCTAATATGATTTCTCATTTTTGCTTTATTAACCTTCTGTATGAACTTCACCTTGAGGAGATTCAACATTATTCTGAACTTTATTAGGTAAAATAAGTGAAAAGTAAGGAGTGGTAGCCAAGCGCTAAGATAATCCCTTGTGCTGAGTACAAATAAAGGGTCTAACCAACCCCCAAAGGAAAGAACAGGTTTGATAGAATATGTACAGCGCCAATAAAGGCTAAGGGATAAATATAAACACTAAAAACGAAATATACCTGCTAAGGCTGAACAAGAATTTATTATAATTCAACAGTATTGGTACCAATAGATAAAATGAGTAAAAAACAGTAATTAAAACAGTTCTTAAAAGCAATGGTAAGGTGGAGTGTTGTGCTGATACACTCACAAAGTGCAAATAGCAATAGAATCCAAGGGGTGAAGAACTAAGATGGTGGAATCCACATTTGCTTGTGGATACACGAATGAACAAAATGTGTAAGCAGCATAAAAATGTATGCGACTTAAATGTGCAACATGATAGTGCAAATGTTGTGCAACATAAGTGAGAGTAATTGTGATCACTAAGTGTATAAAAGATAAGGAAAAAACAATTCACATCAAAAATACAAAAAATCACAATAAAATATAATATATTAATATATTAAAATATTAAAAAGTCCCGATGACACTGCAGTGCAAAAAATAGTAAATCACAGGTGAATAACTGCCATTGAGTGGCAAATGTGGAAAAAGGGTGGTATACCCACGGCAAAAAAGAAGAAATCCAGTGAAAAAACAAAAATGAAAATAAAAATCAAAAAACAAATACAAAAATGATGTTCAACAAAAGGTTAAAAAAGAACAAAAAAGAACAAAAAGAGTATTGTAATCCAAAAAACAGTAAATTAAAAGTCAATCACATGAAGGAACCTTGAATCCTGAGGGGAAGAGTTCCCAGGCGAATCCTTACAACGGTCAGCTCTTTGTCCAAAGTCCTAGAGATGTCCCTGTAAAAAAAGGAGTACCATAGCGTAACAAGTCCTCAAAGTGGTTAAAATAATTGGAATAATGCTTACCAACAGGTCTACGCGTTTCGGCCCCAAAAATAAGGCCTTTATCAAGACTGCTGAAGTGGTAAGCTGAGTGCCTTTAAATAACAGTGTCACTTAAGTGACCGGATATGGCTCTGGAATTCACTTCCGGTTTCGCCATAAGTAAAAAAGAGTTTAAACAGGGTATTTACCATGTTTAACATGTATAAACTGTCATATGGAGATAGAGTGATCTTGTATTTTATGTTTATATATGTGTCTTTGATATTTAGTATCATTTAGTTCACTATACCTTAAGCCCCTCATGATCATGATGTCACTTCCGGTTTACCGGAATAAACATTTTTTGCTGAATCTACGTTTTTGGTGGCCTCTGGTTATGAATACTAGTTAGAAGATATACTTCAAAGATGTGCTTTAGTATATTTACAGCTTAATCACCTATATTTTTGTGGTGACGATTTTGTCGTGATTTGATTGGTCGTGACATCATGATCCAATTCCTATGGTTCTATTGGTTTAGGGAAGAGGTGTGTGGGAAATAGTCCTTCTGATTGGGTGTTAAGATGTCAAAAAGTGTTTAAAGACAACAAGGGGACAGATTGTTTCGATAATAAAGGGGATATAAATCCAAATGCCCATTTTTATAATAAAGAAGCCCATTAGCTTATAAAAGAGCCGTTTTAAATGATTAGCCATTTCAAAATAGGGAACGGCTCTAGAGTGATTGGAGATAATATGTATGTCTTCTTCACTGTTAGTGCATAAATCATTATCTTGTCCCATACTATGTACTTTCTCCAATATATATAATGATAGACGATATGCTTTATATTGGATTATATGAGGTTTATTTTGCTCAGTAAACCAGTGCTGCTTAAGGTATTAATAAACTGGTTTACTATGCTACTATTGGATTATATCCCTTATTATGCTGCTGTATCTTAAAAACATTTATTAATACCTTAAGCAGCACTGGTTTACTGAGCAAAATAAACCTCATATAATCCAATATAAAGCATATCGTCTATCATTATATATATTGGAGAAAGTACATAGTATGGGACAAGATAATGATTTATGCACTAACAGTGAAGAAGACATACATATTATCTCCAATCACTCTAGAGCCGTTCCCTATTTTGAAATGGCTAATCATTTAAAACGGCTCTTTTATAAGCTAATGGGCTTCTTTATTATAAAAATGGGCATTTGGATTTATATCCCCTTTATTATCGAAACAATCTGTCCCCTTGTTGTCTTTAAACACTTTTTGACATCTTAACACCCAATCAGAAGGACTATTTCCCACACACCTCTTCCCTAAACCAATAGAACCATAGGAATTGGATCATGATGTCACGACCAATCAAATCACGACAAAATCGTCACCACAAAAATATAGGTGATTAAGCTGTAAATATACTAAAGCACATCTTTGAAGTATATCTTCTAACTAGTATTCATAACCAGAGGCCACCAAAAACGTAGATTCAGCAAAAAATGTTTATTCCGGTAAACCGGAAGTGACATCATGATCATGAGGGGCTTAAGGTATAGTGAACTAAATGATACTAAATATCAAAGACACATATATAAACATAAAATACAAGATCACTCTATCTCCATATGACAGTTTATACATGTTAAACATGGTAAATACCCTGTTTAAACTCTTTTTTACTTATGGCGAAACCGGAAGTGAATTCCAGAGCCATATCCGGTCACTTAAGTGACACTGTTATTTAAAGGCACTCAGCTTACCACTTCAGCAGTCTTGATAAAGGCCTTATTTTTGGGGCCGAAACGCGTAGACCTGTTGGTAAGCATTATTCCAATTATTTTAACCACTTTGAGGACTTGTTACGCTATGGTACTCCTTTTTTTACAGGGACATCTCTAGGACTTTGGACAAAGAGCTGACCGTTGTAAGGATTCGCCTGGGAACTCTTCCCCTCAGGATTCAAGGTTCCTTCATGTGATTGACTTTTAATTTACTGTTTTTTGGATTACAATACTCTTTTTGTTCTTTTTTGTTCTTTTTTAACCTTTTGTTGAACATCATTTTTGTATTTGTTTTTTGATTTTTATTTTCATTTTTGTTTTTTCACTGGATTTCTTCTTTTTTGCCGTGGGTATACCACCCTTTTTCCACATTTGCCACTCAATGGCAGTTATTCACCTGTGATTTACTATTTTTTGCACTGCAGTGTCATCGGGACTTTTTAATATTTTAATATATTAATATATTATATTTTATTGTGATTTTTTGTATTTTTGATGTGAATTGTTTTTTCCTTATCTTTTATACACTTAGTGATCACAATTACTCTCACTTATGTTGCACAACATTTGCACTATCATGTTGCACATTTAAGTCGCATACATTTTTATGCTGCTTACACATTTTGTTCATTCGTGTATCCACAAGCAAATGTGGATTCCACCATCTTAGTTCTTCACCCCTTGGATTCTATTGCTATTTGCACTTTGTGAGTGTATCAGCACAACACTCCACCTTACCATTGCTTTTAAGAACTGTTTTAATTACTGTTTTTTACTCATTTTATCTATTGGTACCAATACTGTTGAATTATAATAAATTCTTGTTCAGCCTTAGCAGGTATATTTCGTTTTTAGTGTTTATATTTATCCCTTAGCCTTTATTGGCGCTGTACATATTCTATCAAACCTTTATTAGGTAAAATACCAGAAGGTACCACATTGTTTATAGTTTATACTGAAATTCTCTGAACAATGTCCAAACAGTAAAATGCCAACTCACAAAAGTAGGAGTAACCCTTTTTGTCTATAGAGGCAGGATAGGGTCTCACAGTGACTCATCTCACCGAAACATCAAGTAGCTTGTCTAAAATGCATCTCTTCACAATCGCTTATTTCTTCCCCAGCAGTAAAACGTCAGCTGCTCAATAAGATTTTCACAAAGTAAAATCACATCTTTAAAACCAAATCAAGGGGATATGCATATATATAATCCTCTGATTAAAATATTAAAACATATATGGTAAAGCTACTTTTATTATGAGAGGAAATTAGGTTTAAATTATATATAAAAACAAAAGGGTGCCTCATGGTTTAGACTCTGATTTATGAAACAAATAATAAAAAATAAATCCCATATGTGTCACTGACATGTGAGATGGCACTATGTAGTTGAATAATGCAAATAGGCAGGGGGATGTCGCAACCACCAGCTGGCTGATATGCCCGGCATCAACCTACAGGGGAATTCCTCCTTAGACATGAGTCTCCAATATCCGGCCACAGGCAATCAGGAGAAATCCAGCTGCTATTTACCACAAACATTACACTGCAACTTGATAAAAGTACTAAAAAGTGTACTGCTGATTGGTTTAAAAACATGCAACGCATTTCTCAGCTCAAAGTCGAGCCGTTTTATTAGGCATTGCCCCTTGTTTACTTTGTATACAAATTGACTTTATAGGCTTTTAATGTTTTTAAAGCTTTTGATGTTATATAGACATTGAGAGGCTAGCGTAGATAGAATTAAAAAAAAAAGTAACTAGTAACTAAAATTTAGAGCTGTTAGTTAATAAAAGGTGGGTGGACACATACAATTCGATAACAGAGAAGTGTCAGAAGTTTGTTTTGTCTCTTATGTAGGGTACTACTCTTCGACATGGGATGGAAGTTTTAAGTAATCCTATCTGTCTCTCAGTGAGGGCCTGGATGAAAGTTAGAGTCCAGAGATGCAGGGAGAGTCTTTCCTGCGAAACCATCCTGACTCATATTAACAGCTCCACAAGCAATCAGCATTGTCTAACACGTTAGTCATAGGTTTGTCTGTTCATCTTCCCCTCTGAGGGAGGATTTAGCCAACTTAACAGTTATGACCCCAGCTGTGGCTGGTCCTGCTGGGGTTCAGATCTTCTGTCCTGTGGCTTATTCAGCCACGTGGCGCCTGTTCTGCCTGGCTGGTCCGGTGGGGAGCTGAGTGTGTGTTCTTGTTTTTCTTTACAAGTTCAGCTAAACACTCTAAAAGGATCCGTATGGCTGGGAGGTTTGTGTCAGTCCTTATTCAGATTTCAATCTGGTGACCGGGTCAGTGGAGTTCTGCTGCGCCACTCTCTTTGCTCCGATTTCTTCGGGCCTAGAGTTTCTTTCCTCTCTTGGGAGGATTGGGGGCTTAGTGCCTCCTTACCGCTGTTTTAAGCGGTTTGGCCTTCTGAGGCTCTGTTATTGTCCTTGGACTTGTTCCTGCTGTGGTTCTCTTCTTGAGACATTTCGGACTTCGTCTGTTCCTCTGGTTCCTTATGGGGAACTGGTTCCCTTCGGGAGTTAGTTCCTTTGTAGGGACATGGGCAGTGTGGTCTCCTTGAGCTCTGTCTTGGGTTTCTTCCCCGGAGCTGGGGGATGCTCCGCATCCTTCTTTCATCTTCTCCTCTGATTTTTTGGGGGTGATGTGGATGTGGCCTTTTGTTCAAGTGACTTTGTCCTCAAGGTATCCCTTTGTTCTTGGTCATATTGGGGCTGCTGCGCCTAGGGCTTTAGTGACCTTGTTTTGGTCTTTGCTTCCTTAGCTCCTTGGAGCGTTGGACTCTAGCAAGGGGTGGTCTCATCTTTTGGTCGGGACTTGCGAGTTTTTCTCATTGTCCATTATACTTTGGACATTGGTTATCTCCTGGGGTCTGGTTTTATATCAGATGGGGGATTTCAGTTTCCGGGTTCTTGTTTGTTTGGGGGCTTGGACCTCTCCTCACTCTGGTTCTTCCGGTGGCTGAGGTTTTCACTCAGTGTTTCACTTTGTGGATCCCGTTGCGGGTTGTACCGGACTGTTAGGATCTAGAGCTGGTCCCGGGTTCCCCAGTTCCAGGAAAATTGGACGGTGTCCTTTGGGTTGGGCTAGTTGATCTGGTTCAATTGACCAGGTTTTTCTTGGTGCCAATGCCCCTTGGACTTGCCTTTCACCTATTGGTCGGTTTCCCTTGGTCGGCTTGCTGAAATAGTGTGTTGGCTTTGCTGCTCTGCAAGCAAAGGGTTCACTGTGGAACCACTTGTTTGTGTGCTAGCCAGTTAAATTCTTCAGGGGATTCCTTCCATGTCAGGGCATAGGAGATTTGTTCTCTCGGTTCAGCCTATGGCTGTGTCCTGGGGGCAGGTGCTCTATCCTTCCGGCCTGTTTGCCAGCCCCCTATGTCTTGGGGGGGCTTATATCCTTCCTTCGGAAGTGTGATCCCTATCCTAGGGCTTCTCCTGACTTCAAGAGGTTAGGACAGACGGGTTAACCTATTTCAGAGAGAGGTACGCTCTCTGGGTTGTTTTGTCCATTTGGAGAGTTGCTGGGTCCGCATTGAGTCTATATTGGGCCTTTCGCTAGATTTCTAGGTCTACGGCCTTGTCGACGGTCCTCCATGTGGTGTTTCGGGTTGGCACCTGAGCACTATTGTAATGACACTGCCATTTTTTCCACTCGTTGTTTGAGCTGGGGCTTTTCTGGTCCCCTCGTTTCAGACCTTCTGATGCTTGGGCTGACCCGGCTGGAGGTAGGTCCTGATATCCGTTGTTCTCTCGGATCTTGGGGCGCATGGTACTTGTTGAGGTTCCGGGCTCTCCTTTTATTTTCGAGACCTATGTGTAGGTCTGGCGGTTTTGGTTGCCTAGAATGTGCCTTCTGTAGTGGAGATTTAGCACTCTACATTGTGGTAGCTGCTTCTGGTAAGTATTTCTTCTGTGTCATCCTGAGGATGGCTGCGTGTTCTTGCCTCAGGTGTTTACCTTCGTCTTGGTCTGCTACATGTAATTTTGTTTGAATTCCTCAGGGTTCCGAGTTCGGATGATGTTTGGTCTCTGTTTTCAGTTGTTCCTAGGCGCTGGTTGACTTGCTGCCTGGCAAGTGAAGGGTTGCTTTTTGCAACCAGCTACAGCGGTTTGAGCCTTTGAGTGCTACCTAGCTGTTTCAATCCTTTGCAGGTTGTTGGGAGAACTTTTTCTCTGTTCTGCTACCCGGTTCTAAACTTTGTGGGTTCTATTTGGATTGGGTGTTGCCTCCCTTTGTTGTCAGGACCCATTTAGGTCTTGTGAGCTTGGTTTGATTTGTTTTTTTTTCCCTTTTATAGAGTTTGTGGTAACATTTCGGTTTCAATTTGGCCAGGTTCTTATTTCCCAAAAGTAATGAATGCAGCTGTGGACTCTTTCCATCGGATTAAAAGAAAATTATCAGGTAAGCATAATTTGTTTTTGTAAATATTTAAACCGATAATGAAATCTTTTCTTAGAATTCATTACTCTATCTAGCATTTGTTTAGTGTTTAATGTCCATTTAAGGAGCAATTGTCTCCCTGGCACCTGGTTTTTTTTAAGGCCTTTCTTAGACTGACTTTATACATCCAATGCATTTATACATCTCGTGACAAAGATGAAGACTACATGAAGTATTTAATATTATATAAGCATGCAATGATGGATTAATGGTTTCTTATGATTAGAATAAGGTTATCATGCAAATAGCATCATTTTGTGTCCTCCGAAATAATTACAGTACATGCTCATGTAAGTGATTATTTGATATTTCACAGCAGATGTAAAGGGAACAATCGCTTTAAAATACAAAATACATGCTGTCTTGTACATCAAAACTGCATGAATAAAGAATACGCACACACATACAATGCGATCTTTAAAATGTTCCCCGTCCTATAGAGGGAAACCACAAATAAATACATTTCTAGAACACTATATAATAATCTTGCCTGTTACTGCTGCAGTGACTCATTCAGATTTGCTGCACATACAATTCTGTGTTTTCAGCATTTCAAGAAGGCTTAAGGCGCCAGGAGGAGTCCTCTTCACACTTCTGCATCTCCTATGTAGGGTTATTTTATTTTTTTTGGCCTAGTTAGGAGTGTGGGTTGCATTGTTCCTTTTCACTGGTGTCTATATTTAACCCATTAAGGACCTGGAATTTCTGAGATAAAATTGGCCAAAAGACAAGAGATTTTTTTTACTATTTTTGCTATCATTCCATTTAAATAGATATAGAGCCTTTTTTAGTTAACTATCAAAACTATATAGGTAAAAATAATTTTTTATTTCTATATTTCATTAAAAATGCCAGTGAGTGCCTTCATATATCCTGTATATTTAAACCTGCTGCTGGCACCCTGGCAGTTGTCTGTTAGGTGAGAGTGCTCTTTTTTGGACTATATATATAGTAATAAGTAGACATTTGGTCTAGGCCCATTTTGGTATATTTCATGCCACTGTTTAATCACCAAATGCAATCATATTTAAAAACAAAAAACAAACACATTGCATCAGCTATCTGCCTTCATATGGTAAACAGCGCACGATCAGCAGATGCCTTCTGCCTCTTGCTGTCAGAGCTGACAACCGGGACTGCGGTATGAAGCAGAAGGTAGGACATAGGTACCTATGGTCCTGTTGGCTTAAGGGGTTAAAAGAGGCGTCCCCTGTATCAGTCAGATTTCTGAGATGTAAAAGTTATGTGATTTTGTATTTCAGAAAGTTATCTTCTCATTTTGGAAAACACTACCCGTATAGAATATAGTAGTCACCTTTTTCTCAAGGGTTTCAGACTCTCAGGTTTTCTTTCTTTAATGGTTCTCATTTAAAAATTGATTTAAAGGAACAGTCTACACCTTGGTCATCTTAAAGTCTTATTTTAGATTAAGCCGCAAATAGCCTCCTATACCGCTTTCTATATCATGCATCAGGAACAATAAAATAGTTATTTTAAAATTAATATTGTTTCTGGACACTTTGAAATGGCTGCCAAACTCCACCCACTGATGACATCACAATTTGGGCTGCATATGGCGCCTAATGATAAAAGGCTCACTAGTTGGATTGAGCAAACTGTCAATGCTATTCAGCAGAGTACCTAGATGCAGGCCAGATGGTGATGACATCCGCTGGACGGAGCTTGGTAGATATTTCAAAGTGGCCAAAAACAATATTAATTTTAAAATAACTTTTTTACCGCTCCTGCTGCATGATATAGAAAGGGGTGCAAGAGGCTATCTGCAGCTTAATCTTAGGTAAAACTTTAAGACTAAGGTGTAGACTGTCCCTTTAATTTATCTTTTCCTTTATTATTTCTTTCTTGCAAATTGTCATCATCACCTAGCCTTTCCAATTTTAAGGAAAAATATGTTCTAGTCACTGACCTAGCCTTTAAAGATTACTTAATTAGTCTGGTCCCAAAAGTGGTTCAAGTATATGCTCCCCTTAAATGTAACTACAAATTCAAACTAAATAGATGTAGTATCGGGCAGTCAGAATCATACACAGATATATAAAAATAGACTTTACAATGTTACCATAATTACAAAAAAAGTTAGCGCAGGCATCTGAACAGAACAAATGCCAATACCTATGCCATATGATCATACGCTACTTTCAGATTTTTGTTTTGAAATTGTTTGTGTTTCATTTCTTTGTCTGTTACCCTTTATGTTTTGTGTTTCTTTTCCTTTTTGCATGCTCCATATACAGCCTTCACAGAGGAGTGTAGCACGAGAAGCTTCTTTTCTCTTCACCAGTCTTCCTGTTGCTCTCACTCCTCCTTATCTTCTGTTTCTTCTCTCTCATCATCATGCTGGTTACCACCCTTACAGTGCCCCAGTGGTTCTACATGCTGCCAGTACCTGCTGAAGACTCTGGTTGTGCTTTACATCTTCATTTTTATTTGTTCATATGTTGTATTTCTTTCCATCAATTCAGCGGCCAAATGCACAGACGGCACAAACTCCAAGAGTCAGTCACATGAGTCAGAGCCTTCACAGTTTTCTCTTCCTACTACGCAGTGTAAGTTTAGAGAGCATTCAGGGAAGCGCAAATGCACAGAAGGACCTTTAATCATAGCAGTTTTATATATAAATTGACAAATTTGGTAGAAATGTCCCAGAGGTCTTCAGTATTTCTTCCCTATCTAAAAATAACTTTTTTGACCAAAGACGAACCAGGAAGACATGTAGTCTGTTCGTATTGCTATCAATAGTGTACACTTAATTCATTTGTAGAATAGCTCTATGTATATACTAGTTCTTCTATAATTAACTGTATCTGTCCCCATTATCCTTCTGTAAAGAAGTGCATCTGCAAATTACTCATAAACCTGCTACTTCTCAACATAAAACCTTGTTTTGGTATCATCTTGGTATTTGGTATTTATTTTGTTCTCAGATCTAAATGATCTTGTTCTCAGATGAGGCACATTGGTTGTGTCTTGTGAATTGGGGAAAACCTTGCATTTAAAAAAAGTTAAGAAGAATTTTGGGGCCGCTTCAGCATTGATTTACTTACTATTCCCTTTCTTAAACTGTAGTTTTCCTCTACCCTTTGATAAGCTATTGATCAATTCATGTTTCAGTTATATTGATATCGTGAGAAAAAGGTCAAAAATTAAATTTGCATTGGTGCATTTCAATTTGAAATATAAACATTTCTGCAATATACTTTCATCTGCAAAAATGCTGCTAGTAAAACATATTACTGTTTTCCTGCGGCATACGCACATATCATGTGTCCCTTGCGCCAGTATTCAAACACTAGAACTTCTCATAGAGCTGGTGGGGGTGTGTATTGCTTCTGAAGATGTCATTTGTGTCATACAAGCCACTGCACGGGCCCTCACAGGATATGTGCATATGCTGCAAATAAACAGAAATAATTTTTACTAGAAGCATTTTTGCTAATGAAAGTATATTGCAGAAATGCTTCTATTTTAATTTGAAATACATCCATGCATATTTCATTTTTGACCGTTCTATCTCTTTAAAGAGTAGCTCTTAAATGTCACATTTCCTTATAGAGTCTGAACTAACAACGCTCATTAGAGCACCAACACATAGAGCCCAATTCTCAAAAAATGGCCGAAAAAATGGAGAGAAATCTGCGTATTTTACTGAGCATTATATTGTAAAGTAAGCGTCGCTCCATAACATACAGCATATTAGTGATCAACCCTTAATAAGAAACATAGTTCCCAAGGTAAAAATTGCCTTCAAATAAACCTTGAGTGGCTTCAACACACCAGCGTGGCATCTCGCTAGACCAGAGAGAATTGGGTACATACTGTTTGAGTAAATTGATTTTATTTATATAACATATTGCTTTTATCATGGTTTAACTGAATTTGTCTAACCCCTTAAGGATAGAAGTTGTTCCCAGTTTCTGTACTTAAATGACATGGGCAATTTTGGCATTTTTGCTCTCTATAGGTTTCACCTTATCTACTCTCTTGTTTGGTTCACCCATACATATTATACACCTTTTTTAACAGACAAATAGGCCTTTCGGGTGACACCCTATATGGTATATAAAATATGAATAAATAGGAATTTAATACTGAAAATGTAGAAAAAAGAAATAAAATATCTCTTTTCCTGATTTTAGGAATACAGCATATGTCTGTTTCCAAGTAATTAGTAGTGAGTGTACAGCCTATATAACAGTGTACATTTGCTGTCCCCTCAAAATAACTCAACACACAGCCATTAATGTCTAAACCGTTGGCAACAAACGTGAGTAAACAAATTGGGCCCAATTAGCCATTTTCCCTCATCGGTGTCATGTGACTCGTTAGTGTTACAAGGTCTCAGGTGTGAATGGGAAGCAGATGTGTTAAATTTGGTGTTACTGCTGTCACAATGGCTTGTCGTTTTTGACATGTAAACACAGCTGTCAGTGATCACATGACCATGGCCCACTTTTCTTGTGCATCACTGAACTGTCTCACTCCTGAGGCATCCAGTGATTGATCACTGAGCCTAATACCAGCATGCACTCGGACATGCTGGTATCTAGGCTCCATTTTAGTTTGGATGCTGTACTTTTAACAGCAAAAAGTGATAGAATGTAATACATGGTGCCTCCCAAATGTTCCTCTGTTGAAGGAACTGTCCATATTTTAAGATAAAATACACCTGGCCCTCTGATCTGTAGGTAAAGTTTATGGTAAGGGATTGGTTATAATAGGAGTTGGGGTAAACCCTTTGAATTCCTGAACTGAACACAATTTGGCCATGGTGGCTGGCACACATATTTTGCCAGTCTCTGAAGTCTGTTAGTGTGACTTTCCAAATGAGAAAACTGGCACCTAGATGTCCCTGGTTTTAAAGTTCTGCTAACATATTTAGTGGACATCCAACCAATACATAAATCCTGATAATTCACTATTGTACTTTTAGATTTGTCAGTGACAAAAGGAGAGACCAATGGATGTCTTTGCTCAGATTTACATTTATATTTGTGAAAAATGTAGCACATTTCAATTGAACACTTCTTACTAAAATTCAAAACATCTCCTTCAGACAATGCCATATGTATATGACAAGAACAGAATTGTTGCTACAAACAATTGTCTTGGCTCTCCAGATGTGTACATCTAGCTCCCAGTAGTGCATTGCTGCTGTATTTAGACCCCTTCATTTTTTCACATTTTGTTATTTAGCTGTATGCAAAAATGGTTTAAATTATTTTGTTTTCACATTTGTCTACACTCCATACCCCATAATGATAAAGCAAAAAACATATTTTTGATATCTTTGCAAATTCATTAAAAAAGAAAAAACTGAAGTATCACATTTACTCAAGTATTCAGACCCTTATTTGAAGCAACTTTTGCAGTGATTACAGCATCAAGTCTCTTTGGGTATGATGTGACAAGCTTTGCACACTTGGATTTGGGGATTTTCTGCCATTCTTCTCTGCAGATCCTCTCAAGCTCTTTCAGCTTGGATGGAGACAGTCAGTCGACAGACATTTTCAGGTCTCTCCAGAGATGTTCGATTGGGTTCAAGTTTTGGCTTTTGTCATTCAAAGAGTTGTCCTTAAGCCACTCATGTGTTCTCTTGGCTGTGTGTTGAGGGTCATTGTACTGTTCGAAGTTGAATCTTTGGCTCAGTCTGAGGTCCTGAGCACTCTGGACTGGGTTTTCATTAAGGATATCTCTGTATTTTGCTGCATTCAGCTTTCCCTCAACCCTGACCAGCCCCTGACGCTGAAACACCCCATAGCATGATCCTGCCACCGTTGCGATGGTATTTTGCAAGTGATGAGTAGTTCTTAGTTTCCTCCAGACATGACACTTGGAACTGAGGCCACACAGTTAAGTCTTTGTTTTATCAGATTAGAGAATCTTGTTTCTCATAGTCAGTCTTTTATGTGTTTTCTTTTTTGCAAATTCCAAGTGTACTTTCATGTCTTGCACTGAGAAGAGGCTTCTGTCTGGCCACTCGGACATAAAGCCCAGATTGGTGGAGTGTTGCAGTGATGTTTGTCCCTCTGCAAGTTCCTCCCATCTCCACATGATCTCTGGAGCTCAACCAGATTGACCAATCAGGTTCATAGTCACCTAATTTACTAAGGTCCTTCTCCCTGATTGCTCAGTTTCGCCAGGATGCCAGCTCTAGGAAGAGTCCTGGTTGTTCCAAACTTCTTCCATTTAAGAATTATGGAGGCAACTGGGCTCTTGGGAACCTTCAATACTGACAATTTTTTTGTAGCCTTCCCCAGATTTGTGTCTCGGCACAATGTCTTTGAACTCTGCAGGCAGTTCCTTTGACCTCTTGGCTTGTTTTTTGCTCTGATATGCATTTTTAATGAGACTATACATAAAAAGGTGTGTGCCTCTCCAAATCATGTCAAATCAATTGAATTTGCCACAGCTGGGCACCAGTCAAAGTGTAGAAACATCTCAAAGAAGATCCAGAGAAATGGGATGCACCTGAGCTAAATTTCAAGTGTCATAGCAAAGGGTCTGAATACCTATGTGTCTGTTATATTTCAGTTGTTTCTTTTTAATTAAAGGGACAGTCAAGTCCAAAAAAACTTTCATGATTCAAATAGGGCATGTCATTTTAAACAACTTTCCAATTTACTTTTATGACCAATTTTTCTTTGTTCTTTTGGCATTCTTAGTTAAAAGCTAAACCTAGGAGGGTTCATATGCTAATTTCTTAGACCTTGAAGACCTCCTCTAAGCTGAATGCATTTTTACCACTAGAGGGCGTTAGTTTGTGTGTTTCTTATAGATAAAATTGAGCTCATGCACGTGAATTTATAGAGGAGTGAGCACTGATTGGCTAAAATGCAAGTCTGTCAAAAGAACTGAAGTAAGGGGGCAGTCTGCAGATGCTTAGATACAAGGTAATAACAGAGGTAAAATGTGTATTATTAGAACTGTTGGTTATGCAAAACTGGGGAATGGGTAATTAAAGTATTATCTTTTAAAACAACAAATTCTGGTGTTGACTGTCCCTTTTAATTTGCAATTTAAGTTTTCAGTTTTTTGTTTTATTTGTTGTTATGGGGTATGGAGTTTAGTTGGATGTGATTTTTTTTTTTATTTTTTACATTTTTTAGCAAAAGGGGCTGCAAAATTAAAAAAATTAAAAAAAATTAAGGGGTCTGAATACTTTCTGAATGCACTTTATATTCCTTTTAATATAAGTTTAGATAAAAATGTTAGATGAAGAAAACACCAAAAGGCTGTTCAGTACCTGTGAGTCCTGCATCTTAATTAATCTAATCCTCATATTCAAATTCCCAACACCTGTAAAGTTTCCTTTGCATGTGTTTATAAATGTAGATAAACAGCGCAGTAAATGTTTCTTATTATTTATATCTGTAATGGAACTGTTTGTTTTTTTAAAGGGACAGTCTAGTAAAAATTAAACTTTCATGATTCAGATAGGGCATTCAATTTTAAACAACTTTGAAATAAGGGGGCTGTCTGCCGAGGCATTGGCCCCTACTTATCAACCTGTCAACTTACTTGCATTCGCCGGCACCAATACGCTCGCCTAAGATTGCCATAGACCTGAATACGGTCTCCAAAGTTACCAAAAAAGCTGTCAAAAAGCCGCGCACCAAGTACGGCATGATGAGCAGCGGACTGTTGTTAACTAACAGTCTTTGATCTCGCTGCTCTTTGGCTTTTTCCCAGCTTTATTAGTACCCTGTCACTAAACACCCACACTAAACTGTTTTACCCCTATCCCGCTTCTCATGGACCCCGCCACAACTAAATAAAGTTATTAACCCCTAAACCGCTGCTCCCAGAGCCCACCGCCACCTACATTATACTTATTAACCCCTAATCTGCCTCCCCCTACACCACCGCCACCTACATTATGTTATTAACCCCTAATCTGCCGCCCCTACATTATGTTATTAACCCCTAATCTGCCGCCCCCCACACCGCCTCCACTATATTAAATTTATTAACCCCTAAACGTAAGTCTAACCCTAAAAACCCCTAACGTAAATCTAATTTAAATAAATATAAATAAAATTACTATCATTAACTACATTATTCCTATTTAAAACTAAATACTTACCTGTAAAATAATCCCTAAGCTAGCTACAATATAACTAATAGTTATATTGTATCTAGCTTAGGGTTTATTTTTTATTTTACAGGCAAGTTTACATTTATTTTAACTAGGTAGAATAGTTACTAAATAGTTATTAACTATTTAATAACTACCTAGCTATAATAAATACAAAAGTACCTGTAAAATAAAACCTAACCTAAGTTACAATTACACCTAACACTACACAACTAAATTATATACAATTGTCTTAATTGTTTTAATTGTAAAGTACAAAAAAAACAAAACACTAAATTACAGAAAATAATAAACAAATTACAGAAATTTAAACTAATTACACCTAATCTAATAGCCCTATCAAAATAAAAAAGCCCCCCCCCAAATAAAAATAAAAACCCTAGCCTAAACTAAACTACCACTAGCCCTTAAAAGGGCCTTTTGCGGGCATTGCCCCAAAGTAATCAGCTCTTTTACCTGTAAAATAAAATACAAACAACCCCTTAACAGTAAAACCCACCACCCATACAACCAACCCCCCAAATAAAATACTAACTAAAAAACCTAAGCTCCCCATTTCCCTGAAAAGGACCTTTTGGATGGGCATTGCCCTTAAAAGGGCAGTTAGCTCTTTTGCAGGCCCAAAGCCCTAATCTAAAAATAAAACCCACCCAATACACCCTTAAAAAAACCTAACACTAACCCCCTGAAGATCGACTTACCGGGAGACGTCTTCATCCAAGCCGTGCAGAAGTGGTCCTCCAGACGGCAAAAGTCTTCATCCAGACGGCATCTTCTATCTTCATCCATCCGGTGCGGAGCGAGTCCATCTTCAAGACATCAGACGCAGAGCATCATTCTCGGCCGACGACTACCCGACGAATGAAGGTTCCTTTAAGTGACATCATCCAAGATGGCGTCCCTTAGATTCCAATTGGCTGATATAATTCTCTGTTTTCTCTTTGACTCTCTCTTCCATCTATTTTATTTCTTCATTCTCTCTCTCCTGAGGCATTTAGGTGTTTTAGCCACTGCATAAATGGGGGCCATGGTATCAAGTGTACAGTGTGCGGAGCACAGACTGCTAAGATCAATGCAGGGATTTCAATAGCATCAAGCAAAGTAGTTTATCCTGGGGTCGTACTTAAATAGAAAAACTCTGCAAATAATAAAAAAAATAATGTAGACAAATCTATTGCAGATCTTTATTTACTATATGTTCTGTTCTATGCAAGTATAAAACGTGGATTTAATACAAAATTAACATGAGCAAGCCTGCACTGCAAGCTCTTATAATCTGTATTTGTAGCTTCATAAACAGAGCTCTTAGTGTGCAAGCTTGCTTGTATAATCTGTCCTCACTTTAAAAAGCCTGAACTGTGTACCCCTAAATCTACTTTATGAGAGAGTCCCTGATAGTAGTCCAGTACCTAGACTGCATCTGCACTGCACATCAAAGGAGAGGGACTTAGTCTTACAGAGAATTCATGCAATTTAAAATTACTGGTAACAAGTGCTTAAGATACCAAGTTAATACAGGCCCTAGAATTTCATAATAAACCGGTGTAAAAAAAACAATATAACATTTTCAGAAAAGAGTAAGCTACAAAAATGTGTTTTTAATTCATTATTTTATCATGATTATGCTTCCAGAATTTCTTTTATTAGCACCTACAGAATTATTAAATCATATTGCCGTGTACTAGAAAAACACTTATTCAAATAGTTATTTTTCTTTTAACTGATTTTTATTTTGTTTTATTCCATATCTCTGCAGTACTACCAAAAACAAATAGGCAAATCCTAATCTTTTTTTTATTATTAAAAAAGTTGGCTGATCAGCTTACATGTGCAGAAGGGAGATAGGAACTTATCTGAAAGGGACATGAAACACAATTTTTCTTTCATAATTCTGACAGAGAATACAATTTTAAATAACTTTATTTTACTCCTATAAATTTGCTTCATTCTCTTGGTATCATTTGTTGAAGGAGCAACAAAGCACTTCTAGGACCTAGATGAACACTTTAACAAAAGATGCCTAGAGAACAAAACTAATTAGATAGAAGTAAATTGGAAAGTTGTTTAAAACTGGAGGATCTGTCTGAATCATAAAACTTTAATTTTAACTTTACTGTCCCTTTAATGAATTTAGTTTTCTTGGTCTCTAATACATACTTAATGAGATTCCAAACCTACTGATTTAATTCCATAAAAACGTAATTTATCATCACTGCATGAGATGAGCTATTTTACAACTTAAATGCATTTCAGTAAATACAAGTAAAGTGTAAAATGGATTAAAAAGATTTTTTAAGTTAGTTATGTGAGAAAAAAAAACAAAAAAAACAATATGTAATATACAATATATATCACAGTTCCAAGTCCACTATACTGAATAAACTACATTCATATTCCAAATAATGCACATTGACTTATGGTTGTTGTTTTTGTTTTTTTAATTGAAGAAATAAAACTTTATCCGATTTTGTGAATATAGAGATTATAGCTGCCATTTCTCTCATTTGGAATAAATTGTTATATAAATATGATTACTGAACAATAATAATTATTCTGAAGTGAGAAGTCAGTTAGCTATGTTTAGAGATATTCAAAATTAAAAGAAAAATTATTGAAGATTACTTTATAAACAGTTGGTGCCAAATATGCAAAGTCAAGATCAGTCATTGTAAAAAAAAATCTCAAATTTTGCTGAAGTTTTAACTTCAGCATATGCTGAAACATTAACTTTTCAGCAACTGTATTTTTTATCATTGTAGATAAGTTTGAGTGTCCAGGATATTAAGATGTGTTAAACTTTAATAATATCTACCAACAAATGAGAACAGATGAAAACCTTTTCAGAATGTGTGGAAAGTGTTTTGTAAGTGGATTACTCACATGCCAGCCAGGGGTCCAGTCGGATGGGAACGCATGGTAACTGAGTTCCTGCACTATATTTACAGGAGGAACTAAGTTCCCTCTGGACAGAGAACAGAAACACTTCAATAAACACTGCTGCTGCTGGTGGTAAGAGTTGGACCACAGTCTGGTTAGAGGGATAGTTAGATCCTCTAGTAATGGGCAGTAACATTTCCTACAATACACTAAATGTAAGACTGTCAGCAGTCCTGCTGTGTTATAACCCCTGTTATGAATATTATCTTTATTATCTTTTATTACAGATGGTGCTTACATTTCTGTGTGGCTTGCTCTGGGGTTATTTTGCTCCCCTCAGCAGAAATAGAACAAATGCACCTTAAGTGGGTGAGACTCTGGGCTAGAGGAGGATTCTCAGGTCCAAAGGCAACCATTCAACCCTTAATTTGCTTTCATTAACCAAAGTCTATAGATTATAAACCTATAAATACAGTGTGTGTATATAAATATATACAGTATATATATATATATATATATATATATATATATATATATATATATATATATATATATATATATATATATATATATATATAAATAAAACAATATTAATTGTGAGGGAGGGTGGAAGTCGTGGTGAGTTCCCACACTATTTTTTGTAGGACTTGACCCCTGATGCCAGCCCCACTTAACAAACCTGTGAAGCTACACCAGCTTGTATTTGTAAAGAGCAAAACTGCTCTGGGCATTTATAACAGAATGCTGCTACACATCACAGCCATATAATCAAAATACATAAAAAAAAGCATGTGAAGGAATTAAAGTGACATTAAAGTTAAAATTAAACTTTCATGCTCTAGATAAAGAACACCATTTTAAACAACTTTCCAAATTATTTCTATTATCAAATTTGCTTTGTTGTTTTTGGTATACTTTGTTGAAGAGTAAATATCTGTGTTATACACAGCTGCAAACACTGCTACCATAAAGTGTATGCTCCTAAAGTCCTATGAACCTTCCTAGATTTACTCAATGAAGGATAACAAGAGAACATAGGACATTTGATAACAGAAGTAAATTGGAAAGTTGTTTAAAATTGGATGCGCTATCTGAATCATGAAAGGTAAATTTAGACTTTACAGTCCCTTTAATTTTTATACAAAGAAAGGTTTAAAACAAATCTATACTCACATTCAAAGTATTATAGACAGATTAAAACACCTGATTCTAGGGACCTAAACTGCAACGTTATAATATTTACCTATACATTGTTTACAAGATTAAAAATAATACAAAATTATTACCTGCTCAGATTTCATTAATTTATGGTTTGTCATAAGATCCTAGTTGATAATTACCATCCTGGAGTTGTCACGTGTCTAGAATCTCCATATATATGCTGTTGTAGACACAAACGTATAGCATTTATACATAAGTGAAAGTACAGTTTAACCATTAACAGAACTGATTAAGAATTATTTTGCACGTGCTCTATTAGAAGCTTAAAAGCACATTTTACTAATATTTTTTTCAAGTTAAAAAATGTAAATTGAAATGACAGGAAGGGCAGGTTTGTGCAGAAATCATCCCTAGGGAGAGACAGCTCACTTGGTTAGAACATTGCAGTCTCATAACAAATAGCATAATCTTCTTCTACATCAACCATTTGGAAATAAGTTTAACCTTGTAGATGGAATATGGCAGAACTTTAGTAAATACATTAAATAGCACTATGCTCAAAGGCCCTCTAGGGTACCTACTTGTTCTGTGTCACCGATTACCGTGCATTTATACTTATCTGATTAAACGTGCGTTTACCAATAAATCGTGTATTTATAATAGTTATTTGCATGATGAAAACGTATTTTTTTAGAAGAAGGGTAGATAAAATGTCAAACTATTTACATTGATGCTGTTTGTTATTGTAATTTTAAAACAAATTAAATAATGCGTCGTCTTCTTTTTTTAGCCCGAAAACAAGAAATCATCAAAGTTACTGAACAACTAATTGAAGCTATAAATAATGGCGATTTTGAAGCTTATACGTAAGTTATGAATATATGTACAATAATTTGCCAGAACATTTTATTTTTTAAATGAGCCGTAAGATTTGTTACAGGTGAGTTGTTCTAAATGTTCACTTATTCAAAATTTTCAGTCTCATACTAACAAGTAATGCTCACTAAAGCTAAAGTGAAAACAAAAGGATATTTATTGCAATATACATGAACCCCATATTTTAATCAGGGTATATTCTTTATGTTTATTTTATGTATGTGCTACTCACATTTATAGTATTTTACTTAAGATGTCTTGGGCATCATCAGTTTTAATTTCTAACTAAATATAAGTAAATATATATAACTAGGGGTCATTTTGCTTGCCTGTATTCCTGTAAAACTTTACAAAAAAAAAACAAATAGTATCCAGCAAAAGTAATTTTGATACTTATTGTTAAACGAATATTGTCAGTAAAAATTGACATCAGCTGTTCAAACATTCCGTATGATTAAAATGATCTATTTAAGTGTTAAAAATGATAAATGCAAGATAATAGCATAACATTGATAGGTAACATATATCTGTTAGGTTATGATAAAAGCTTTGGCTTCATGGATAGTTTGACATTATTTACACTCATATTTATAATACTGGAAAATTACGAATAGTCTGTTTTTAACAACATAATTGACATATGACATTGCAGGGGTAACAAAGGCTTCTTGTTCCATGATTGGCTAGAGCTGCATTTCTTCATTGAGATGACTGAATGCTGCTTATATTATATTTCACTCAGATTTATTGATATATTCATTGGATTATATAATGCTCGGTTATATGTTTTATGACACACAGGGCTAGATTACAAGTGGATCGCTAAATTATTGTGCACCCGTAAACGTGCAAGGGATAATTAACCAGCCATTATAAGTGTTTGGTTATTGCTACCGCAAGTTAACGGTAGCAATTAGTGCTCCGAAAATTAACCAAAGATTAGATCTCTAGTTAATTTTCTAAAAGTGCCCTAAATGCCCTCCAAATTTGAGGGCATTATAGTTTGTTTGTGTTTTTTTAATAAAAAAAATATCTGTACTAGGCATTTTTGGGGTTTTAAATTTGGTGGGAGTGTGGTGTTAGATAACAAAACACACTGAAAAGTGCCTTTACATTGTGGTCTATGTAAATATATATGTATATGCTTAGATACATATATATTTGTGTTAATGTGTATTAACACATAAATATATATGTATATATTTAAAAATGCTGCCCATCGCTGCACAAGGTACTGATGCTGTCTCTGACAGCATCAGAATGAGGTTCCCATAGGAGCATATGGAAGCTCACTCTCGTAAGTGCAATGCTTCCTAGCAGTAGGAACGCAAACTCGCATTTGCTTTGCGATTAACTTGTAATACCAGCGCACATTATTTTGCGCTGGTATTACAAAGTGGAGTGCTAATATCACTTGCATGCAAGCAATATTTAGCTCTGGACTTGTAATCAAGCCCACAATGTTTAAATACTAAATATAGGATGGTGTATTTATTCTCCTAACAGTAAAAAAAAAAAAAATGTTTGCAATAATTCAGGTGCAATTTTCAAACATTGCTAGGAAGGCTTCTGGATGTACTGTGAGAGGGTTTTTTGGCTTATCTATTGGCCAATATTTGTAGCTAAATTCTATATTTTTATATTTTCCGCATTTGCTTGTTATTTACATCTGTGAGGGTCTGCTCCTTTTATATCACTTCTGCCCAGTATATGAGGTTTATCTAGTTTAGTCTGACTGTAGTATAAAAGCTAGTACTGTATAAGCTCTGATTGGATTTGAGACCGCAAATAAGAACTTAAACTGTTCAAGTTCAGTGAATAACCTAAATGTTACAAAATAAATCTGTAAACTGTCAGATGATAAATAAACAAGTTTGTTACCAAAAACTGAAAAATAAGGTTAAAAGGCCTCTTTTCATGATGGCACAAGTAATGGGTTAACAACTTTAGAGATGTTCTGCAGTAATGGAAGTAATTTAGGCCTTGAAAGCTGATACAAACGGCTCCTGCAGTTGTCGAACATTTACAAACTCTGTGTATAAAAGCAGTGATAGAACACACTATTACGCATTATTTGAACAATATTGTACTGCATGAATTAGTATATTTCTATTATGCAAAAGTCATAAACAAAGACCATTAGAACCCTAAAAAGAGAAGCCTGGTTTTAGAGAAATAGTTTCCTACACCATCAAAAGGCACTTGGAAATTTGAGTATACGCAGATAGGAAGAGTTCTGGCAGACCCAAAGCCACAACAAAATCAGAAGAGAGCCAACAGCCTGTGTGATAGGTGTCTCACAGGACAACAACTTAGAGCAGAGCTTAACACTGGTTAAAATACGTAAGTTTCACTTTTAAACTGAAGAGAAGTTTGAGCCGCAGGTTTTTGTATGGTGTCAATCAGATGAAAGGATGGTTCCTCATTGTGTAACACCAACTGTCAAACATGGAGGAGGAAGCATGATGGTCTAGATACAGAGTCAGCAACTTGCACAGAGTCGGTTGCACCCTGAACTTTTGCAGTGCCATGCGATAACCTCTGGTATACTCCTAGTTAGTCAAAGGTTCATCTTACAGCAATATAATGACCCAAAACGTACCTCCATTATCAGAACTACCTTAGATGAGAAGATGGTAGGCTTCAGAACATGGAATGACCAGTACAATCTCTAGACTTAAACTCTTATCAAACTGGTTTGGTATGAACTGGACAGAAGGGTGAAAGCAAAGCAAATTTCTAGTGCAACACATATTGTGTTAGAAGAACTTTCCAAACAATATTTGATTTCCATTGTAGAAAAAATGCAAAAAGTATATTCGGCTGTTTTATCTACAAAAGGTAGCTACTTTTAATGAATCAAAAATTTAATTATTTACATTATTTAATTATTTACATTTTTTTTTACACATAATGATTAGAGGATTTCTTTCTTTATCGTAAACCGTTTTATACGTTATCTGATTTAATTTCAATCTACATTGAGACTTTAAACTGCATACAGTTCAATAAAAACTGGAAAATTGAGGTTCTCTGTAACGCACTCACACTCTCTCACGCATGCTCACACTCACTCACTCTCTCGCATGCACGCACTCACACTTTCTCTCTCTTGCATGCACACACTCTCTTTCTCATTCATTCACACTCTCTAACGCTCGCTCACACTCACACGCACACTCTCTACCTACCTTTACCTACATAATTATATTTAATAGTCTATGATGTGCAAGAATATATAGGAAGATTATGTAAATGTAGCATATCCTTAGAGTGCAGCTCGACCAATTGTTTAAAATTATAATTGGATCTGTGATTGACCTGCGCATCAAACGTGTTGGCATTGCATTACTTTATTACAATCTCTTCTGCTGGAGAATAATTTCCTGTGTATGGAAACTCACTTATAATAAGCATTGCTGCCTTGAGGGAATACCTTTTAAATGTGAGAGGTGGTAAATTATTTATTCATTCTGTTTTTGTAATGAAAATTTACATAGAGTTTCATTTGGGATTTATTCTAAAACAGTAGCAGGAGGACAGATGCTTCTACAAAGGCTGAAAATAATTTGAACTACACTCAAAAGAGAGAGTGATTTTTGGCTGCAAGCTAACAGCTAGTAATAATGGTCCAGTCCAGTATGAGGATATTTTTGACAGGCTTTTTGGATAAAATAACACTCTGCAGATGGGTCATTTGGATTGTGTATAGTATGTGTATTCTAAATTATTCAGCAGATAATTTTGTTTGTTTTTAAACCATTTTAAATCGCATTGTTAAAATAGAACTATAGTATCAATTTCTTTTTATCTCCCACTAAATGAAATTCTACATATAAATGCAGCTGCCTGTGATAGTCCAGGGACATGATATATGATAATATGCCGTGTGTTATTGTCTATTAGACTAAGATTTGACTGGGAAAACCACAAACTAGTTTTAAACCCAAAGAATTTACCATTACTGCTCCCTCCACCTATTAAAATAAACCCTAATTGGATCAACTCTTTAGGGCTCAGACCGTCAGTGTGCTAAATGAAAAAATATACCAAATGTAAGAGCTTGAGTATATGTCAATGCTTATTCCCATATGAGTGCCAATATCTGCCTGGTATTACATGTTATATGTTACCACACAGTTACATGGACAGATCTCCTGCATCCTGTTTTTTCTTTTTACAACATTCTTCAGCAGTCAGGGGCGGACTGAGACCAATCAGGACCCCGGGCAAAAATTAGGGAAGGGGCCCCCCACTGTCTCGCACTGACCTAAATGTGTTCAAATGTATGCAAATGAACATGGTAGCCTCCCTGTCCTTACCCCACAAGCCCCCCAACCTCCAGGGCCAGAACCCCCAATGTCAAGGGCCGGAGACAGGGCCCCCAACCTCCGGGACTTCCCAACACTCTAGGGCCCCCCAAGCAACAAACACCACATCCAGGCACAAGGCCCCCCACTCTGTGCCCCCAAGAAACAAACCCACACTTAACTGCTTAGTTCCTGATAGGGCAGCTGTCAACCCCTGGTTAAAGGGACATGAAACCCAAAACCTTTCTTTCATGATTCAGATAGAGAATACAATTTTAAACAACTTTCCAATTTACTTCTATTTTTTAATTTGCTTCCTTCTCTTGTGATCCTTTGCTGAAAGGTTTATCTAGGCAAGCTCATGAGCAGCAGATAACCTAGGTTCTAGCTGTTGATTGGTGGCTGCATATATATATATCGATTGTGATTGGCTCACCCATGTGTGCAGTTAAAAAGCATTAGTGCATAGCTGCTCCTTCAACAAATGATACCAAGAGAATGAAACAGATTAGATAATAGAAGTAAATTAGAAAGTTGTTTAAAACTGTATTCTCTATCTGAATCACAAAATAACATTTTTGGGTTTCATGTCCCTTTAAGTAGCACACCAGACACATGGAGATGCCATTTGTAGGCCCCCCTACATGCTGGGCCCTTGGTCTAGGTCCTATTTGCTCAGCTGATCAGTCCGCCCCTGTCAGCAGTACACACTTGCTGCTTCAACAGGAACATTGTTTTTTTGGGGTTTTTTTAGATTAATGTTAAAATGCTTAATGAAAATCTAAAGAAGCCTACAAAAGTTATGTTGCTGCTTTAACTTTGTGTAGTTACCATAGCTGTATTATAAGGGATTATAAATTTGCATACAGACATGAGCATCTGCAGATATTTTTTTTGGGGGGGGGCTCAAAAAGGAAAATGCCTGTAACAGTAACAAGGACAGTGAACCCTTTTTAATTACATTTGTGTTGTCTTGCTTTAGAATGGTATAGTCTAAAGTAGCAGTAGCCCTCCAATCTCTTTACATTAATTTATTAAACTGCATAGCAAAAAAAGACTACGATTTGGGTATTACCCCATAATTATGTCATCTGTACAACAAACTGAACTCATACATTTATATGCTACAAACCCCACCCACCAATCCAACACAAACTCTCAAGTCAAAATAAAGCTTTCATGATTCAGATAAAGCAGCAATTTTAAACAACTTTCACATTCACATCCATTTTGAAAATGTGCACAGTTTTTATTTTTACACTTTTTGAGTCACCAGCTACTACTGAGCATGTGCAAGAATTCACATAATATACGTATATGCATTTGTAATTGACTGATTGTTGTCACGTGATACAGGAGAAGTTATTGTATCATGTATTCGTTGATTATGCAAATTTACTGTATTTACCGGTCATTTAAAGTGATGGTAAAACTCTCCCCTTTTTAAAATCAGAACCGGAATTTTGGTGATATTTTAGTTGTAGTTTCATTCATCAGTTGTAATGAAGTTGCGCTATAACTTACTTTTTAATATAGATATGAAATTCAAATAAACTGTGCTCCACCACCCACCTCAAAAGCTACTGGTTTGAGTTGTTCTCCAATCAGCGCTATAGCTACAACAAGTGTCATATGGGGAGAGCGCTGATTGGAGAACAATTAAAACCTTTAGCTCACAGAAAAATTTACTTTTGAAGTAGGTGGCGGCCCATGTTTTTTTTGTTTTTTGTTTTTTTAAATGTCATCTATATTAAAAAGTTAATAATGCATCTTCATTACAACTTATGAATTAAACTCTAATATCACTCTATCAACATTCTGGTTCTGATTTTAAAAAGGACACAGTTTACCATCACTTTAACTCCCAATATACTAAAATACTATTTATCTTATACTATGTATCTTGTACTCCCTCTAGTGGTTCAACCCAGCAATACACATATGTAACATGTATTACAACAGTTTCATATAAAATAGACATCTCAAAATCTTTATTGATGGCCTTAGGCCTTAATGTATCCAACTTATAAACCCAATAGAATTATTTCTTTTGCAAAATTACCTATTACCACCTCTTGTAGGATATGGGACCTGTTCAATGATTTGGAATCTCAATTGTAAGATATGATTTGCTTCTAAGAGATGTTGTGCTATGGGAGATTTACTATTCTTAGTCTGAATGTTAGCTTTGTGTTCTGTTATTCGCTCACGGTAATCTCACCTGCATACCCTTTCCCAAATCTTATAAATCTTATGATTTACTTTATTATATCTGGACACAAAAAGCATTCTGTTCTCCGTCTTTAAAGACCCATTTCTTTAAGTCTAATCAGTGCAGTTTTATCATCAGACACTATGCAGCATACCCTTATCAACTGACCTTTGGGGAGAGAATATTTCAAATGTTCAGGATGAGCACTTTCATAGTGCAATACATTATTTCTATCTGCTTTATAAATGGATCAAACTTCAAAATATCCCCCACCTTTATAAAGCTGATGTCAAGAAATTCAGTATTTTCCTTACTCCAAACTAAATGTAAAGGGATAATGTCTAGTAGCACTATTCAAGGAATCAACAAAAGCATATAGGGATCCAACATTGTCCAATCAAATCCCAAAGGTATTGTCAATATAGTGGCACCATATCGTATGAATTTTGGCTTGCAATTCTTTCTTTTCTTAAATTGTGTAGGTTTGGACGACATTAGACCCATCACTATACCTTAAAGCTGGAAAAAATATTTGTCATCAAATAGAAAATAATTACATCTCAGAATTATGCTAAGTAATGCTACAATAAAGTCACGCTGACACCTCTCATACAGTCCTGATTCATTCAAGATCTTAGTCACTACCACATATCCACTATTATGTGTAATGGACATTCAAAGACGTGACACCTCCAGATTTAAAGGGACAGTCTAGTCAAAGTTAATCTTTCATGATTCAGATAGGGCATGCAATTTTAAACAACTTTCCAATTAACTTTTATCATCAAATTAGCTTTGTTCTCTTGGTATTCTTATTTGAAAGCTAAACCTAGGTAGGCTCATATGCTAATTTCTAAGCCCTTGATGGCTGCCTCTTATTTCAATGCATTTGACAGTTTTTCACAGCTAGAGGGTGTTAGTTCATGTGAACTATAAAGATAACATTGTGCTCACGCCCCTTGAAGTTACTTATGAGTCAGCACTGATTGGCTAAAATGAGTCTGTCAAAAGAACTGAAATAAGGGGGCTGTCTGCAGAGGCTTAGATACAAGGTAATCACAGAGGTAAAAAGTATATTACTATAACCGGTTGGTTAAGCAAAAATGGGGAATGGGTAATAAAGGGATTATCTATCTTTTTAAACAATACAATTTCTGTTGTAGACTGTCCCTTTAAAAGAACTGAAATTGTATCTGATTTACTTAAAAAAAAAAGTTTAGTAGGGGGCGGAGCTTGGTCACGCTAGCTGATGGCCGCATTTTAAATTAGCTCGGAAGCCCCAGTGCTCTTATGCAAAAGCTATTTTTGACCCATAGCTAGTGGGAACAGACTGGAACCCTTTAAAACTTAGTTGATCATCTACCGCACTTGATGCTTGAAGGAGGTGCCCTATATGAACCAGATAACGGGTAATCTTTATACTGCGTATTTGGGCCTATCCGGCAACGGAGCGCATTTTCTACTATATGCTGGATGCTTGAGACGCTAAGGCTAAGATTCTGCCGATAACACAGTCCGTGCAGAGGAGGAACCGCAACTGAAAATTCAGGAGTGCTGAAAACAGAGACCAGCTAAGAAAGCGGCGACTGGTATCACTAAAGGGGACAACGGCAGAAACCCTCAGCAAGCCCTAGAACTGCCACCAGTTACCTTGTGTGCACACGGACAGGTGAGCATAGCAGGCCTATCTAGCAAGATCTGGGTAAAACATTGCTAGTGAGAAGTGGGATAAACTAATATACTTGCGCTATAGCTGGGACTGGGTCTGACTCAGGAGGCATTTTTGGTGTCGGTCTTGGGGCAATTGCCGATCTCTCATAAAGACTGAACATCACACTAACTGAGGGTGACACTGATCAGATTTGGGCCTGCTGGGGTCTGGTGGTGTCAGCAAACGTTTATTAATTCAGCAAACCCTATAGAGAGCCATAAGATAGCCCCCAACACATGTAATTAGAGAGGCAATTTTTTTCTCACTATACATAAAAGGGCCCAGCTGGGGATGTCTAATAAAAGGAATACAAAGGCACCTAAGGGCTCACAATCCACAAATATGGAAAACTACTTGATCCAACCAGAGCCACCTTCCTGCTCCAGCAGAGAGTTGGTTGAGACTAGCAGGCAAGCGACCCTGGCTCTATCACAGTCTGATGAACACAGACAACATGTATATCTCACCAAAGAAGACATTGAACCACCTATCTTCCAAAACTGATTAGAGAGGCAATGTCAGATGTTAAAAGCATGTTTGGCGAGCTTAAAAAAGATATTGTGGCAATTGAGCACAGGGTTGTGCAAGTGGAAGACACACAGGAAACCTTGCGCTCTGATCTTCAGCACCAGAATAGCCGGGAATTCCACATGCCTTGAAGGTTTTCTTCTTTTTTCACCCTTCTTGAATTCCTTTCTCTCCCTTTTTCTTTATCTCCTCACCTCCCTCTCCCCCCTTTTTTTTCTACCCTCTCCCTTCCCCTTCCATCATCCTGAGTTAAATAAGCTGAAGGCTAGCCCACACGTACAGGTCGGGTGTATGTCCCTAGACCTTATCACAATCAATGTCAAGGGGTTTAATAACCCAGGGAAACGCTCAATAGTCACCAGGGATTTGCAGAACATGGGCGGAGATATAATATTTATACAGGAGACACATTTCTCTAGACTAAAAAATTTCAAATGGTTTAATCACTAATACCCAACAGCATACTTTGCATCAGGCCCTTCCAAGAAAAACGGAGTGGGTATACTATTCCGACCCACTGTTCCTTTCAAACTAGACCAGTCATACAGTGACCCTAATGGCAGATATTTGATATTGACGTGTACTTTATTTGGCAGACTCCTGACCTTGGCTAACCTGTACTTTCCAAACAGTGCACAAGATCTGTTTTTCAGAACTGTTACCCTGAAACTATTGGAAGTCCAAAAGGGGATTCTCTATTTGGGGGGAGATTTCAATGTATCATTAAGCCCTACTCTGGATACCTCTGATGGTCTCTCCAGCAATCCTCACAGGGTGATCAAAAATCTTATAGGGTCCTTTAAAGAACTTGTTCTTCATGATATCTGGCGCACACATCACCAGATCGCCAAAAACTACACTTTCTATTCTCATCCTCATAGCATGTACACTAGAATAGACTACCTATTTGCAGACTTGGCTGGCCTCTCCATCTCTATTAATAGCTCTATCCACCCAATTATATGGTCAGATCATGCACCTGTCAGATGCACTATTGACTGGCCTAACACCCCGTGACACCTTTTGTATGGAAAATGGACGAGACGACGCTCGATGACTCAGTGCTAAAACAAGAATTGAGTAATAAAATGGAGGAATACTTCAGTTTGAATACAAATGAGGCTATTGATTATACCGTGGTCTGGAAGGCGCATAAATGTGTCCTCAGGGACATCTTGATTAAGCACAGATCTGTGGCAAACAAACTCCGGCGGGATCAGTATCATGCCCTGTTGGCACAGGTGAATCAAGATGAATTGACGCACAAAGAACAACCTGCAAATAAGATATTGCAGGAAAGATTGACAGCATCTAGGACGGCTCTCTTGCACCACTTGCAAAAAGAGCAACAGAAAAAAGCATTGATACTCAGGCAGAGATTTTTTGAGCAGGGCAACAAGGCAGGTAGACTTCTTGTGAGGGCCTTGGCACGCAAGAGATTAAACTCATACGTTTATCAGGTAATCGACCACAATGGGAAGACCCAAAAAGATGGTCAATCTATTGCAAATACTTTCGGCATTTCTATGCCTCACTCTACAATATTCATAATATGGAAAGAGATCAGGTTGACAGTCCTCTTAGCTCGCCCTCCATATCAGATATCACTATCTATCTATCTGGAGTGCCCCTGTCGGCTATTCCCAAAGAGGACGCGGATGATCTTGAGACCCCATTTACGGCTGAGGAGGTCCGGAGAGCAATTAGAAATCTCCCAAGTGGAAAAAGCCCAGGCCCCAACGGGATAGGGACTCAGTATTACAAGGAGTTCGTGGACATTCTTGTACCACATATGCTACAAATTTTTAATCAATTACCGGAATCCCCGAAACTCCCACGTACAATGCTGGAGGCCTACATCTCAGTCATCCCCAAGCCCAATAAACCAGAAAACCAACCGGGCAGCTACAGACCGATTTCACTGCTCAACGCAGATATTAAGATATTGGCAAAGGTCATCGCTAACCGTCTTAAAAAGTTCCTCCCCCAGCTGGTCTCCACAGACCAGGTGGGATTTGTCCCTGCCAGAGAGGCGAGGGATAACACTCTCAAGGTCATTCAGCTGATATCCTATGCGCATGCCAACTCTGCGCCATTGGTGCTTGTGTCAACAGACGTGGAGAAGGCGTTTGATCGTGTGAATTGGGCATTTATGAGGCACACTTTGGTTAAAATGGGCTTCGGGTCGGGCTTCATCAGCTGTATATTTGCATTATATTCCAACTTAGCGCTAGGGTACGAGTCAATGGCATGTTCTCTAGACCCTTTATTATAACTAACGGTACGAGGCAGGGTTGCCCTCTCTCACCCCTGCTTTTTGCCTTGGTCATGGAGGTCTTGGCTTGTAAAATTAGACTGAATCCAGGTATTAAGGGCCTCACAGTGGGGAAGAAGGAACATAAGTTGGCCATGTTCGCTGATGATGTCCTTCTGACTCTCACTGATATCGGCTCCTCCCTTCTGGCATCGCTGGCAGAATTTGAAGCATTTGGGAAGGTCTCAGACTTTCTCTTGAATTCCAATAAGTCAGAGATCTTAAATGTCAGTGTACCTCAAGAGGCGTTTGAGAGGGCATGGCAGTTTTGCCCACTTAAAATTGTTCCAAAGCACCTAAAATACCTGGGAATCGCACTAGCCCCTTCAGTTAAAGAAATAGTAGATACAAACTATAGACGTATCAGAGATGAAGTGGGCAGAGACCTGGCAGCCTGGAAGAATAAATCTATCTCCTGGTTGGGCAGAGTACATGTCGTAAAGATGAATATTCTGCCCAGGGTTCTGTATGTTATGCAGACGGTTCCCCTTTCGTCTGCCTTGCACTTCATCCATCAGATTCAATCTGAAGTAGAGTCATATATCTGGAACGGCTTAAAACCTAGAGTTAGAAAAAAAGACACTGTATCTCCCAAGAAGTAATACCATGAACCTTGCATTTTTAATGCAATTTGCGATTTGAGTGATACTGCTACTTTGGACTATACTAATGTGAGGACTTTGGTGCAGAGTTGCATACATTATTTGTATATGCACAGATGCTGGACTTTATTTGAATGTTGCTTTAGAATAACAAATCAACCAAGTCTTAATGTTTTTTAAAACAAATAAGTCCTCATGCAACAAGGCTAGCCCCAGCTATAATTTTAGTATAGAGTGCATTGTTTTGCAGTGTTATCAGTTAAAGCCATTTAGGGGCATATATGTAGCAGATTTAGCCTTGAGAAGTCTGTAAGGTGCAGTTTAAGTTCTGGGCATTAGAAATTGCTAAATGATATGAAACCGGGCAAACTAAATAATGAATGTATATTGCAAAGTTGTTTCATTATGCATAACAAAACACTTTATATACAAACCCCAAGGTGTTTACTGACCCTTTAATTATATTAGGCCTAGATTTGGAGTTCGGCGGTAAAAGGGCTGTTAACGCTCCGCGGGCTTTTTTCTGGCCGCACCATAAAATTAACTCTGGTATCGAGAGTTCAAACAAATGCTGCGTTAGGCTCCAAAAAAGGAGCGTAGAGCATTTTTACCGCAAATGCAACTCTCGATACCAGAGTTGCTTACGGACGCGGCCGGCCTCAAAAACGTGCTCGTGCACGATTCTCCCATAGGAAACAATGGGGCTGAACGCTGCAAAAAAGCAGCGTTCAGCTCCTAACGCAGCCCCATTGTTTCCTATGGGGAAACACTTCCTACGTCTGCACCTAACACTCTAACATGTACCCCGAGTCTAAACACCCCTAACCTTACACTTATTAACCCCTAATCTGCCGCCCCCGCTATCGCTGACCCCTGCATATTTTTTTAAACCCCTAATCTGCCGCTCCGTAAACCGCCGCCACCTACGTTATCCCTATGTACCCCTAATCTGCTGCCCTAACATCGCCGACCCCTATATTATATTTATTAACCCCTAATCTGCCCCCCTTAACGTCGCCGACACCTGCCTACACTTATTAACCCCTAATCTGCCGAGCGGACCTGAGCGCTACTATAATAAAGTTATTAACCCCTAATCCGCCTCACTAACCCTATCATAAATAGTATTAACCCCTAATCTGCCCTCCCTAACATCGCCGACACCTAACTTCAATTATTAACCCCTAATCTTCCGATCGGAGCTCACCGCTATTCTAATAAATGGATTAACCCCTAAAGCTAAGTCTAACCCTAACACTAACACCCCCCTAAGTTAAATATAATATTTATCTAACGAAATAAATTAACTCTTATTAAATAACTTATTCCTATTTAAAGCTAAATACTTACCTGTAAAATAAATCCTAATATAGCTACAATATAAATTATAATTATATTATAGCTATTTTAGGATTAATATTTATTTTACAGGCAACTTTGTATTATTTTAACCAGGTACAATAGCTATTAAATAGTTAAGAACTATTTAATAGTTACCTAGATAAAATAATAACAAATTTACCTGTAAAATAAATCCTAACCTAAGTTATAATTAAACCTAACACTACCCTATCAATAAAATAATTAAATAAACTACCTACAATTACCTACAATTAACCTAACACTACACTATCAATAAATTAATTAAACACAATTCCTACAAATAAATACAATTAAATAAACTAGCTAAAGTACAAAAAATAAAAAAGAACTAAGTTACAGAAAATAAAAAAATATTTACAAACATAATAAAAATATTACAACAATTTTAAACTAATTACACCTACTCTAAGCCCCCTAATAAAATAACAAAGCCCCCCAAAATAAAAAATTCCCTACCCTATTCTAAATTAAAAAAGTTACAAGCTCTTTTACCTTACCAGCCCTGAACAGGGCCCTTTGCGGGGCATGCCCCAAGAATTTCAGCTCTTTTGCCTGTAAAAAAAAACATACAATACCCCCCCCCCCCAACATTACAACCCACCACCCACATACCCCTAATCTAACCCAAACCCCCCTTAAATAAACCTAACACTAAGCCCCTGAAGATCTTCCTACCTTGTCTTCACCATCCAGGTATCACCGATCCGTCCTGGCTCCAAGATCTTCATCCAACCCAAGCGGGGGTTGGCGATCCATAATCCGGTCCAGAAGAGGCTCCAAAGTCTTCCTCCTATCCGGCAAGAAGAGGACATCCGGACCGGCAAACATCTTCTCCAAGCGGCATCTTCGATCTTCTTCCATCCGGAGCGAAGCGGCAGGATCCTGAAGACATCCAGCGCGGAACATCCATCCGGACCGACGACTGAACGACGAATGACTGTTCCTTTAAGGGACGTCATCCAAGATGGCGTCCCTCGAATTCCGATTGGCTGATAGGATTCTATCAGCCAATCGGAATTAAGGTAGGAATTTTCTGATTGGCTGATGGAATCAGCCAATCAGAATCAAGTTCAATCCGATTGGCTGATCCAATCAGCCAATCAGATTGAGCTCGCATTCTATTGGCTGTTCCGATCAGCCAATAGAATGCGAGCTCAATCTGATTGGCTGATTGGATCGGCCAATCGGATTGAACTAGATTCTGATTGGCTGATTCCATCAGCCAATCAGAAAATTCCTACCTTAATTCCGATTGGCTGATAGAATCCTATCAGCCAATCGGAATTCGAGGGACGCCATCTTGGATGACGTCCCTTAAAGGAACAGTCATTCGTCGTTCAGTCGTCGGTCCGGATGGATGTTCCGCGCTGGAGGTCTTCAGGATCCTGCCGCTTCGCTCCGGATGGAAGAAGATCGAAGATGCCGCTTGGAGAAGATGTTTGCCGGTCCGGATGTCCTCTTCTTGCCGGATAGGAGGAAGACTTTGGAGCACCGGATTATGGATCGCCAACCCCCGCTTGGGTTGGATGAAGATCTTGGAGCCAGGACGGATCGGTGATACCTGGATGGTGAAGACAAGGTAGGAAGATCTTCAGGGGCTTAGTGTTAGGTTTATTTAAGGGGGGTTTGGGTTAGATTAGGGGTATGTGGGTGGTGGGTTGTAATGTTGGGGGGGGGGGGTATTGTATTTATTCTTTTACAGGCAAAAGAGCTGAAATTCTTGGGGCATGCCCCGCAAAGGGCCCTGTTCAGGGCTGGTAAGGTAAAAGAGCTTGTAACTTTTTTAATTTAGAATAGGGTAGGGAATTTTTTATTTTGGGGGGCTTTGTTATTTTATTAGGGGGCTTAGAGTAGGTGTAATTAGTTTAAAATTGTTGTAATATTTTTATTATGTTTGTAAATATTTTTTTATTTTCTGTAACTTAGTTCTTTTTAATTTTTTGTACTTTAGCTAGTTTATTTAATTGTATTTATTTGTAGGAATTGTGTTTAATTAATTTATTGATAGTGTAGTGTTAGGTTAATTGTAGGTAATTGTAGGTAGTTTATTTAATTATTTTATTGATAGTCTAGTGTTAGGTTTAATTATATCTTAGGTTAGGATTTATTTTACAGGTAAATTTGTTATTATTTTAACTAGGTAACTATTAAATAGTTCTTAACTATTTAATAGCTATTGTACCTGGTTAAAATAATTACAAAGTTGCCTGTAAAATAAATATTAATCCTAAAATAGCTATAATATAATTATAATTTATATTGTAGCTATATTAGGATTTATTTTACAGGTAAGTATTTAGCTTTAAATAGGAATAAGTTATTTAATAAGAGTTAATTTATTTCGTTAGATAAAAATTATATTTAACTTAGGGGGGTGTTAGTGTTAGGGTTAGACTTAGCTTTAGGGGTTAATACATTTATTAGAATAGCGGTGAGCTCCGGTCGGCAGATTAGGGGTTAATAATTGAAGTTAGGTGTCGGCGATGTTAGGGAGGGCAGATTAGGGGTTAATACTATTTATGATAGGGTTAGTGAGGCGGGTTAGGGGTTCATAACTTTATTATAGTAGCGCTCAGGTCCGCTCGGCAGATTAGGGGTTAATAAGTGTAGGCAGGTGTCGGCGACGTTGTGGGGGGCAGATTAGGGGTTAATAAATATAATATAGGGGTCGGCGATGTTAGGGGCAGCAGATTAGGGGTACATAGGGATAACGTAGGTGGCGGCGATTTGCGGTCGGAAGATTAGGGGTTAATTATTTTAAGTAGCTGGCGGCGACGTTGTGGGGGGAAAGTTAGGGGTTAAGAAATATAATATAGGGGTCGGCGGGGTTAGGGGCAGCAGATTAGGGGTACATAAGTATAACGTAGGTGGCGGTCGGCAGATTAGGGGTTAAAAATTTTAATCGAGTGGCGGCGATGTGGGGGGAGCTCGGTTTAGGGGTACATAGGTAGTTTATGGGTGTTAGTGTACTTTAGGGTACAGTAGTTAAGAGCTTTATGAACCGGCGTTAGCCAGAAAGCTCTTAACTCCTGCTATTTTCAGGCGGCTGGAATCTTGTCGTTAGAGCTCTAACGCTCACTTCAGAAACGACTCTAAATACCAGCGTTAGAAAGATCCCATTGAAAAGATAGGATACGCAAATGGCGTAGGGGGATCTGCGGTATGGAAAAGTCGCGGCTGAAAAGTGAGCGTTAGACCCTTTAATCACTGACTCCAAATACCAGCGGGCGGCCAAAACCAGCGTTAGGAGCCTCTAACGCTGGTTTTGACGGCTACCGCCGAACTCCAAATCTAGGCCTTAGTGTGTCTTATTATGCTATAACTCCAAATTCCCTAAAATGAGTATATAGCAAGATAGGTGCTTTGTATTTATTATTATCTTTATTGTTGTCGCTTTTGTTTGCGTTTATCCAAAGATATTTCTAAATAGTTGTGTGGGGAAATGCAGAGGTGTCTGAAATAAGTGTGTATTGTGACAGAATGACACAGAGAGATATTTCTCAACAACACCAGGAAGCTTGAGAAAAGGAGAAAGCTGGGGGCGTGCAAGGGTTAATACATGAAAGGTTAGGAGAGTAGCTAACTAGATTAGGGTCAGATAGCAGCTGTGGGAATTGTTGCAGATTAGTTTCAGATACCAGCAGTCAAAATAGCAGCTGATTAGATTGTAGCTGAAGGCAGGTGGAAAGTGAGCTATTGATTGATTGAAGACTTAGGTTACATAGAGAAATGGATGGAGAGGATAGAAGGTGTTTAATAGAGATTGATCTATGCGGGGGGGGGGGCAGTGATGTAGGACATGCTAAATGTACAAGCCTTGTAAAACACAAAGAATACCTGATTAACAAAGAGAAAATGCCTAGGTATATAGGGTGATATTAATTAATCTGTCTTGTAGACATCATTAACTGGTTTATTTTTTTTTTCAAGAGACTGTTTTGTGAGGTTTTTGTGATATATTAGTATGTTTTTGGTTTGGTCCAGCAACCAAAACTGCGATCATCTATTATAAAGTTGAGACCTTGTGAGATTTTTATTTATTTTTTTTACTAAGGAGGCACGTTTTTTAGACCCCTCCGCTATTTACTACTAATAACATGATCTGTAGCATTTTAGAATACTACTATTTTCACACTGACCATATGGTAAACAGAGATTGTAATCTTTCCACTGGGGCTCTTTTACTGCCTATCCCCTATGGACCCATACTATAGGGGATAGGCAGTATCACCCCTCTATTGACACTTATGTATCCAGATGTAGTCCAGGTTCAATTACATTTTCTAGTGGCAATTTTTTTTTTAATTGACACAATAGCATGAGTTTTCTGTGACGCCTGAAGCGGTGGGGATTTAAGTATTAAAGGGATAGTGTACTGTAAAACTTCCTCCCCTTTAACATTTTTCAAATTATCCATTTTACCTTCTAGAGTGCATTCAATTGTTTACAAATAGCTCCTTTTGAAACAGCTGCTTTTGCCTGTGGTATCCTTATCTATTGTGAACATGTTAATACTTAAAGGACCAGTAAATAAAGTATGTTTGCATAATTAACTCATGCATGATAACAAGACAATGCAATAGCACTTAAGACTTGATTTATCAAGATGTCTGCCAAGCTCCGACTGCAGGTTCTCACAAGAGAACCTGCAGTTAGTATTTATCAAGCAGCGGTCACTAGACCTCCTAGGTAGAGAATTTTAATCTCTCCGGTCTCGTCCGACCGGGAAGATTGACAGCTCCTGCCCGCACGTGATTGGCTGTGCTCAGGCAGGGTACGGTGTTGCACAAGAGCGCAAAATAACGCTCTTGTGCAATGCTGAATTCCGGCAGCGGATTGCTTCCCGCCAGAGGCGAGCTGGGGCAGACAGGGGCCATATGTGATTAGCTGTGCACAGGCAGAAACTGTCCATCTCCCTGGTTGGAGGAGACCGGGAAGATTGAAATTCTCCACCTCAGAGGTGGAGAAGAGGGTAAGAAGGAGCGGTCTGGTGACCGCTGCTTGATAAATACTGACTGCCGGTTCTCTTGTGAGAACCTGCAGTCGTAGGGGAGGAGAAGCCTTGATAAATCGAGCCCTTTGTGTTCCTTTCTGTTTGCCTGCCTCTACAAGTAAACATTATTATAGTATTTATCAAATTCCCTCAATGTCAATCCTATGTGAAAACAAATGCCAATGTGGGTCCTCAGTGGAAAATGTAGGACACCCATGATTTAGAGCTGTCACTGTCTCTATCTTTACGGTTTTAGTTTTACATCTCTTTCAATTTTATGCGTAAATAAATATGTATATGTGTACTATCATTATTATTATTATTCCTACTTTTTAAATATTTTGTGGGCATTAAAATGTGGATTTCATTATATTATGAAATTATGAATAAGCTAAAAGGTTAATTGCTATGGACCCTTGCAGTCTTTTGACTTCATTGAAATTATAAATTTCTTTCAGAACAGAATGCTTTTTTCTTTTTTTTTTTTTTTTTAATTCCTACTTCAGTAATTTCTGTCAATGAGTGATTGCTACAGGATGGTGTCTCCGTTAGCAACCAGAGATCTGGTTTAATTAATGATTGAGGATTAACAAATAGACTGAGATAGAGATGGTGTTGAACAATCCTTGTTCACCACTTAAAATGTGTTAATTAAACTTATTTTCTAGATACTCGAGAAAAATAGACCATTTGTTTGACTCTTTGTTTAGAAACAATAATAGACTTATCATTTAAGTTAAAAATTGAACTTAATGACAACTTTGTATTGATGTTATGTGAATGTGGTGGTATTTTTTAATTACAGAAAGATTTGTGACCCCGGCCTTACATCGTTTGAACCTGAAGCTCTAGGAAACCTTGTAGAAGGGATGGATTTCCATCGATTTTACTTTGAAAATGGTATTACTTTTTTTTTTCTCTTCAATATCTTAGATACATTAGTTCAGTATAGATGTCAACTTCAAGTTATTAATTTAAAGGTACATTATAGTCATTTTTTTGTTTTACATGCATACTTCATAAAGAAACATGAAAGCTAATGTGCATAATCAAACCAAAACTTCTTTTTGGCATTCACCAAGGAAGCATAAAGTGCACATCTAGCACCTACAATAGCATGCTGCATACATATTCTTCTTTGGATCACAGTGAGGGGTTATAGTTTTTTTTTACTACTAAAATAAAAAAGCATATTTTATAATAATTTCCCTTTACTTTGTTTTGTTACTGTTTAATGTCACAGTGCTATAACATTTTTCATGTGTATACAATAAAATATCCATTGAAAACAGAGAAGAAACATTACAGCTTTTTTAATCCCACAAGAAGAAAAATACATAAAAACATACATATAAAATTACAATAGATTTGAATGTGGATATGGAGACTAGATGCATGAACTATAGATCTTGCTGCTTCTTATGTAATTCTGTAAAATTATTGACCAACTGGCTTTTTTTTTATTTTTATATATAGCTTTGTCCAAGGGCAACAAACCAATACACACAATCATCCTAAACCCTCACGTTCACTTAATTGGGGATGATGCCGCCTGCATAGCCTACATCCGTCTCACGCAGTACATGGATGCTATTGGTTTGCCCAAGACCATGCAGTCTGAGGAGACTCGTGTATGGCATAGACGTGATGGAAAATGGCAGAACGTACACTTTCATCGTTCTGGTTCGCCAACAATACCCAAGTAAGAAGCAGATTCAAATGTTTAGATGGTTAAATAAAGGATCTATATGTAATTGTATTCCTAATGCATGTGCATGTAGCATGTCTCATGATGTCGAAATACCCTATACGTACATTATTTCCTGGAACTATACATTAAAATTGCTTTGTGACAGATGGTGATTATTGTGAATTTTGCACTCACTATTATAAAGTATAGGTAAAATCAAGGATTTGAACTATTACCAATAGTACACTTAGTTATAAATCAAAGGTATGAAAACCTACCATATTATAGTTGTTTTAATGTAATGCCAAATTTTATAGGTAATATCTGTACCTGTAAATGAAAAAGTATGTTTATTTTAAATTCAGAAATTAACAATTCACACCCTATGATTGGGGTCTGGATTCGTTTTCCACTTTATATCCTCAAAATTATATAATCCCATTTTAGTCTTCACTACAAAATAATAAACTGTTTTGTTTGTTGACCTGATGGCCTCAGAAAATACAGAAACTTAAAACATTTTGCAACTTAAATGAGGGGGAAAACAGTATATTTCTCCAACATAGGTGTGTCCGGTCCACGGCGTCATCCTTACTTGTGGGATATTCTCTTCCCCAACAGGAAATGGCAAAGAGCCCAGCAAAGCTGGTCACATGATCCCTCCTAGGCTCCGCCTACCCCAGTCATTCTCTTTGCCGTTGTACAGGCAACATCTCCACGGAGATGGCTTAGAGTTTTTTAGTGTTTAACTGTAGTTTTTATTATTCAATCAAGAGTTTGTTATTTTAAAATAGTGCTGGTATGTACTATTTACTCTGAAACAGAAAAGAGATGAAGATTTCTGTTTGTAAGAGGAAAATGATTTTAGCAACCGTTACTAAAATCGATGGCTGTTCCACACAGGACTGTTGAGAGGAATTAACTTCAGTTGGGGGAACAGTGAGCAGACTTTTGCTGCTTGAGGTATGACACATTCTAACAAGACGATGTAATGCTGGAAGCTGTCATTTTCCCTATGGGATCCGGTAAGCCATTTTTATTACACAGTAAATAAGGGCTTCACAAGGGCTTGTTAAAATTGTAGACATTTTCTGGGCTAAATCGATTCATATATAAACATATTTAGCCTTAAGGAATCATTTAATCTGGGTATTTTGTAAAATAATATCGGCAGGCACTGTTTTGGACACCTTATTCTCTAGGGGCTTTCCCTAATCATAGGCAGAGCCTCATTTTCGCGCCGGTATTGCGCACTTGTTTTTGAGAAGCATGACATGCAGTCGCATGTGTGAGGAGCTCTGATACATAGAAAAGACTTTCTGAAGGCGTCATTTGGTATCGTATTCCCCTTTGGGCTTGGTTGGGTCTCAGCAAAGCAGATACCAGGGACTGTAAAGGGGTTAAAGATATAAACGGCTCCGGTTCCGTTATTTTAAGGGTTAAAGCTTCCAAATTTGGTGTGCAATACTTTTAAGGCTTTAAGACACTGTGGTGAAATTTTGGTGAATTTTGAACAATTCCTTCATACTTTTTCGCAATTGCAGTAATAAAGTGTGTTCAGTTTAAAATTTAAAGTGACAGTAACGGTTTTATTTTAAAACGTTTTTTGTACTTTGTTATCAAGTTTATGCCTGTTTAACATGTCTGAACTACCAGATAGACTGTGTTCTGAATGTGGGGAAGCCAAGGTTCCTTCTCATTTAAATAGATGTGATTTATGTGACACTGAAAATGATGCCCAAGATGATTCCTCAAGTGAGGGGAGTAAGCATGGTACTGCATCATTCCCTCCTTCGTCTACACGAGTCTTGCCCACTCAGGAGGCCCCTAGTACATCTAGCGCGCCAATACTCCTTACTATGCAACAATTAACGGCTGTAATGGATAATTCTATCAAAAACATTTTAGCCAAAATGCCCACTTATCAGCGTAAGCGCGACTGCTCTGTTTTAGATACTGAAGAGCATGAGGACGCTGATGATAATGGTTCTGAAATGCCCCTACACCAGTCTGAGGGGGCCAGGGAGGTTTTGTCTGAGGGAGAAATTTCAGATTCAGGGAAAATTTCTCAACAAGCTGAACCCGATGTGATTACATTTAAATTTAAGTTGGAACATCTCCGCGCTCTGCTTAAGGAGGTGTTATCCACTCTGGATGATTGTGAGAATTTGATCATCCCAGAGAAACTATGTAAAATGGACAAGTTCCTAGAGGTCCCGGGGCCCCCAGAAGCTTTTCCTATACCCAAGCGGGTGGCGGACATTGTAAATAAAGAATGGGAAAGGCCCGGTATACCTTTCGTCCCTCCCCCCATATTTAAAAAATTGTTTCCTATGGTCGACCCCAGAAAGGACTTATGGCAGACAGTCCCCAAGGTCGAGGGAGCGGTTTCTACTTTAAACAAACGCACCACTATACCCATAGAAGATAGTTGTGCTTTCAAAGATCCTATGGATAAAAAATTAGAAGGTTTGCTTAAAAAGATGTTTGTTCAGCAGGGTTACCTTCTACAACCAATTTCATGCATTGTCCCTGTCACTACAGCCGCGTGTTTCTGGTTCGATGAGCTAGAAAAGGCGATCGATAGTGATTCTCCTCCTTATGAGGAGATTATGGACAGAATCCGTGCTCTCAAATTGGCTAATTCTTTCACCCTAGACGCCACTTTGCAATTGGCTAGGTTAGCGGCGAAAAATTCTGGGTTTGCTATTGTGGCGCGCAGAGCGCTTTGGTTGAAATCTTGGTCAGCGGATGCTTCTTCCAAGAACAAATTGCTTAACATTCCTTTCAAGGGGAAAACGCTGTTTGGCCCTGACTTGAAAGAGATTATCTCTGATATCACTGGGGGTAAGGGCCACGCCCTTCCTCAGGATAGGTCTTTCAAGGCCAAAAATAAACCTAATTTTCGTCCCTTTCGTAGAAACGGACCAGCCCCAAGTGCTACGTCCTCTAAGCAAGAGGGTAATACTTCTCAAGCCAAGCCAGCCTGGAGACCAATGCAAGGCTGGAACAAGGGAAAGCAGGCCAAGAAACCTGCCACTGCTACCAAGACAGCATGAAATGTTGGCCCCCGATCCGGGACCGGATCTGGTGGGGGGCAGACTCTCTCTCTTCGCTCAGGCTTGGGCAAGAGATGTTCTGGATCCTTGGGCACTAGAAATAGTCTCCCAAGGTTATCTTCTGGAATTCAAGGGGCTTCCCCCAAGGGGGAGGTTCCACAGGTCTCAATTGTCTTCAGACCACATAAAGAGACAGGCATTCTTACATTGTGTAGAAGACCTGTTAAAAATGGGAGTGATTCATCCGGTTCCATTAGGAGAGCAAGGGATGGGGTTCTACTCCAATCTGTTCGTAGTTCCCAAAAAAGAGGGAACGTTCAGACCAATCTTAGATCTCAAGATCCTAAACAAGTTTCTCAAGGTTCCATCGTTCAAAATGGAAACCATTCGAACAATTCTTCCTTCCATCCAGGAAGGTCAATTCATGACCACGGTGGATTTAAAGGATGCGTATCTACATATTCCTATCCACAAGGAACATCATCGGTTCCTAAGGTTCGCATTCCTGGACAAGCATTACCAGTTCGTGGCACTTCCTTTCGGATTAGCCACTGCTCCAAGGTTTTTCACAAAGGTACTAGGGTCCCTTCTAGCGGTACTAAGACCAAGGGGCATTGCAGTAGTACCTTACTTGGACGACATTCTGATTCAAGCGTCGTCCCTTCCTCTAGCACAGGCTCATACGGACATAGTCCTGGCCTTTCTCAGATCTCACGGATGGAAAGTGAACGTAGAAAAGAGTTCTCTATCTCCGTCAACAAGGGTTCCCTTCTTGGGAACAATAATAGATTCCTTAGAAATGAGGATTTTTCTGACAGAGGCCAGAAAAACAAAACTTCTAAGCTCTTGTCAAACACTTCATTCCGTTCCTCTTCCTTCCATAGCGCAGTGCATGGAAGTAATAGGTTTGATGGTAGCGGCAATGGACATAGTTCCTTTTGCGCGCATTCATCTAAGACCATTACAACTGTGCATGCTCAGTCAGTGGAATGGGGACTATACAGACTTGTCTCCGACGATACAAGTAAATCAGAGGACCAGAGACTCACTCCGTTGGTGGCTGTCCCTGGACAACCTGTCACAAGGGATGACCTTCCGCAGACCAGAGTGGGTCATTGTCACGACCGACGCCAGTCTGATGGGCTGGGGCGCGGTCTGGGGACCCCTGAAAGCTCAGGGTCTTTGGTCTCGGGAAGAATCTCTTCTACCGATAAATATTCTGGAACTGAGAGCGATATTCAATGCTCTCAAGGCTTGGCCTCAGCTAGCAAAGGCCAAGTTCATACGGTTTCAATCAGACAACATGACGACCGTTGCGTACATCAACCATCAGGGGGGAACAAGGAGTTCCCTGGCGATGGAAGAAGTGACCAAAATCATTCAATGGGCGGAGACTCACTCCTGCCATCTGTCTGCAATCCACATCCCAGGAGTGGAAAATTGGGAAGCGGATTTTCTGAGTCGTCAGACATTACATCCGGGGGAGTGGGAACTCCATCCGGAAATCTTTGCCCAAATTACTCAACTGTGGGGCACTCCAGACATGGATCTGATGGCCTCTCGTCAGAACTTCAAGGTTCCTTGCTACGGGTCCAGATCCAGGGATCCCAAGGCGACTCTAGTAGATGCACTAGTAGCACCTTGGACCTTCAAACTAGCTTATGTATTCCCGCCGTTTCCTCTCATCCCCAGGCTGGTAGCCAGGATCAATCAGGAGAGGGCGTCGGTGATCTTGATAGCTCCTGCGTGGCCACGCAGGACTTGGTATGCAGATCTGGTGAATATGTCATCGGCTCCACCATGGAAGCTACCTTTGAGACGAGACCTTCTTGTTCAAGGTCCGTTCGAACATCCGAATCTGGTCTCACTCCAGCTGACTGCTTGGAGATTGAACGCTTGATCTTATCAAAACGAGGGTTCTCAGATTCTGTTATTGATACTCTTGTTCAGGCCAGAAAGCCTGTAACTAGAAAAATTTACCACAAAATATGGAAAAAATATATCTGTTGGTGTGAATCTAAAGGATTCCCTTGGGACAAGGTAAAAATTCCTAAGATTCTATCTTTTCTTCAAGAAGGATTGGAGAAAGGATTATCTGCAAGTTCCTTGAAGGGACAGATTTCTGCCTTGTCTGTGTTACTTCGCAAAAAGCTGGCAGCGGTGCCAGATGTTCAAGCCTTTGTTCAGGCTCTGGTTAGAATCAAGCCTGTTTACAAACCTTTGACTCCTCCTTGGAGTCTCAACTTAGTTCTTTCAGTTCTTCAGGGGGTTCCGTTTGAACCCTTACATTCCGTTGATATTAAGTTATTATCTTGGAAAGTTTTGTTTTTGGTTGCAATTTCTTCTGCTAGAAGAGTTTCAGAATTATCTGCTCTGCAGTGTTCTCCTCCTTATCTGGTGTTCCATGCAGATAAGGTGGTTTTACGTACTAAACCTGGTTTTCTTCCGAAAGTCGTTTCTAACAAAAACATTAACCAGGAGATAGTCGTGCCTTCTTTGTGTCCGAAACCAGTTTCAAAGAAGGAACGTTTGTTGCACAATTTGGATGTTGTTCGCGCTCTAAAATTCTATTTAGATGCTACAAAGGATTTTAGACAAACATCTTCCTTGTTTGTTGTTTATTCTGGTAAGAGGAGAGGTCAAAAAGCAACTTCTACCTCTCTCTCTTTTTGGATTAAAAGCATCATCAGATTGGCTTATGAGACTGCCGGACGGCAGCCTCCTGAAAGAATCACAGCTCATTCCACTAGGGCTGTGGCTTCCACATGGGCCTTCAAGAACGAGGCTTCTGTTGATCAGATATGTAGGGCAGCGACTTGGTCTTCACTGCACACTTTTACCAAATTTTACAAGTTTGATACTTTTGCTTCTTCTGAGGCTATTTTTGGGAGAAAGGTTTTGCAAGCCGTGGTGCCTTCCATTTAGGTGACCTGATTTGCTCCCTCCCTTCATCCGTGTCCTAAAGCTTTGGTATTGGTTCCCACAAGTAAGGATGACGCCGTGGACCGGACACACCTATGTTGGAGAAAACAGAATTTATGTTTACCTGATAAATTACTTTCTCCAACGGTGTGTCCGGTCCACGGCCCGCCCTGGTTTTTTAATCAGGTCTGATAATTTATTTTCTTTAACTACAGTCACCACGGTATCATATGGTTTCTCCTATGCAAATATTCCTCCTTTACGTCGGTCGAATGACTGGGGTAGGCGGAGCCTAGGAGGGATCATGTGACCAGCTTTGCTGGGCTCTTTGCCATTTCCTGTTGGGGAAGAGAATATCCCACAAGTAAGGATGACGCCGTGGACCGGACACACCGTTGGAGAAAGTAATTTATCAGGTAAACATAAATTCTGTTATTCTATGTATACTGGCAGCATGTGATTCTAAAATGTATTCAATTTAACATAAAAATGAACTGTATTTATATATCACATAGATATTTTAATAAAAAAAAAAACTACAAAAAAAATAGGGGAGCGGAGTCTGGCCATGCATGGACATGGCCGCACTGTGCTGAAGCTCCGAGCAAGTTTTCCCCAACGCCTGTCTTAATCAGCAGTAAGAGCCTTGAAAAGCCAATTCAGCTTTAGCTTAAAGTGCCCAGAACCTGAGGGGCTACTTTTGAAAAACCGGGCATCGTTAACAGTGACGCCGCATGGCTGATAGCGGACTTCGAGGAGACATGACTTGAGCTGCGTCACGCAGCCTACCAATGACTTGCACCATCATACAACAGCCTTCAACCTGATAGATGGGATTAAGGGGCTGATGAAATCAGTGCAACTACCCACAATGACCAGGCAATGTAAGGCAGACCATGCATAAGCGGGAAAACGCATTAGTAATGGGGGCCCAGGACATCCTGAACGTTATCTCATAAGTAAAGTGCAGGGGGTCACAAAAATAGTCAGAAATACCTATAAATACAAAGATTATAACTACAGATGACCTTTTACAGCAACTTCTGTATATTTTACTTATGACCATAAGAACAGAAACAAAATGTTAACGCAAAAACAGGGAGCGCTTGTTTAACGCAAACAGAGTCACGCTGAGACGAATAGTGGACACTACATCAAATAATACTACTCAACACCTGGAACTTTAATAACTATTTAGAGATTAATTCATACCTGTCCTCGGTTTAATTAACTGTATAAGCATATCACCCAGGAATTGATCTCAATCCACTACAATTAGCACGCCTCTTTTCATACTGAATAAGCAAATAGATATCAGGTTACCCCTAACCCAGTCATATACTTGCTACTAAACGAATTTCATAATGACTACTAGAAAATCAAATAAAAATGACAAAATGGAGCACCATCCGATTGGTTCCACACGGTGCAAGGCCACAGCCAATCAGGAACAGAGGCAGGTAACCAGATGGAAGGGATAAACCATTAGTATCTGCTACATTCTAATGAGTTGTAGGTTTTCCATTAAAATATTCTCATGCATTGTGATACTTTCACTGTGATAACTTCTTTACAAATATTTCTATGTTCCTGCCTCTGTGTTCTTAAATTTCTTCAGCTCACCAGAGTAAGGGCTCTGTGCACAGATATGGTATGGAAAACCTTCCAGCAACTCTGCCTCATTGACCTCATTTTTTGGCATCCAAGATTTAAATAAACCTAGGTCACCAAGCTCACCTCAAGAAAATTCACCAACTCCTCACCAACATCAAGGAAGCAGAACCATGCAGCAACAATTATCACTCTTACAAACAACAATAAAGAAACTACTGTCTAAAACCTATATTGGAGACATGAAGCAATTCATACAAACAGAAATAACTACAGTCAAGAAAGAAATAAACATACTGGGCTCCAGAATAGAAGAACTGGAAACCAGCCAAGACTCTATCTCTACTTTAATATATACTGCAGAATCAGGCCTATCACAACATGCCATCCTTGTTATGCTATCTACAGGAGAAAGTTGAAGATCTTGGGAATAGGAGAGGAGGAACAATTTGAGAATAAGGTATACCTAAAGAAATTACCACAGAAACCCTCCACCCTTATCTCATACAACTGTTTAACACTATCACCCACTGCAATCAGACTTATCTATAGAACGAGCTCATAGAGAACTACGACCATGTCCCAAACCAACAGCTCCGCTTAGAGACGTTAATTTAGAATGCAGCTAGATCTATGAATCCTCTTCAATTTTTGAACATATAATTACAAATCTACCAAGATCTTTGTCCCACAACTATAGAAAATAAAAAATCACTGAAGTTTATTACCTCGGTACTACAAAAACACAGAATTAAATACCGTTGGGGCTTCCCCTGCTTGATCATACCACGGGATGGAAAAATGCTGATATATAAAGACATCACAGACTTAAACACCATCTCCAGGTCCCTGGGGCTTTCCTTAATCCACCACCTAGCCTCACAGATGAAGAAGGCACTTCCGACCCCAACAACTCTTCTACTACTAACCAAGCATCATCCTGGACTACTGTCACCAGAGGGAAAAAATAACAGATGTCCAACCTTCTATACATTAACCTTTCTCTGAGACTACAATCCTTTAGATGACATGATAAGTTTTTTTCTGTAGAGAAGGCCTTTCATAGAATATATTTTGTATTGCTTTTGTCCTACAGGTCTTATTTAAGTATAAATACCCTCATTATAGGTAGGCACCTTGAATTGACAAAATCCAGATATGATAGTAATGGAGGGACAAGGCCATTAAATTAACATTGAGAACATTAAAATACTAAATTGATGGCCTGGACTCATAAATGTGAGAGAGGCAAATTTGCCAAGGCGATGGGGAGGAGAGGCATCACCCCTCACTTTTTCACCTCTCCAGACGAGAGATGACCTCTATTTGTTTAAACGTTGTTATTGTTTTTTTTTTTTTTTTTATCAATTTTTACTTATGTGTTGTTAAAGTTTTTACTTCTTGTTTGTCTATCCATCAGATCAGGTGTTTGACTAATACCTCACCAGGTAGCGGACTATACTTGTTTACTAATAAAATTCTTACATATTTCTACGAAATCACTCATGACTTCACAAACACACAACCACAAAGGTAACAACCTCTTGAACATTATTTCCTTCTTAATATGAAGAGAGTCCACAGCATCATTCCTTACTGTTGGGGAATACTGAAACTGGCCACCAGGAGGCAGCAAAGACACCCCAGCCAAAGGCTTAAATACTCCCCCTACTTCCCTCATATCCCAGTCATTCTTTGCCTTTCGTTACAGGAGGTTGGCAGAGAAGTGTCAGGAGATTTGGAGTAGTTCCTTATGTAGGTTTGGGGCACTTTTTTTAATAGAATAGCAGAGGCAGTCCTGCATTGCGCACCACGTGACCAGGTGTGGTCACACTTATTTCTTTCATGTAATTAGCAAGAGTCCATGAGCTAGTGACGTATGGGATATACATTCCTACCAGGAGGGGCAAAGTTTCCCAAACCTCAAATGCCTATAAATACTTCTAGTCTATTCGTTATTTTTTCCGGTTGTAGGAAAGGTCAGAAGGCCTCTGCCATTTCTTTGGCATCTTGGTTAAAATCTTTAATTCATCATGCTTATGTCGAGTCGGGTAAGACTCCGCCTCAAAGGTTTACAGCTCATTCTACTAGGTCAGTTTCTACTTCCTGGGCGTTTAGGAATGAAGCTTCGGTTGCTCAGATTTGCAAAGCTGCAACTTGGTCTTCTTTGCATACTTTTACTAAATTCTACCATTTTGATGTGTTTTCTTCTTCTGAAGCAGTTTTTAGTAGAAAAGTACTTCAGGCAGCTGTTTCAGTTTGATTCTTCTGCTTATAATTTCAGTTTTTTTCATTATAAAATTTAAACTTTATTTTGGGTGTGGATTATTTTCAGCGGAATTGGCTGTCTTTATGTTATCCCTCCCTCTCTAGTGACTCTTGCGTGGAAGATCAACATCTTGGGTATTCATTATCCCATACGTCACTAGCTCATGGACTCTTGCTAATTACATGAAAGAAAACATAATTTATGTAAGAACTTACCTGATAAATTCATTTCTTTCATATTAGCAAGAGTCCATGAGGCCCACCTTTTTTTTGTGGTGGTTATGATTTTTGTATAAAGCACAATTATTCCAATTCCTTATTTTTTATGCTTTAGCACTTTTGTCTTATCACCCCACTTCTTGGCTATTCGTTAAACTGATTTGTGGGTGTGGTGAGGGGTGTATTTATAGGCATTTGAGGTTTGGGAAACTTTGCCCCTCCTGGTAGGAATGTATATCCCATACGTCACTAGCTCATGGACTCTTGCTAATATGAAAGAAATGAATTTATCAGGTAAGTTCTTACATAAATTATGTTTTTCTCTTTCCTGACCGTGCAGTTTACCAGAGAAGAAGCATTTTCTCTGTTTGGCCTGGGTCATAGGAGGTAGTGAGTGCCCCAGCTATTGGGGGTATAAAGGTGCCGTTTTTTCTTAGTAATCAATAGTCTGCTTTGTTACGCAAGCTATGGAGGATTCTGATGCGTTAGAGGGTACGCCCTCTTTACCCAAGTATAATAAGTCTATATTGTGAGGAGGCCACGGTATACCCACCTGCTCAATTATGTTCTACATGCCTTGATAAAGTAATCATGTCAAAGAAAGTTAATGTGTTTGATACCACTGAACCGTCCACCTCTGAGGAGTCTCCGTCCCATGAGGTGTGCACCCTACAGTCATCTCCTAATTCACATGCAGCTTCCCGTAGCACTCCTAATCCTCCATCTGGAGTGGCCATTTTACCACCAGACTTTGCTGAGCAGTTACAAACAGCTGTGTCTGTGGCCTTTAGTGCTTTACCTCGCCCTGCTAAGTGCAAGCGAAAGGTAAAATATTGCTATCCTTCCCAGGGGTCATCTACTAGCTTATTGGATTTATCTGATACAACATTATCCCATGATGAAGGTGCCTCTGATACTTCAGAGGGTGCTCTTTCTGGGTCAGAATCGACTGCCTCTAAGCCTTCAGCGGCAGAGGAACCAGACTTTAAGCTTAGGATTGAGCATTTACGCTTTCTGCTGAAGGAAGTTTTGGCTACGTTAGAGGTTCAAGAGCCCAAGTTGCCTGAGGAAACTTTGATTCCTAAATTACATAAGGTTTACGAGGACAGGGTTGTACCACAAACTTTCCCGGTTCCCGTAACAATGGCAAACATTATTAAGAATGAATGGGAAAGAATTGGTACTTAATTTTCTCCTTCTTCTTTGTTCCCGGTCCCGGACTCTCAATTGGAGTTGTGGGGTTCCATCTCAGCGCTTGCTAAACGTACTATTATCCCGTTTGAGGATAGTTCCTCATTTAAAGAGCCCATGGATAAGAAGATAGAAACTCTGTTAAGAAAGTTGTTTCAACATACAAGATATTTGTTTCAACCGGCAGCTGCTGTTGCTGTGGTTGCTGGAGCAGCTACCTACTGGTGCAACTCCTTATCTGAGTTGATCGAGGTGGAGGGTCCCCTCAACGTGGTCCAGGAAAGAATTAAGGCCTTAAGAGTGGCTAATTATTTGTGATGCAAATATGCAAATTATTCGCCTGAATGCCAAGGCTTCAGGTTTTTCTGTTCACACCCGTAGTGCACTCTGGCTGAAGTCCTGGTCTGCAGACATGACTTCTAAGTCAAGACTTCTTTCCCTTCCATTTAAGGGAAAGATTCTATTTGGTCCAGGTCTGGACTCGATTATCTCCATGGTTACTGTAGGCAAAGGTGCCTTTTAAACACAGGATAAGAAGAACAAGACTAAAGGACAAGGTCCTAACTTTCATTCGGATAAATCCCAACATCAGCAGCCCTCCGCAAAGCCAGAGCAATCCAAGGGGACTTGGAAGCCAGCTCAGTCCTGGAATAAATCCAAGCAGAGCAAGAAGCCTGCAGAGAAAAAGTCGGCATAAAGGGGCGGTCCCTATCCGGCTCTGGATTTTGTAGGTGGCAGACTGTCGCTTTTTTCAGATGCTTGCTTTGGGGACGTGGAGGTCATCGCTCAGGGATACAAAAAGATAGGTTTTAAGTCTCATCCACCCAGGGGCAGATTCCTCCTCTCAAACCTGTTTTCAAGGCCAGAAAAGAGAGAAGCCTTTCTGGGGTGCATGAGGGATCTCTCCTCCTTAAGAGTAATTGTTCTGGTACCTCTTGCAGAAAGAGGTCTGGGGTACTATTCAAACCTTTTTGTGGTCTCAAAGAAAGAGGGAACTTTTCTTAAACAAATTCCTATCCATCCCCTCGTTCAAGAAGGAGACAATAAGCTCCATCCTTCCCTTATTTCAGGAAGGACAGTTCATGACCACTATAGATCTGAAGGATGCTTACCTTCACGTTCCAATACACAAGGAACACTTCAAGTTCCTAAGATTTGCATTCCTGGGCCAGCAATTCCAGTTTATTGCACTTCCGTTTGGTCTAGCTACTGTTTCAAGAGTTTTTACAAAGGTTCTAGGGTCTCTGCTTGCAGTGGCCAGAACCAGAGGTATAGCAGTAGCAGCATACTTGGATGACATTCTGGTTCAAGCTCCATCCTGTCGTATGGCAGAAGACCATTCAAGATCTCTTCTTTCCATCTAATACGAGAAGAGACCATGGCTTCATTCATTACTTGTGGGAAATACAGAACCTGGCCACCAGGAGGAGGCATAGACACCCCAGCCAAAGGCTTAAATACCTCCCTCACTCCCCTCATCCCCGAGTCATTCTTCGCCTTTCATCACAGGAGGTTGGCAGAGAAGTGTCAGAAGATTTCGGCGTAGTCTCTTATGGAGGGTAGTACTCTTCGAGATGGGACTGGAGTTTTAAGTATTCCTGTCAGCCTCTCAGTGAGGGCATGGATGAAAGTTAGTCCGGAGATGCAGGGAGAGACTTTCTGCGAAACCATCCCGACTCATATAAACAGCTCCTTAAGCAATCAGCATTGACGAGTTTCGCTGGCTGCTTTCTTCACTCAAGTCCATGTCAGGAGCGATGCTACACACTGTCAATCTTGAGAGGCCGTGTTCCTGTTCCACGGCATTGATTCTGGTAAGATCGTTTCATTTTTTATATATGTAATGATAATGAAAGAAGACAGGGTCACAGTGTGGCTCCTTTTATCTGTATAGAATCAAAGGTTAATATCTCCGGAAGGTGATTATTGAACAGGGGGGATGTATACATTGTTGCTTTATTGTGTTTATGCTGCGACATGTGTGAGAACAGTCAGGCTTTTCCTTCCTTGAATTACTGTGCAGTCTTTTTCTTGGCTGCAGGGGCGGTCCTGCACGGCACTCCATGTGACTGGGTGTGGCTTCTTCCTCTTCCTTTACTGACTGTCGGTTGCAGGAGACGTAAGTGTGTTTCTCTGTGGGCCTGGGTCATAGGAGGTGGTGAGTGCCCCAGCCATTGGGAGTATAAAGGTGCCATTTAATTTTTGTTATTGTCCATATTAAAAAGCTCAAGCTATGGAGGACTCTGATATGTTAGATGGTACTCCCTCTTTACCTAACTTTAATGCCTGTGTTTATTGTGAGGAGGCTTTGATATACCCGCCTGCTCAACTATGTTCCACATGTCTCGATAAAGTAGTGTTATCTAAAAGAAATAAGATGTTTAGTACCACTGAGCCCTCCACCTCTGAGGGCTCTCCGTCCCGTGAGGTGCGTTCCCTAAATTCATTTCCAAAAAAAAACATGCAGCTGCCCAGTGAACTTCTAATTCTCCATGCTGCTGCCTGATTTTGCTGAGTAGTTGCAAACGGCGGTGTCTGCAGTCTTTAGTGCTTTACCTCACCAGGCTAAGAGAAAGGTTAAACATTGCTATCCTTCCCAGGGGTCCTCTACTCTGTTGGTTGTATCTGAGACTAGATTATCCTCTGATGCAGAGGATTCTGATACTTCAGAGGACTCTGCGGCTTCTAAAACTCCGGCTGCGGAGGAACCAGACTTTAAGTTTTGGATGGAGAACTTACGCTTTTTATTAAGAGGTGTTGGCTACTCATTCTTTGCTTAAAAAATTGTTCCCGGTTCCAGACTCTCAGCTTGAATTGTGGGGATCTGTCCCTAAGGTGGATGGAGCTATATCTACGCTCACTAAGCACACCACTATCCCGCTCGAGGATAGTTCGTTGTTTAAGGAACCCATGGATAAGAAATTAGAGACTCTGTTTAGAAAGATGTTTCAGCACACGTATTTCAACCTGCGGTCGCTGCGGTGGCGGAAGCCGCTACTTGTTGGTGTGATTCTCTGTCAGAAATGATCACGGTGGAAACTCCCCTCAATGAGATACATGAAAGAATTAAGGCCCTGAGGGTAGCTAATTTATTTATTTGTGATGCTAATATGCAGATTATTCGCTTGAATTCCAAGACATCAGGCTTTTCTGTTTTGGCCCGGAGGGCCCTGTGGTTGAAGTCATGGTCTGCTGACATGACGTCCAATTCTAGATTGCTTTTCCTTTCGTTTATGGGGAAGATTCTTTTTGTTCCAGGCCTGGACTCTATTATTTCCACGGTCACGGGGGGCAAGGGTGCCTTTCTACTACAGGATAAGAAGAATAAACCTAAGGGTCCTAATTTTTGTCCCTTTCATTCGGACAAGTCCCAACGACAGCAACCTGCCGTGAAACCCGAGCCGTCTCTGGATCTCATAGGGGCAGACTATCTCTTTTCGGGAAGGCTTGGATGAAGGACATACAGGATCCTTGGGTTCTGGAGGTTGTTGCCCAGGGTTACAGGATAGGTTTCAAAACTCATCCTCCCAGGGGCAGATTCCTCTTGTCAAATCTATCGACAAAACTAGAGAAACGAGATGCCTTTCTAGAGTGTGTGAGATATCTCTCCTCGCTAGGAGTAATGGTACCGGTACCTATAGCAGAAAGGGGTCTAGGGTACTATTCAAACCTTTTCATGGTACCAAAGAAGGAGGGCATGATTCTGGACCTAAAGTGTTTAAACATGTTTGTCGGTTCCATCATTCAAAATGGAGACGATAAGGTCTATACTGCCCCTAGTTCAAGAGGATCAGTTTATGACTACGATAGACTTGAAGGACACTTATGTGCCAGTTCACAAGGATCAATTCAGGTTCTTAAGGTTTACCTTTCTGGATCAGCACTTCCAGTTTGTGGCTCTTCCCTTCGGGCTGGCTACTGTTTCAAGAATCTTCACAAAGATTCTGGAAGCTCTTCTCACGGTGGCGAGATCCAGAGGGATTGCAGTAGCTCCTTATCTGAATGACATCCTGGTTCAGGCTCCGTCCTACCGGGTGGCAGAGTAACATTCGAGAGCCCTTCTCCTTCTGCAGTCTAATGGATGGAAGATAAACTCAGGAAAGAGTTCTCTGGTTTCCAGTACCAGAGTGGAGTTCCTGGGTACGATAATTGACTCCATAGCCATGAAGATATTCCTAACAGATCAGAGACGTTGCAAGATAGTCTCCAACTGTCTTGCCCTTTAATCCTCCTTAGGGCCATCAGTGGCCTGGTGCATGGAGGTGATTGGGCTCATTTTATCCACTATAGATGTCATTCCATTTGCCAGATTCTATCTGAGATCTCTTCAGCTATGCATGCTGAGGCAGTGGAATGGCGATCATTCGGACCTATCCCAACTGATCTCTCTGGACAATGGGTCGAGGGAATCTCTTTCTTGGTGGCTCCGTCCAGATTAGCTGTCCCAGGGGACATCCTTCCTCAGACCATCTTGGGAGATTGTGACTACGAACGCAATCTCTCGGGTTGGGGAGAGGTTTGGGGTGCCAGGAGGAATCGGAAGGAGTCTCTTCTCCCAATCAACATCCTGGAACTTTGGACGATCGCTCTGGGGGCTTGGCCTCTCCTGGGGTTGTCCAAGTTAATCAGATTCCAGTCGGACAACATTACCTCGGTGGGGAACAAGAAGCTCCCTAGCCATGAGGGAAGTTTCTCGGATTCTGGAGTGGGCGGAGGCCCACAACTGCTTGCTTTCAGCGATCCAGAACCTGGGTGTGGACAACTAGGAGGCAGTTTTTCTCAGCAGACAGTCGTTTCATCCGGGGGAATGGTCTCTTCACCCCAAAGGGTTTGCAGAGATTTGCAACAGTTGGGGGACTCTGGAGATAGATCTCATTGCATCCAGACTCAACTTCAAGCTACCCAGATATGGGTAGTGGTCCAGGAATCCCCAGGCATAGCTCATAGATGCCTTAGCAGTACCATGGGGATTCAACTTAGCTTACATATTTCCACCGTTACCACTTCTACCTCGTGTTGTGGCGCACATTAAACAGGTGCAAGTGTTAACCATTCTGATTGGCCACGGAGGACGTGGTTTGCAGATCTAGTGGGGATGTCATTGTCTCCTCCGTGGAGGTTACGCTGTTGCAGGGATCTGCTGGTACAGGGTCCCTTTGTGCATCAGAATCTAGATTCTCTGAGGCTGACTGCATGGATATTGAAAGCCTAGTCTTAGCCAGGAGAGGATTTTCTGAGAGGGTGATTGATACTCTCATTCAAGCCAGAAATCTGGTCACCCGTCACATCTATCATAAGTTGTGGAGGACCGACTTACTCTGGGGTGAATCTCGGGGATATTCCTGGTATAAGGTCAGAGTATCTAGAATTCTGTCCTTCCTCCAGGACGGTTTGGAGAAGGGTCTTGCCGCCAGTTCCTTAAGGGGACAGATTTTGGCGCGATCTGTTTTGTTACACAAGAAACTTGCTGAGCTTCCTAATATACAATCTTTTGTTCAGGCCTTGTCCAGGATCAGGCCTGTTTTTTGGCATTCTGCTCCTCTGAGTTTCAATCTGGTTCTGAGTTTTTTGCAGGGGGCTCCATTCGAGCCTATGCATTCCCTTGACATTAACACTCTGTCTTGGAAGGTTCTTTTTCTACTGGCTATTGCTTCAACACACAGAGTGTCTGAATTAGCAGCCTTGCAATGTGAGCCTCCTTACCTGGTTTTCCATGCAGAAAAGGCTGTCCTTCGCACCGCACTGGGGTTTCTCCCTAAGGTGGTGTCTGATAGCAACATTAATCAGGAAATTGTGGTTCCTTCCTTGTGTCATAATCCTTCTTCCTCGAAGGATTGGTTACTTCACAACTTGGATGTGGTTCTAGCCTTTAAATTATATCTTCAGGCTACAAAGGATTTCAGACAAACTTCAGCTTTATTTGTTGTCTATTCGGGGAAGTGCAAGGGGCAGAAGGCTTCTTCCTCTTATCTATCCTTTTGGCGTAGGAGCATGATTCGTTTTGGCCTATGAGACAGCGGGAAATAAGCCTCCTCAGAGGATTACGGCTCACTTAACTAGAGCTGTGGCTTCTTCTTGAGCCTTTAAGAATGAGGCCTCTATGGAACAGATTTGTAAGGCGGCTACCTTGTCCTGTTTACACACTTTCACAAAGTTTTACAAATTTGATGTTTTTGCTTCGGCTAAAGCTCTTTTTGGGAGAAAGGTTTTGCAGGCTGTGGTGCCCTCAGAATAGGGTCCACATTTCTTTTTACCTTCCCATTTTTCATTGTGTCTATCGTTTCGAGGAGAGTCAACGGCTCCCGCCCGGTTCTCCGTTGGGCTGACCTAAATTTCTTTTGTTTTTCTTCTGGCACCAGTTATACCCTGATATTTCTCCTACTGTTCCTTGTTCCCTCGGCAGAATGACTGGGGGATGAGGGGAGTGAGGGAGGTATTTAAGCCTTTGGCTGGGGTGTCTTTGCCTCTTCCTGGTGGCCAGGTTCTGTATTTCCCACAAGTAATGAATGAAGCCATGGACTCTTCTCGTAACGATGGAAATGAAATTATCAGGTAAGCATAATTTTTTTTTTTCTTCTTCGATCACATGGGTGGAAGATAAACTTAGAAAAGAGTTCTCTTATTCCCAGTACCAGGGTGGAATTCCTGGGTACTATATCATCCTCCATATCTATGAGGATATTCCTTACAGACCAGCTTACTTCCGCTTGTCTTGCCCTCCAGACCTCCTTAAGGCCCTCTGTGGCTTGGTGTATGGAGGTGATTGGTCTCAAGGTGTCCAGCATGGACATCATTCCCTTTGCCAGATTCCATCTCAGACCACTTCAGCTGTGCATGCTGAGACAGTGGAACGGCGATCATTCGGATCTGTCTCAACAGATTTCTCTGGATAACCGGTTGAGAGGATTGCTCTCCTGGTGGCTCTGTCCAGATCACCTGTCCCAAAGGACATCCTTCTTGAGACCATCCTGGGAGATTGTAACTATGGATGCAAGTCTATCAGGATGGGGAGCTGTTTGGGGTGCCAGGAAGGCACAGGGCCTGTGGACACGAGAGGAATCTCTCCTCCCGATCAACATTTTGGAACTTTGTGAGATCTTCAATGCTTTGAAGGCTTAGCCTCTTCTGGGTATATCCCAGTTTATCAGATTCCAATGAGACAACATAACCTTGGTGGCTTACATCAACCATCAGTGGGGGACGAGGAGCTCCCAAGCAATTAGGGAAGTATCTTGGATTCTGGAGTGGGCAGAGGCCCACAACTGCACGCTTTCAGCGATCCACATTCTGGGTGTGGACAACTGTGAAGCAGATTTCCTCAGCAGACAATCCGTACATCTGGGGGACTGGTCTTTCCATCCGGAGGTGTTTGTGGAGATTTGCAACAGTTAGCGGACACCGGAGATAGATCTCATGGCGTCCCGGCTCAATTCCAAGCTACCCAGATATGGGTTGTAGTCCATGGATCCTCAGACGGAGCTAATAGATGCATTAGCAGTGCCTTGAAGGTTCAATCTAATTTACATTTTTCTGCTGTTACCACTTCTTCCTTGTGTAGTCACCCACATCAAGCAGGAGCAGGCATTGCGGCTGAGAAGGATGTGGTTCCCGGACCTGGTGGGGATGTCCTCATCTCCTCTGTGGAAGATACCTTGTCGCAGGGATCTGCTGGAACAGGTTCCCTTTGTTCATCAAAATCTAGATTCTCTGAGGCTGACTGCATGGAGATTGAATGCTTAATCTTAGCCAAGAGAGGTTTCTCTGAGAGGGTTATTGACCCTCTCATTCAGGCTCGTAAGCGTGTTACTCGTTGCATCTATCATAAGGTGTGGAGAGCTTACTTATTCTTGTGTGTAGAGCGTGGTTTAGCCTGGCATAAGGTTAAGGCTGCCAGGATTCTTTCCTTTCTCCAGGAGGGTCTGGAGAAGGACCTTTCTGCCAGTTCCCTGAGGGGACAGATTTCGTCCCTTTCTGTTTTGTTGCACAAGAGGCTCACAGAGCTCCCTGATGTGCAATCTTTAGTTAAGGCTCTGATTATTATCAAACCTGTGTTTAGATCTAACGCTCCACCTTGGAGTTTGAATCTTGTTCTGTAGTTTTTACAACAGGCTCCATGTGAGCCTATGCATTCGGTTGACATCAAATTGTTGTCCTGGAAGGTTCTTTATCTTTTGGCTATTGTGTTGGCACGCAGAGTTTCTGAGATGGCTGCCTTGCCATGTAAGCCTTCTTATCTGGTGTTCCACACTGATAAGGCTGTCCTACGTACCCGCTTGGGTTTTCTACCTAAGGTGTCTGATTGTAACATCAATTAGAGATTGTGGTTCCTTCCTTATGTCCTAATCCTCCTCCTTCGAAGGATTGTTTACTTCATAATCTGGATGTGGTTTGAGCTTTGAAGTTTTATCTTCAAGCTACTAAGGATTTTAGGCAAACTTCTTCCTTGTTTGTTATCTATTCTGGGAAACGTAAGGGTCTGAAAGCTTCTTTGACTTCCTTATCTTTTTGGTTGAGGAGTGTTATACGCTTAGCTTTCGAGTCAGCGGGACTTAAACCTCCTCAGAGGGTTACGGCTCATTCCACTAGAGCAGTGGCTTTCTCTTGGGCTTTTAAAAACGAAGCCTCTGGATCAGCTTTGTAAGGCGACTACCGGGTCTTTACATAATTTTTCAAAATTCTACAAATTTGATGTTTTTGATTTGGCTGAAACAGATTTTGGGAGAAAGGTTTACAAGCTGTGGTGCCCTCAGATTAGGGTCTGCATTTCCTTTAACCCTCCCATTATAATTCAGTGTCTTCTAGAGCTTGGGTATAGTTTTCCCAATAGTAAGGAATGATGCCGTGGACTCTCCTCATATTAAGAAGGAAAACATAAATTATGCTTACCTGATAATTTCATTTCCTTCTGTATGAGGAGAGTCCACGGCATCATTCCTTACTGTTGGGAAATACTGAACCTGGCCACCAGGAGGAGGGAAAGACACCCCAGGCAAAGGCTTAAATACTCCCCCTACTTCCCTCATATCGCAGTCATTCTGCCAAGTTAACAAGGAAAAGTAGGAGAAATATCAGGGTATAAATAAACAAATTTTGGTCCGCCCATCGGAGTATACGGATGGGGGCCGTGGACTCTCCTCATACAGAAGGAAATGAAATTATCGGGTAAGCATAATTTATGTTTTCCTTCTTAATATGAGGAGAGTCCACGGCATCATTCCTTACTATTGGGAAAACTATACCCAAGCTCTAGAAGACACTGAATTATAATGAGAGGGGTAAAGGAAATGCTTACCTGATAATTTCATTTCCTTCTGTATGAGGAGAGTCCACGGCCCCCATCCGTATACTCCGATGGGCGGACCAAAATTTGTTTATTTATACCCTGATATTTCTCCTACTTTTCCTTGTTAACTTGGCAGAATGACTGCGATATGAGGGAAGTAGGGGGAGTATTTAAGCCTTTGGCTGGGGTGTCTTTGCCTCCTCCTGGTGGCCAGGTTCAGTATTTCCCAACCGTATGGAATGATGCCGTGGACTCTCCTCATACAGAAGGAAATTAAATTATCAGGTAAGCATAATTTACGTTTTCTATCAATTCCAAGGGCTTAAACTCTCATAGGAAAAGGACTGCAGCCATAGCAGATTTCAAACACCACACAGGCGATATAATTTTATTACAAGAAACCCACTTTCTCAAAGGCAGGGAACCAAAACATTTCACTATAAATATGGCAAAGCATTCTATGCCTCACACCCAAAAAAAAATTCAAGGCGTAGCAATTATAATTACCGTATTTTTCGCTCCATAAGACGCACCTGACCATAAGACGCACCTAGTTTTTAGAGGAGGAAAACAAGAAAAAAATATTCTGAAGAGAGCTTGTGTGTGTTTGAGAGTGTGTGATGAGTATGTGTGTGTGTGTTAGAGTGTGTTAGTGTGTGTGTGTGATTGAGAGTGTGTGGTAAGAGTATGTGTGTGTGAGTGTGAACATCTGTGTGAGTTTGTGTTTATGCGCTATTTTTTTTTTTTTTTTAAATGTTGCTAAACTGATCAAAAAGGTGGCAACCCTAGTCAGTGCTAAATTACATGCAAATGGTGCAAAATACATGATGAAGGTATATTGCAAACCTGTTTTACTACACATACCTAAAAATGTTATATAAATCTCAAAGTGTTTATTGTCTATTTAAATTAAATTACAATCAGGAGATTAAAAAGTCACACAATGAAAAAATAAATTACAAAAAAGAAGAGATAAAAACACAATGCAGAGGTAGCACTGACACTGACTAGCAAATGCACCACTCATCTCCATTACTGTAAATCCATTTTAACAAGATTAAGGTTTACACTTCTTGAAATCTGTCAACAGACTGTGTACATGTACATTTTTTTTATTGGCCACAAAAAGTGCATATTAGGAAAGGAAAGAATACAAACTAAACAAATCTAATCAGCATCATAGGATTTTATAAATCATACGTTTATAACTAACATCAATAAAAGATCTGCTAGTACTCTCTATCTGTAATGTTCCAGTCCACCATTAGATCTGTTGCAGACTGTACTATGCCCCAACACAGAAGAAAAATAGCAAAGCCTGGTTTTTCTTTTTTTAAACATTTATATAGAGCACTATCAGACAGCTTGAATAATGATGACCTGACCTGTGTATTCCTTAAGTAAGCAGCCTTTGTTATTTAAAGTCTGTAATATCCACAGCCAGAGAATAAAATTATACTCGCCCTGCTGCACGATGTCATTCCCGCTCACATATTTCAAAAGCAAAGAGAAAAGGAGCCGTTTTCACAAGCAGCACATGATGGATCAAATGATCAAAATAACGTCAGAGGAAAGTAAACGGGTCGGGGAGACACTTCCTCTACAACTTAGGACTTCTCATAAATGAATTCCAAAGGGACTCCTGCTTTGTTATTGCTACAGTCAAAGTAACATTTGCGGCCATGCAATTCACAGAGCTACTGGCCTGTGGCTATGTGTGCGGTAACTTAGTGGTGGGCGGGGCTAAGGGAACCTCCGAAGTCTCAGAGTCAGTGGGCGGGGCCAAAGGTAACCGGCGGTCACACATTCGCTCCATAAGACGCACAGACATTTCCCCTTTTGGGGGGGGGGGGGAAGTGCGTCTTATGGTGCGAAAAATACGGTAAAACAAACATCCCCTTCCATGAAATTACAATAATTAAAGAGAAAGAAGGGAGATACCTTCTCATTTCAGGCCTCTTATACGGTCGACCAATCATTATAGTTTCCATATATGCACCAGCCACCAAACAACATAAATTCCTTAAACATGTATCCAATATAATCTTAGAACACCAAAAAGGCACATTAATAATAGGAGGCTATCTAAACATTCCCTTGAATCCAGAATTAGACTGCTTAACGAATAAAACATCTACGGCATCTGCCTGTATCACTAAAATCAATCATATACTTGGAGAACTTAACACCCAATAACCAAAGATTATACTTTTTATTCATTCCCACATATAGTATACACAATAATAGATTGCATCTTCACAGACATCACTAGCATGAGTTTATTCCGATCTGCAAACATTACTCCAGCCACTTGGTCAGATCATGCCGGAGTCAAATGCTCCTTAATATGGCCATCTAAACCCCTAAGAAACTTCAATTGGAGACTTGATGAAAACTTATTAACAACCCCTGAGCTCCAAGTGAGGCTTCAAAACAATATAATAGAATTTTTTCAACAAAACTACAAAAATAACACTTCCCCTCAAAACAACTTGGAAGCACATAAAAGCGTAATAAGGTGAACTTTAATAGCTCAGAAAGCTCACATTCATAAACTAAAGAGAGAAGGAATAGCTAATCTCATAACTGAAATAACACATCTAGAAAATTTACACGAAGAGGACCCTAAGAATGTGGACACCCTGCATCTCCTCCAATCCAAACGTTTCCTCTTAGCAGCTACCCTAAATAAAAAACATCCCAACAACACTTGTTCTTAAGACAACAAACATACATAGAACAAAACAACCAGGTAGATCAATGGCATGCTACATAAAAAAAAAACTAAATCCTCCTACATTCTACATATCAAAGACCACAAAAGAAAATCACAACATTCATCCCACGATATTGCAGTAACATTTTGCAAATATTACCATAACCTATACAATCTCGGCAAAGCCACACCAGTGAATGATAACACTGCCAAAGCCAGAGCACAAAACATCAAAGAATACCTCTCTAAACTAAAATTACCCAAATTAACCCCAATCCAAAAAGAAAACTTAGACAAACCTTTCTCCCTAGAAGATTGTCAAAAAGTAATAAAAGACCTTCCATCTCACAAATCCCCAGGCCCCAATGGGTTTACATATAAATATTATAAAATATAGAACCTTTAGCTGCCCAAATGCTGTCATATTTCAATAACATTGATAAAACACACCCATTCTCGAAACATGCTCTTGAAGCCCATATAACTGTATTATTAAAACCAAACAAACCACCAGAGCTGACTTCAAGCTATCAACCCATATCATTACTTAACACAAAAATGCTAGCAAATAGAATAAATACCGTCTTACCAGAACTGATCAATTTAGACCTAGTAGGATTCATACCAGGACGAGAGGCGAAGAATTACACAGTCAGGGCCTTAAACATAATATTTCATGCTCAGAAACATAAAATACCATTAATTATCCTATCCACTGACACGGAAAAGGCCTTTAACCGTGTAGCCTGGGACTTTCTAAAGCTAATTTTAGAGGAAATGGGATTTGGCCAATACATCATAACTCACATATTATCCTTATACTCTCAACCAAATGCCAAAATTCTAATAACTGGAGTCCTATCCGAGTCATTCCAGATTACAAACGGTACTAGACAAGGTTGCCCACTCTCCCCCCTACTTTTCATTTGTGGAATTGAAACACTAGCTGAGAAAATCAGATCACATCAAGACATATCAGATATATGCATAGGAGACCAAAATTATACTATATATTATTCACACTAACAAACCCAAAGATCTCCCTACCAATATTGACCCATGAATTTCAAATGTTTAATTTATATTCTAACTTCCTTATTAATGTCTCTAAATCTGATATTCTGAACATTACTCTACCAATACTCAAAGCTGAACTGGCACAAAAATTACCCCTTTTAAATGGAACCCAAACTCCCTTAAATACCTAGCTATTCATTTAACTACATTTATTGAAAAACTAGTCCAATTTAATTATAACAAAATAAAAGAAGATATAATCAATGATCTATCCAGCTGGAGATCCAAACAATTATCTGGGCTAGGTCGCATAAATCTAATAAAAATTGATATTTTCCCAAGGATTTTATATATCCTACAAACAATACCGATACCACTACCAGAGAAGTACATCATATCACTACAGAAAGCATTCAACAACTTTACTTGGAATAAAAAACACCCCAGAAGGTTACCTGATCTGGCTAATTATAGATATGCCATCTTCCTACAACACATAATAGACTGGAACATCCACAAAAAACATAAAAGATGTGTACTTCTAGAACATTATATATCGCATTCCACAAGCATGACTAGACCTTGCTGGTCTTTGGCTAAATCAGACCCCCAAATACACAATTTCAACCCGATCATATCAGAAACATATAAAACGTGGGATAAAGTTATGCTCCACTTTCCATACCTCACGTCCAGACCTTCCACACTTACCTCGTTAATACGTCATGGGGAATTAAACTTGGGCCCACACATACTGACACACCACTATCCCACACACACTTAACCAAATTCCTGATATTTTGGCTTATAGAACAAGAGCAAATGAAATCCCAGGAAACCCTTATACAGCAGGGATTTACATGTTTTAAAAATTGGTTCACCTACAGGCGAACACATCATTTTATAACACCACACCAGCAACACAGAAATATGACCAGACCGCTAACAAAATTTGAACAATTGTGCGTGAGAGAACCCCCAGACTTGTGCACATGCGTAGCACATAAAAGACACTCCTGCTGTGGGGGCAGATAAGTGGCCCCTTAGAACAGAGGATTGTGTTGGCAGGCAAGGTAAGGGGTGGATGCTGGGCCCAGGGGGTATGGGGCTGGTCTATAAAAATGTATAGGGCTGCTCTAATTTCCCAGTCTTGCCCTCTTTCTAAGTGCTAATTTTTTCAAGAAAATAAGTAAGTTTGCAGTTCTTTTTTTTACTAGAAGCACTGTTTAATATCTCTTTAAACACGTTGTGTTGTCATGCAATGTAAATATTATTATGTGTATTAAAAACCATTGCAGTTTACTTATAATATTTATTTTGACCGCTTTTCTGTAATTTAAGGATATTAACTTTTTTTACACTTCTATTTAACAATATTTAAACAGATATTTTAAACATGTATCTGTATATTATTCTCAAGCAGATCCTTGAATGCATAATTCTATCTAGAATGTATTTAGTGTTTGATATCTCTTTAAATGAAAGGGTTAACTTCTACCAGCTGTTCTTTTGTTAAACAGAACACTTATATTTCCCTTGTGAAAATGTAGTTATTTAAGGAAAACCACTGTTATTGAAACTGTTCTCTAAAAAGCGTAAGTGTTATTGATCTCTGGAGCATCAACCATTTTAAGATCTGGTTTCAGTTAAAAAATAATAATAAAAAAATAAAAATCAATTGCAAAAAATGTATGTGGGGCAGTTGTGGTAATCTTTGAGATGTTCCTGTAAGTTTTCTGCTGAGTCCACTTAAGGTGAGAGGTGTGCTACTGGGTAAACAAAAATGTCAGCTTTATAATGTGTTATATTTCTTCTTTGCAATCACAAATGATGTATCTCTCTCTCTCTTTCTCTCTCTCTCTCTCTCTCTCTCTCTCTCTCTCTCTTTCTCTCTCTTTCTTTCTCTCTCTCTTTCTCTCTCTCTCTCTCTCTCTCTCTTTCTCTCTCTCTCTTTCTCTCTCTCTCTTTCTCTCTCTCTCTCTTTCTCTCTCTCTCTGTCTTTCTCTCTCTCTTTCTCTCTTTCTTTCTCTTTCTTTTTTTCTTTCTCTTTCTCTCTTTTTCTCTCCTGTTCAAAGAGAGCACTCTCACTTCCAAACTTTAAATGCCAGGGTGCAATCAGGTGCGTATATAAATGAAAAAAAGCACTCTCTGGTCTTTTAAGTGAATCAAATCCGGTTTATTATCAACATTTAGACTTTTAGCTGTTAACAATTTGCAATTAACAAGTCAAACAAAGCAATTGAAATAGCGCAACAGAACATATGTTTCAAGTGATTTCGCCCAATTTCGACTGAAGATGCAACTTTTAATGAATTATGCAGTCTCAAAATTATTCAACCCCTTCATGGCAAGCATCTTTAGTACTTAGTAGAGCTCCCTTTTTCTGTAATGACCTGCTGCAAACGAGATGCATAGCCTGACATGCTTCTGGCAATGTTCCTGAGGAATCTTAGTCCATTTTTCATGAGCAATGGCCTCCCAGTTCAGGAATATTATTCGGTTTCTGTGCTACAACCACCTTTTTCAAATCCCACGATGGTTCAAGTCAGGTGACTGATGGCCACTGTAGAATTTTCAAAGACTAATTTTGCAACCAAGCCTTGGTGGAATTTGAGGTATGCTTGTGATCATTGTCCTGTTGAAAGGTCCAATGATGCCCAAGCTTATGCTTCCTCACAGGGGGCATGATGTTTTCTCCTAGGATTTCCTGATACTTCAATAAATCCATCTTTCCTTCCACACGATGCAGGTTTCCAGTGTCAGAGGATGCAAAGCAGCCCCAGAGCTTCACCGAGCTACCACCATGCTCAACTGTAGGCAGAGTGTTCTTTTCAGCACATGGCTTCATTCTTCTTCCTCCAGACATACCGCTGATCCATCTGGCCGAAGAGTTCCAGTTTTGTTTCATCGCTCCACAAGTTTACACACCCCTGTTAAAATGTACACACCTGTCATCATTTAAAGTGCCTCTGAATGACCCCAAATAATGTTCAGCTGTTCTAGTAGGTCTTTCCTGACATTTTGTTAGTTGCATCCTACAGCAAAAGCCATGGTCCGCAGAGAGCTTCTATAGCATAAGAGGGATCTCATTGTTAAAAGGTATCAGTCAGGAGAAGGGTACAAAAGAATTTCCAAGGTATTAGATATACCATGGAACACAGTGAAGACAGTCATCATCAAGTGAAGAAAATATGGTGCAACAGTGACATTACCAAGAACTGGATGTCCCTCCAAAATTGATGAAAAGACGAGAAGAAAACTGGTCTGGGAGGCTGCCAAGGGGCCTACAGCAACATTAAAGGAGCTGCAGGAATATCTGGCAAGTACTGGCTGTGTGGTACATGTGACAACAATCTCCCGTATTCTTCATATGTCTGGGCTATGGGGTAGAGTGGCAAGACGGAAGTCTTTTCTTACAAAAAAAAACATCCAAGCCCGGCTAAATTTTGCAAAAACACATCTGAAGTTTCCCAAAAGCATGTTGCAAAAGGTGTTCTAGTCTGATGAAACCAAAGTTGAACTTTCTGGCCATAATTCCAAAAGATATGTTTGGCACAAATACAACACTGCATTTCACCAAAAGAATACCATGCCCACAGTGAAGCATGGTGGTGTCGGCATCATGCTTTGGGGCTGTTTTTCTTCAGCTGGAACTGGGGCCTTAGTCAAGGTAGAGGGAATAATGAACAGTTCCAAATACCAGACAATATTGCGACAAAACCTTCAGGCTTCTGCTAGAAAGCTGAACATGAAGAGGAACTTCATCTTTCAGCATGACAACAACCCAAAGCATACATCCAAATCAACAAAGGAATGGCTTCACCAGAAGAAGATTAAAGTTTTGGGATGGCCCAGCTGAAAAACTCATACCCAAAAAGACTGAGTGCTGGTGATTGAGACGTACATGGGTATGCCAATTCTTATTGGCTTCCCATATGTATCCTGGTCTGGAGCAGTAATGTTTTATATTTCACAAGTGTGACTTTAGTTATGTGTTTAACCTATTTGTGGGTGATAAAAAAGAAAAAAGAAATTTTGTATCAACTAAGCATCTCATTTTTATATCAGAATGTGTCTTTAAAAATTGATTGCAGGCTATTGTAATTGCAGCATGAAATTTAACAGTCTATTTGCACTGACACCTTTTGCTTTCTGGTCTTTCTAGCTAACGGTAAACCTTGCAAGCCTTTTACTCTGAACACTCAGACGACTGGATGGTAACCGATACAAGCTGCATCTCTTCGTGTCCTGATTACTGATGATTATTTCAGCACATGAAGTCTATATATGTAATGCTTTTGTGCAGTGTTTAATTTTCTTTAGGCACATCTCTACCTTTAATTACTATCCCAATAAGTTGTATATTGGGTAAGAATGGTCCTTTTAATTCAAGACAAGTCTGTTCCTTTTTTGTGTATGATTTTGCCAAGTTACCACAGAATTATTACAAATGGTTTATTTTTTTTTATTTTTTTGTTATAACTTTTAATAATTTCTCTTATGTGAAGGGGTACTAACTTCTATATTTTGCAGAATTTATATTGGTTTATTTCTTGCTAAATGTATTCTAATCTCATAAATAGATATATCTCTCAAGCTTGTTATACACGAACTCCAGACCTCCAGTCCAGGTTTATTTCTAGTGAAATATTTGAGTTTAATTATGAATCTGAAGAAACCCTATACAAGGTTTTTGTCTGTCAAAAACACATAAATGCAATGGTTTAGAAAGGGATTCAACTAGAGTTTATTTTATCTACAGATTATTGTAATATTATTTAGCTAGATAGTGTTTTGTAGCTTTGGTTAGCAATCATAATTTTTTTCTATTTACACTGAATAAATGTTTGAATATATATATGGTTATTGATGAATGGGTTATAGATGGTTTTGATAATTGAGATTAATAAAAAAAAAAATAGAGTTTTCACAGTTGCATTCAGGGTACAAAGTCCTTTCACAAACATTGTGAATTTTTTGTGTTAATGTAGTCTTGATTTGAAAAGAAAATATATTGTGTACTATTAATGTTACAAAAAATACGGATTTTAAAGGGATCAACGTTTTATCAACATTTTGGTTTGCAGATTATTGATAAATCTCTGTATTGCTTGTATTTTATCAACTTTCTAAAACTTGTAATATGTCAGTATGTCACAATGTATACTATACGTGCTTTAGGTAATTTACAGCATTGAAAATGATCTACTGCAAAAAAACAAACATTTTTAAAATATATTAATATACATAGAGCATACACTATATGCAGGGAATGCTTTTGTGTCTGTAAATGTTTTTTTAATGGACTAATTTGTGAATTTAATTTTTATTAGTAATATTATGTAACTTTGCAACAATATTCGCACAACCATAATGATGGTGGTTTCATGTCATTATTTTTTCCATTGTTCCATTTTACATGTTTAGGAGAAGATTCCTTTAATGGTATATGTGCATGATAGAACCCCATCATTTTTTTCTTTGTTGTTTTTCAGTTAGCAATATTTCACCTTTGTGAAAAAACCTAATCAATTCATTATTTGTAAAGTTGTTAAGTGGTGGTTGTAAGTCTAGTAATGCTAACATGCTAATAAATTTACATTTTTGATAGATAAGCAAATTATTGTGAAACCTGCCAATGAAAATGTAATTCTGAATTCATTTCTTTGCATCTGATGTATAGAAATAGTTCCATTGTTAGTATATAGTAACATTGTGTTAGCAGTAATGTTGCTTTATTATTGTAGCTTTACTTTATAGAAAATATAGAAATTCATTTAAAATTAGCATGAAGAGCTGACATAGTACTACTGTAGACCAAATACGTCTTCCACATGGCCATATGAGGAAAGCATTAATAGACCTCTGCACCATGGTGAATTTCTAATTTTGTCATCTTTTTAAATGTTTGAATATACCAATGCACACCCTGTATATTTTCCATGCCATATAATTAAATAGTTTAAAGGTTAATAAATTGTGGTTTCTGTTGATATTGTTGTCCTTTTATTTTTCTCTTTCCAACAGATTTTAAAAAGTCATTAAACTCAACAAATGTCTAGCATGCATATAAATCTGAACATCCTAAAACAGTACACAGCTCATTGACTTTCTTAGCACTATTGGTTGACATTTACAAACCCCACAAGTATAAGGAGAAAATACATGTTTTGCCCCGGAGCATAGTGCTTAAATAACAATCCCCTTTTAGACACCAGACATTCAATACTTTTAATGTCCATTTAATGGAGAACTGACATGTCTAAATCCTGTGATTAGGTTTCAAAATTAAAGTTTCTTTTAGGTTCTATTACTACAGCATTTAATTGATTTCAGCTAAGCAGTGTCATCTCCACTTGGAAGTTAATAGTTATAAGGTTTTGGCAACTCTGTAAGAACCTTCATATTCTTTATACTTTGTGTTTGGTTTCTACCTTGTTAGATCTGCTCTGCTAATGTCCTGTATACGACTAAAGAAAGAAAAATGCCGGCCTCTGTATTTGTGTCTAATCATGCTAGGATAAGGCCAATCATTTATATGTGTACAGTACCTAGCTAGCAGGCTATGACATATAACTTTATTCCATTCCTGAGATAAGAATTTTGTGTTATGGCCCCTTAAGTGTGTCTGGGGACCAAGAGTATCAACTATTGTTGGAAATAGGTGAGCATGTACATCACGAACATTAAAAAAAAAATGTATATCACACTTTACTAGTAATTATTTGCCAAGGTTAATATTTATGTATATGTTTTCTCTTTGTGTTTGTGCCATTTTCCTTGCTTAGAATTTAGCATCTTAGCATTCTGTTTAAGCATGTGTGCTCACTCATCTGGTAGGTGTTATGGAATGGAGTAACTCACAGAGCAAAATTAGTTTTTACAGCAGATACTTGTTATTCAGTCTGCATCTCATTCAACATACAGGGAGCTTTCTTTCATGTTTCTTGCCCAGCTTTCTGCTTAGTTTCATGTAAAATGTGTTACACCTTATATATACAGTATGTTATACATTTTTTGGTGTAATCCTGTTTTTTGGATTGATTGCTTTCACTAGTTGTGTGTATTTGGCAGTAAATGAATGCCGAATATGATGGTTGCAAGCCTCATTCTGCAATTTTCCGAGCCGGATTTATTCTTGTGAAAGTGCAACACATGGAGATCTGTACAAATCCAGACCTTACTGTGTTTTACTTTCACAATAATAAATCTGGCTCTGAAAATTGCAGAGCACGGTTTGCGGCTGCCATCTTTGCATTCATTTGCCACCGTATACACTAAATGCACTAGACTATGTCTAGCTTTTACCTTTACATCCTCTCAGGCTATTACGTTTCTCTCTTTGTCCAAGGTAATAAATTGAATAATACCTAAGTAAGGTAGTAGCCATTCTGACCACTAAGAGGAGGCAAACACACCACAACATACCAGCGTTGTATATCCCTCCCACAGCCCTGAATTGTGTGTCATTTGTTTGCCTCCTTGTAAATAAGGTAAATACTGAAGTGCTGATCTACTCATCATTGAGAGGGTTTCTCTAATTTATCTGAGACCCATTTCCTACTCACACTGCCTTTTCAGACAGAGGGGTAGACATGGAGTTTCCAGCCAGGCAGTGAACAATCTTTTGTTTCATATAGGTGGTGAGATTCCACAATATATTACGCCTGGGAATTATTCTTTCCTACCACTAGGAGAAGGCAGAGATTCCAAAATCTCAAGAACTCTAACCCCTCCCACCTCACCAGTGCCTCAGTCTCGTCTTTTCCTCTGCTGGAAGTGTGTGAAAAATTAAGATGTAGTTTTGATTCTTCAGAGAGAGGGGTTCTTTAAACAAGTTGAGGCCCATTTCCCCTCAAAGTTGCTTGTTGGAGGGATGCATTTGGAGTATTGGAAGTGACATACTGTATATTTCACCAGTGAGAATTTAGAAACAAGCCTTGCCATGGTGGTCATCCTGACTTGTCCTTTGCCTCTGCCTGTCGGTTCGTCAATATACTTCTATTCAGTTCCTCTGCTGTTATGTTTCAGAACTGGTTTTGGCTTCCTACTGGTTTCCTCCAGTAGCAGTTTGCCTTTGGAGAAGTACTATATTTTGAATTACTTGGCACTCTATAAACCGTTTAGGTTATCAGTATATATTTATATATATATATATATATATATATATATATATATATATATATATCCAAGTACAAGCAAACAGTTCTCCAGCCGTGAGCAAGGGTAAAAAAATAAATTTATTGATCAATTCTTTAAAAACATATACGTAGCATATTGGTTAAAAAGGGCATCAGATCAGGTCTCACGCGTTTCAGCTCTGCTGAGCCGTACTCATAGACCTCTGATCTGGTGCAGTGACTACACAACTTTATGTACAATGTGATGAGGTTAATTAAAAACACACTTGCCCAATTTAATTACTGCTTGTTAACCCTTTTAATTACTTGGCACTCTATAAGCCTTTTAGGTTATCAGTATATATATATATATATATATATATATATATATATATATATATATATATATATATATATATGATCACACACATGCACATATCCTTGGGAAAGTTATGTATGTTTCTTCTGTTATGTGTGATCAGTCCACGGGTCATCATTACTTCTGGGATATAACTCCTCCCCAACAGGAAATGCAAGAGGATTCACCCAGCAGAGCTGCATATAGCTCCTCCCCTCTACGTCACTCCCAGTCATTCTCTTGCACCCAACGACTAGATAGGATGTGTGAGAGGACTATGGTGATTATACTTAGTTTTTATAACTTCAATCAAAAGTTTGTTATTTTACAATAGCACCGGAGCGTGTTATTGCCTCTCTGGCAGAGTTTGAAGAAGAATCTACCAGAGTTTTTACTATGATTTTAACCGGAGTAGTTAAGATCATATTGCTGTTTCTCGGCCATCTGAGGGAGGTAAAAGCTTCAGATCAGGGGACAGCGGGCAGATGAATCTGCATTGAGGTATGTAGCAGTTTTTATTTTCTGAATGGAATTGATGAGAAAATCCTGCCATACCGTTATAATGACATGTATGTATACTCTACACTTCAGTATTCTGGGGATGGTACTTCACTGGAATTACTTTGTAAAAAGTACATTAAACCTTTTAATAGGTATTTATTATGTTAAACGTTTTTGCTGGAATGTAGAATCGTTTGCATTTTCTGAGGTACTGAGTGAATAAATGTTTGGGCATTATTTTTCCACTTGGCAGTTGCTTGTTTTAATTGTGACAGTTTCGTTTCTCTCTCACTGCTGTGTGTGAGGGGGAGGGGCCGTTTTTGGCACTCTTTGCTACGCATCAAAAATTTCCAGTCAGTTACTCTTGTATTTCCTGCATGATCCGGTTCATCTCTAACAGAACTCAGGGGTCTTCAAACTTCTTTGAAGGGAGGTAGATTCTTTCAGCAGAGCTGTGAGACATATATTGACTGTGATTAAAAACGTTGCTCTGTTATTTTTACGTTTCAAATTTAATTATTGTTACTTTACTAATGGGAACAAACCTTTGCTAAAAGTTGTGTTGTTTTCAAGGATTGATGCTATAACAGTTTTTCAGTTCATTATTTCAACTGTCATTTAATCGTTTAGTGCTTCTTTGAGGCACAGTACGTTTTTGTTAAATAAGATTGTAACCAAGTTGCAAGTTTATTTGCTAGTGTGTTAAACATGTCTGATTCAGAGGAAGATACCTGTGTCATTTGTTCCAATGCCAAGGTGGAGCCCAATAGAAATGTATGTACTAACTGTATTGATGCTACTTTAAATAAAAGCCAATCTGTACAAATTGAACAAATTTCACCAAACAGCGAGGGGAGAGTTATGCCGACTAACTCGCCTCACGTGTCAGTACCTGCATCTCCCGCCCGGGAGGTGCGTGATATTGTGACGCCTAGTACATCTGGGCGGCCATTACAGATAACATTACAAGATATGGCTACTGTTATGACTGAAGTTTTGGCTAAATTACCAGAACTAAGGGGCAAGCGTGATCACTCTGGGGTGAGAACAGAGTGCGCTGATAATACTAGAGCCATGTCTGATACTGCGTCACAGCTTGCAGAGCATGAGGACGGAGAGCTTCATTCTGTGGGTGACGGTTCTGATCCAAACAGATTGGATTCAGATATTTCAAATTTTAAATTTAAATTGGAGAACCTCCGTGTATTACTAGGGGAGGTTTTAGCGGCTCTTAATGATTGTAACACTGTTGCAATACCAGAGAAATTGTGTAGGTTGGATAAATACTTTGCGGTACCGGCGAGTACTGACGTTTTTCCTATACCTAAGAGACTAACTGAAATTGTTACTAAGGAGTGGGATAGACCCGGTGTGCCGTTCTCACCCCCTCCAATATTTAGAAAGATGTTTCCAATAGACGCCACCACACGGGACTTATGGCAAACGGTCCCTAAGGTGGAGGGAGCAGTTTCTACTTTAGCTAAGCGTACCACTATCCCGGTGGAGGATAGCTGTGCTTTTTCAGATCCAATGGATAAAAAATTAGAGGGTTACCTTAAGAAAATGTTTGTTCAACAAGGTTTTATATTGCAACCCCTTGCATGCATCGCGCCGATTACGGCTGCGGCAGCATTTTGGATGGAGTCTCTGGAAGAGAACCTTAGTTCAGCTACGCTGGACGACATTACGGACAGGCTTAGAGTCCTTAAACTAGCTAATTCATTCATTTCGGAGGCCGTAGTACATTTAACCAAACTTACGGCTAAGAACTCAGGATTCGCCATTCAGGCACGTAGGGCGCTGTGGCTAAAATCCTGGTCAGCTGATGTAACTTCTAAGTCCAAATTACTTAATATACCTTTCAAAGGGCAAACTTTATTTGGGCCCGGTTTGAAAGAAATTATCGCTGACATTACAGGAGGTAAGGGCCACGCCCTGCCTCAAGACAAAGCCAAAGCTAAGGCTAGACAGTCTAATTTTCGTCCCTTTCGGAATTTCAAAGCAGGAGCAGCACCAACTTCCACTGCACCAAAACAGGAAGGAGCCGTTGCTCGTTACAGACAAGGCTGGAAACCTAACCAGTCCTGGAACAAGGGCAAGCAGGCCAGGAAACCTGCTGCTGCCCCTAAGACAGCATGAATCGAGGGCCCCCGATCCGGGACCGGATCTAGTGGGGGGCAGACTCTCTCTCTTCGCCCAGGCTTGGGCAAGAGATGTTCAGGATCCCTGGGCGCTAGAGATCATATCTCAGGGATACCTTCTAGACTTCAAATTCTCTCCCCCAAGAGGGAGATTTCATCTGTCAAGGTTGTCAACAAACCAGATAAAGAAAGAAGCGTTTCTACGCTGTGTACAAGATCTGTTATTAATGGGAGTGATCCATCCGGTTCCGCGGTCGGAACAAGGACAAGGGTTTTTCTCAAACCTGTTTGTGGTTCCCAAAAAAGAGGGAACTTTCAGGCCAATCTTGGATTTAAAGATCCTAAACAAATTCCTAAGAGTTCCATCGTTCAAAATGGAAACTATTCGGACAATCTTACCCATGATCCAAAAGGGTCAGTACATGACCACAGTGGATTTAAAGGATGCTTACCTTCACATACCGATTCACAAAGATCATTACCGGTATCTAAGGTTTGCCTTCTTAGACAGGCATTACCAGTTTGTAGCTCTTCCATTCGGATTGGCTACGGCTCCAAGAATCTTCACAAAGGTTCTGGGTGCCCTTCTGGCGGTACTAAGACCGCGAGGAATTTCGGTAGCTCCGTACCTAGACGACATTCTGATACAAGCTTCAAGCTTTCAAACTGCCAAGTCTCATACAGAGTTAGTTCTGGCATTTCTAAGGTCGCATGGATGGAGAGTGAACGAAAAGAAGAGTTCTCTCTTTCCTCTCACAAGAGTTCCATTCTTGGGGACTCTTATAGATTCTGTAGAAATGAAGATTTATCTGACAGAAGACAGATTAACAAAGCTTCTAAATGCATGCCGTGTCCTTCATTCCATTCAACTCCCGTCAGTAGCTCAATGCATGGAGGTGATCGGCTTAATGGTAGCAGCAATGGACATAGTACCCTTTGCACGTCTACATCTCAGACCGCTGCAATTGTGCATGCTGAGTCAGTGGAATGGGGATTACTCAGACTTGTCCCCTACTCTGAATCTGGATCAAGAGACCAGAAACTCTCTTCTATGGTGGCTTTCTCGGCCACATCTGTCCAGGGGGATGCCATTCAGCAGGCCGGACTGGACAATTGTAACAACAGACGCCAGCCTACTAGGTTGGGGCGCTGTCTGGAATTCTCTGAAGGCTCAGGGACAATGGAATCAGGAGGAAAGTCTCCTACCAATAAACATTCTGGAATTGAGAGCAGTTCTCAATGCCCTTCTGGCTTGGCCCCAGTTAAAAACTCGGGGGTTCATCAGGTTTCAGTCGGACAACATCACGACTGTAGCTTACATCAACCATCAAGGAGGGACAAGAAGCTCCCTAGCAATGATGGAAGTATCAAAGATAATTCGCTGGGCAGAGTCTCACTCTTGCCACCTGTCAGCAATCCACATCCCGGGAGTGGAGAACTGGGAGGCGGATTTCTTGAGTCGCCAGACTTTTCATCCGGGGGAGTGGGAACTTCATCCGGAGGTCTTTGCCCAAATACTTCGACGTTGGGGCAAACCAGAGATAGATCTCATGGCGTCTCGCCAGAACGCCAAACTTCCTCGCTACGGGTCCAGATCCAGGGATCCGGGAGCGGTTCTGATAGATGCTTTGACAGCACCTTGGAACTTCGGGATGGCTTATGTGTTTCCACCCTTCCCGCTGCTTCCTCGATTGATTGCCAAAATCAAACAGGAGAGAGCATCAGTGATTCTAATAGCGCCTGCATGGCCACGCAGGACTTGGTATGCAGATCTAGTGGACATGTCATCCTGTCCGCCTTGGTCTCTACCTCTAAGACAGGACCTTCTGATACAGGGTCCATTCAAACATCAAAATCTAACTTCTCTGAAGCTGACTGCTTGGAAATTGAACGCTTGATTTTATCAAAACGTGGTTTTTCTGAGTCGGTTATTGATACCCTGATACAGGCTAGGAAGCCTGTTACCAGAAGGATTTACCATAAGATATGGCGTAAATACCTATACTGGTGCGAATCCAAAGGTTACTCCTGGAGTAAGGTTAGGATTCCTAGGATATTGTCCTTTCTACAAGAAGGTTTAGAAAAGGGTTTATCGGCTAGTTCATTAAAGGGACAGATCTCAGCTCTGTCCATCTTGTTGCACAGGCGTCTGTCAGAAAATCCAGACGTCCAGGCCTTTTGTCAGGCTTTAGCTAGAATCAAGCCTGTGTTTAAAACTGTTGCTCCGCCATGGAGTTTAAACCTTGTTCTTAACGTTCTACAAGGAGTTCCGTTTGAACCCCTTCATTCCATTGATATAAAGTTGTTATCTTGGAAAGTGTTATTTTTAATGGCTATTTCTTCGGCTCGGAGAGTCTCTGAGTTATCAGCTTTACATTGTGATTCTCCTTATTTGATTTTTCATTCAGATAAGGTAGTTCTGCGTACTAAACCTGGGTTCTTACCTAAGGTAGTCACTAACAGGAACATCAATCAAGAGATCGTGGTTCCTTCCCTGTGCCCGAATCCTTCTTCAAAGAAGGAACGTCTTCTACACAATCTGGATGTAGTTCGTGCCCTCAAGTTCTACTTGCAGGCAACTAAGGATTTTCGACAAACGTCTTCCCTGTTTGTCGTGTACTCTGGTCAGAGGAGAGGTCATAAGGCTTCGGCTACCTCTCTCTCCTTCTGGCTTCGTAGCATAATTCGTTTAGCCTATGAGACTGCTGGGCAGCAGCCTCCTGAAAGAATTACAGCTCATTCTACTAGAGCTGTGGCTTCCACTTGGGCCTTTAAGAATGAGGCCTCTGTTGAACAGATTTGCAAGGCTGCAACTTGGTCTTCGCTTCATACTTTTTTCCAAATTTTACAAATTTGACACTTTTGCTTCTTCGGAGGCTATTTTTGGGAGAAAGGTTCTTCAGGCAGTGGTTCCTTCTGTATAATGAACCTGCCTATCCCTCCCGTCATCCGTGTACTTTTGCTTTGGTATTGGTATCCCAGAAGTAATGATGACCCGTGGACTGATCACACATAACAGAAGAAAACATAATTTATGCTTACCTGATAAATTCCTTTCTTCTGTTGTGTGATCAGTCCACGGCCCGCCCTGTTTTTTAAGGCAGGTAAATATTTTTTAAATTATACTCCAGTCACCACTTCACCCTTGGTTTCTCCTTTCTCGTTGATTCTTGGTCGAATGACTGGGAGTGACGTAGAGGGGAGGAGCTATATGCAGCTCTGCTGGGTGAATCCTCTTGCATTTCCTGTTGGGGAGGAGTTATATCCCAGAAGTAATGATGACCCGTGGACTGATCACACAACAGAAGAAAGGAATTTATCAGGTAAGCATAAATTATGTTTTTTATTTGATATTACCCCTTTTAAAATGTTAATTTATTTGTATTCACATGATTTTCTTCATGCATGTACATTTTTTTATACGCTTCTGCATTCGGCTCTGTGTTAGCATGATAGTGTTCATACTTTTTCGCACCCCTTTCTATTACATATGATGTAGGTTTTACACGTGCCTCCTTTTACAAGTGTGCTGTCTAGATGCAAGATGTAATTGTTTTCTATTAGTGATTTTGTTTAAATTGTTTAAATTTTAAGGGGTTTTTCTTTTCATAAGGGTTAAGTGTCTCACTTTCTTTAAAAGCTCTCTTGATTTAACTTTATTAGTTTTTCTTTCATAAGATATGTAGAGTCCACAACATCATCAATTACTAGTGGAAATATCACTCTTGGCCAGCAGGAGGAGGCAAAGAGCACCACATCAAAGCTGTTACGTGTCAATACCCTACCCACAATCCCCAGTTATTCTCTTGGCCTCTGTCAATGGAGTAGGTGAAGTTTGGTGTCTGAAGAAAATTTAATTTCCTTTTGCTACAAGCAAGATTTTGGGTATACCTGTAGTCCACGTCAATCTCTGCAGTAGAGTAGTGGTGACTTTAAAGCAGTTAGAAAGTTGTGAGGTAGTCCTTGCTTGTTTTTTTAACATATTTGCTGCCCATGGTATAGAAAGCAAGATTAGGTTTACTCTGTTCTTTCTTTTTCTACAGGTCTCTGTAAGGAGTGTTTTCTTTCATGCCTTGTGAGCTGTCTATCTGCTGGACAGCTAGATTGCAGGTAAGTGCTTTTGTCTTCTAGGTGAGTATGAAGGGGTTAACTTCTTATTGTGGCTCTTTAGTTTATACTTAGCATCAAAATACCCCCCTGGTTGTCTTTTAATTTATTTAACTGTGGGGCATTAGCTCTGTCTCATAGTTTTTTTATTGTATGTAGTCTCCTATGAACAAGTGTTTTTCTTATGCACTTTTGTTCCTCATGTCTAAATAAATCTTTAAAATGAAAAGAATTTTTTTTTTATTTCTGAGCCTAATGTCTCTCATGATGATGCTGTTCAGGCTATGCCACAGTTTTCTCCTCAAAAGTCCCAAACCTCAATGGTGTCACATGCAGTGCCCTGCTCTTCCTCTCAGACTCCAAGTGGAATTTATTTGCCTGCAGAAATTGTTGCACAGGTATCTTCTACATTATCTGCGGCATTATCTGCTTTTTCTTGGTTGGGTAAGCGCAAGAGGAAAATTATAGATTCAGATAATAAGGTTTCGGCTCCACCTTCTGCTACCCAGGTTGCTCTTCCTCATTAGTCTGATGAAGAGGATATGTCAGGAACCTCTAAGGGTGAGATCTCAGATTCAGACAGTATAATTCCTTTATCTGACACTGAACAAGTAAACTTCAGATTTTAGCTTGAACACCTTTGTGTACTGTTAAAGGATGTATTGCCTACTTTGGACGACTCTTAATCTGTTGTCGCTGTCAACCCTAAGAAATCTAGTAACAATAATACTATGATGTTCCTTCCTCTGTGGAGGTGATTACTGTTCCAGACCGTGCAACGGTGCTTATTTCACAGGAATGGGAGAAGTCAGGGATTCCTTTCTCTCCGTCTCCCGTCTTTAAAAAGATGATTCCTGTTGCTGACTCCATTTAAGATTCATGGCGCATGGTGCCTAAAGTAGAAGGGGCCATTTCTACTCTGGCTAATAGAACTACGATCTCTATAGAGGATAGCTGCTCCTTTAAGGATCCCATGGACAAGAAGCTGGAGGCTTATTTGAAAAAGATGTATGTTCATCAAGGTTTTTAATGGCAACCTGCAATTTGTATTGCCACTGTGTCAAGTGTGGCATGTTATTGGTGCAACCCCTTTTCTAAATCTATTTTGGTAGAGACTCCTTTGGAGGAGATCCCAGACAGGATTAAGGCACTCAAACTAGCAAATTCCATTATTTCTGATGCTTCCATGCAAGTTATTAGTCTGGGAGCCAAGATATCTGGCTTCACTGTCCTAGCCCACAGGGCGTTGTGGCTGAAATCTTGGTCAGCTGATGTTTTCTAAGTCGAAGCTTCTGGCGCTTCCTTACAAGGGTAAGACCTTGTTTGGGTCTGGTCTGGCTGAAATTATTTCTAATATTTTGGGCGGAAAAGGGTATTTTCTACCGCACAACAAGACGAACAGACCTAAAGGACGCCAAAGTAATATTCATTCCTTTCGTAACTGCAAAGGAAAGTCTTCCTCTCCATCTTCCAAGCAGGAACTATCCATCTTCAAAGCAATCCAGGAAGACTGCAGCTGAGTCTGTCAGCATGATGGGTTTGCCCCTGGTCCGGGATCGGATCAAGTGGGGGGCAGACTTTCTCTTTTTTGTCAGGCATGGATACAAGATGTCCCAGATCCTTGGGCTGTGGACATAGTATCTCAGGGTTTCAAAATAGAATTCAAAACTTTTCATCCCAGGGGCAGGTTCCACCTCTCAAGATTATATGCAGATAAAGAGAGAAGCATTCTTGAAATGTGTTCAGGATCTTTCCTCACTGGGAATGATAGTTCCAGTATAGGAACAGGGCCTAGGATTGTATTCAAATTTGTTTGTGGTTCCCAAAAAAGAGGGAACTTTTCGACCTTTTCTAGAACTTTAGTGTCTCAAAAAGTTTCTCAGAGACCATCCTTAAAAATGGAAACTATTCATTCCATTCGTCCTTGGATTCAAGATGGTCAGTTATTGATGACCATAGACCTGAAGGACGTGTGCGTATCTTCATGTTCCCATTCACAGGGATCATCACATATTCTTTAGATTCAGATTGTGGCTCTTCCGTTTGGCCTTGCCACAGCTCCCAGAATTTTCTCAGAGGTTTTGGGGGCTCTCTTGGCAGTGATCAGGTTCGGGGGAATTGCAGTAGCGCCTTACCTGGATAACATATTGGTTCAGGCGCCATTTTTTTCAATAAGCAGACTCTCATACATAGATCTTGTCTTGTCTACGCTCCCAGAGATGGAAAGTGAATTTGGGGAGGAGTTCCCTTGTTCCAGCTACAAGGGTAGTTTTCTTATGGACCATAATAGATTCCCTATGAAAATATTTCTGACAGAGGTCTAAAAATCCAAAAATGTTCCTCTTCCCTCTCTCTAGTCTACTGTTCAGCCATCAGTGGCTCAATGTATGGAGGTAATTGGTCTGATTGTCACTCCTCTCCCGTGGGGGCTTTCTCAAGACATCTGTCTCAGGGCATAGGCTTCCGGAGACCTTTCTTGGGTGATTGTGACCATGGACGCCAGCCTGCTGGGCTGGGGAGCAGTATGTGACTCATTAGAGGCGCAGGGACTATGGACGAGGGAGGAGTCTGCTCTTTTCATAAACCTCTTGGAGTTGAGAGCAATTTACAATGCTCTGATGGCTTGGCCTCAGTCGTCCTTAGCCTGTTTTTTCAGGTTCCAGATGGACAAAATCACCTCATTGGCTTACATCGACCACCAGGGAGGAACTCGTAGTTCCTTAGCCATTAAGGAGGTGGCTCGAATTGTTCAGTGGGCGGAAGCTCACAATTGTTGTCTATCAGCCATCCACATTCCAGGAGTGGTCAACTGGGAAGCGGATTTCCTGAGCAGACAGACATTTCTTCCCAGAGAGTGGGCTCTCCATCCGGAGGTGTTCTCCAGGTTAAACCTCAAATGGGGGGTGCAGGAGTTGGACCTAATGTTGTCTTGGTAAAACGCCAAGCTTCCAAGGTACAGTTCAAGGTCAAGAGATCCGCAGGCTGTCCTGATAGATGCTCTGGCTGTTCCTTTGGATTTCAGTCTAGCATTCCTGTTACCTCAGTTTGCTCTCCTTCCACAAGTTATTGCTCGTATCAAACAGGAGAGAGCATCTGTAATTCTAATAGCTCCTGCATGGCCTTGCAGGATCTGATATGCAGACCTAGTAAAGATGTCATCTCTTCCACCTTGGAGGTTTCCTCTGAGGAAGGACCTTCCAACTCAGGGTCCATTCCTTCATCCAAATCTTGTTTCTCTGAAGCTGTGTGCTTGGAGATTGTATGCTTAGTTCTGTCTAAGCGTGGTTTTTCTGAGTCGGTCATTGAGACCATGATTTAGGCTCACAAGCCTGTTACTAGAAAAATGTACCATAAGGTATGGTGTAAATACCTTTTTTGGTGTGAATCCAAAGGCTACTCTTAGAGTAGGGTCAGGATCCCTAGGATTTTGTCTTTTCTCCAGGGAGGTCTGGAGAAAGGATTGTCAGTCAGTTCTCTGAACAGATTTCTGCTTTATCTTTTTTTTATTTACACACAAGCATCTGGCGGATGTGCCAGATGTTCAATCTTTTTATCAGGCTCTGGTCAGAATCAGGCCAGTGTATTTATCTGTTGCTCCTCCTTGGAACCGTAACCTTGATTTTTAAGGTTTTGACCGCTGCTTCCCTAAACTCTTCGCCACCTCTAAACTGGCGAAATTCAATCTCCTCGGTCAAGTCCGACCGAGGAGATTGACAGCTCCTGCCCGCGCGTGATTGGTTGTGCGCAGGCAGGGGGCGGGATTGCACGCGAGCACAAAATTGCGCTCGTGTGCAATGTTAATTACCTACGGGTAATTTTGCCCCGCCACAGGCGAGCTGAGGCGTACAAGGGCGCGTATACATGCCCCTGTACGCCTCAGCTATGATAAATCTAGCCCTAAGTTATCTTGGAAGGTTTTGTTTCTTATTGCTATCTCTTCTGCTTGGGGAGTCTCGGAACTCTTCGCCTTACCTTATCTTTCATGCTGATAAGGCGGTTTGTCGTACTAAGTTGGGTTTCTTACTAAAATTCTTCCTACCGGCGACTAAGGTTTTTCGCCAGTCGTCTGCCTTGTTTGTTTGTTTCTCTGAAAGCGTAAAGGTCAGAAGGTTACTGCTACTTCTCTTTCCCTCTGGTTGAGAAGTATAATTTGCATGTGGTGTGTTCGAAATGCCTAAAAGGCAAGATGGTGTGTTAAAGGGACAGTCTACACCAGAATTTTTATTGTTTTAAAAGATAGCTAATCCCTTTATTACCCATTCCACAGTTTTGCATAACCAACACAGTTATATTTATATACTTTTTACCTCTGTGATTACCTTGTATCTAAGCCTCTGCAAACTGCCCCTTTATTTCAGTTCTTTTGACAGACTTGCAGTTTAGCCAATTAGTGCCTGCTCCCAGGTAACTTCATGTGCATGAGCACAGTGTTATCTATATGAAACACATGAACTAACACCCTCTAGTGGTGAAAACTGTTAAAATGCATTCTGAAAAGAGGTGGCCTTCAAGGTCTAAGAAATTAGCATATGAACCTCCTAGGTTAAGCTTTCAACTAAGAATACCAAGAGAACAAAGCAAAATTGGTGATAAAAGTAAATTGTTTAAAATTACATTCTCTATCTGAATCCTGGAAGTTTATTTTGGACTAGACTGTCCCTTTAAGCAATACCTATGGTCCGAGTTCTCTTCGTATTGTCAATGCAGATGGTGACAATTTTCACAGTTAGGTGGGTTAATGTTTAATACAATAAATATACAATAAAATATATAGTGTGGATACACTCTAAACAAAATGTCAAACACTTAAAACATAATAGCAAGAAACTTAAAACTTTAAAACCTTTAAGATTCAACTTCTTGAAAATAAACCATTGGAATCAGCTCACAATATGGGGGTATATGCTCTAAATGGTGTTCTGAATTCTAGCAAATAGCAAAAGTATCATTGTGTAATGTGAAAAATGCACGTGCAAAAAAGAACATAAAAATGTACCATGAAAAAAGTTCAAATTGTGGAAAAATGAAAAAAATATATATGGGGAAAAAATAATAAAAATAAAAATATTAAAAAACAATGTCACAATCCAGGTGATAAATTATTTTCCAACAAAGTTAAGAGAATTTGTAAAGAGAAAGTCAAACTTGTTTCTTGGTGTTGAGAAATCCAGTGATGGTAATCCTTTTAGATCATGGTGATCTCTCTGTTATCCATTCTAAATCCTGATAAAGTGTCCTGTAAAAATAATATAGTGTAGAACGTCCAAACTTTGATTAAAAAATTGGAATTGAGCTTACCAGCTGATAGTCAACTTGTTTCGGCCACAGTGTAGGCCTTTATCAATAAAACAAAATTTATGCTTACCTGATAAATTTCTTTCTTTCCAGATATGGAGAGTCCACGACCCCAACCTTAATTGAAGACAGTTATTTTTTTATTATACCTCAGGCACCTCTACACCTTTGTGGTGTTCCTTTTTCTATTTCTCTTTGGTCAAATGACTGGGGATTATAGGTAGGGAGTGGCACTTAATAGCTTTGCTGTGGTGCTCTTTGCCTCCTCCTGCTGGCCAGGAGTGATATTCCCACTAGTAATTGATGATGTTGTGGACTCTCCATACCCGGAAATAAATAAATTTATCAAGTAAGAATACGTTTTGTTTTCTTTCCTAAGATATGGAGAGTCCACAACGTCATCAATTACTAGTGGTAACCAATACCCATGCTAGAGGACACAGATGACTAGGGAGGGAGAACAAGACAAGCAGACCTAAACAGAAGGCACCACCGCTTGAAGAACCTTTCTCACAAAAGAAACCTCATCTGAGGCAAATGTATCAAATTTGTAAGATTTGGAAAAGGTATTTTGTCTGGGGGGGTTTTGCAGTTATAGAGCCTTGTAATTCTGTCCCTAAACTTGCCTTTGAGGCAGGGTCGTTTGAACATTTTACTACCAGTATTAAAGATTTATATTGTTATATGTGATGGTATTTCCTTCAGCAATTTTATGCAATAAATGTATTAATGTTTTAATGCATTCTGACCATTGCTACTATTGTTCTTTCAAATGGTATTATTGCTCCTTCTGTTTGTTCCTTACAGGAAGAATATACTACTTTTTCTCCTTGAACTATGAACTTCATTCGATCAACAGTGCGGAAATGACGGTGTCCATGACTTTTTCAATGAAATGTAAAAGTTCAGTTCAGAATTTACCTTCTTCTAGTTCTTGTCTGCTAAGGTTAAAGGGACAGTTCACCCCAAAAATGTTTTATTTTTTAATTCAAAGCACTTAAGTATTTAAGTATACTAGTCTGAATCAATAAGTACACATTTTTATCTTCAGAAGATATATTTTTTTTATTTAATGATTTTCAGCAGGCTTGTATATAGAATAGATTTTGTCAGTGACTGTAAAAGTAGATTTTTTTTCTTGTCATGGTGTATGCACCCATTAAGTTTAAAAATGAATGTTAGTTGATTAAAGGACCACCAAAGTCAAAACTAAAGTTTCATGATTCAGCTAAAGCATGCAATTTTTTAAGAAACTTTCCAATATACTTCCATTATTAAAACGTGCAGATTATTTTTATGCACACTTTCTGATGCTCCATCTTCTACTGAGCATGTGCAAATGTGCATGGTATAATAGTATATGTATTATGTGATTGGCTGATGGCTGTCAAAGTTACGGGGGAGGAAAATTGTATTAACATTAACATTTTCCAGAAAATATTCTTTCAAGTAAGTGATTTTGCGTTGTCTTTTAATTGTGTATTTGTCAGTTATTCTATTGTATTTAACTGTCCTTTTAACCCCTTAATGACCACAGCACTTTTCCATTTTCTGTCCATTTGGGACCAAGGCTATTTTTACATTTCTGCGGTGTTTGTGTTTAGCTGTAATTTTCCCCTTACTCATTTAATGTACCCACACATATTATATACCGTTTTTCTTGCCATTAAATGGACTTTCAAAATATACCATTATTTTCATTATATCTTATAATTTACTATAAAAATTTTTTATAAAATATGAGGAAAAATTGGAAAAAAACACACTTTTTCTAACTTTGACCCCCAAAATCTGTTATACATCTACAACCACCAAAAAAAACATATGCTAAATAGTTTCTAAATTTTGTCCTGAGTTTAGAAATACCCAATGTTTACATGTTCTTTGCTTTTTTTGCAAGTTATAGGGCCATAAATACAAGTAGCACTTTGCTATTTCCAAACCACTTTTTTTTCAAAATTAGCGATAGTTACATTGGGACACTGATATCTTTCAGGAATCCCTGAATATCCATTGACATGTATATATTTTTTTTTAGAAGACATCCCAAAGTATTGATCTAGGCCCATTTTGGTATATTTCATGCCACCATTTCACCGCCAAATGCGATCAAATAAAAAAAATTGTTCACTTTTTCACAATTTTTTTTCACAAACTTTAGGTTTCTCACTGAAATTATTTACAAAAAACTTATGCAATTATAGCATACATGGTTGTAAATGCTTCTCTGGGATTTCCTTTGTTCATAAATAGCAGACATATATGGCTTTGGTTTTGCTTTTTACTAATTAGAAGGCTGCTAAATGCGCCTGCGCACCACACGTGTATTATACCCAGCAGTGAAGGGGTTAATTAGGGAGCATGTAGGGAGCTTCTAGGGTTAATTTTAGCTTCAGTGTAGTGTAGTAGACAACCCCAAGTATTGATCTAGGCCCATTTTGGTATATTTTCATGCCACCATTTCACCGCCAAATGCAATCAAATTTAAAAAAACGCAAAATTTTTCACAATTTTAGGTTTCTCACTGAAATTATTTACAAACAGCATGTGCAATTATGGCACAAATGGTTGTAAATGCTTATCTGGGATCCCCTTTGTTCAGAAATAGCAGACATATATGACTTTGGCGTTGCTTTTTGGTAATTAAAAGGCCGCTAAGTGCTGCTGCGCATCACACGTGTATTATGGCTAGCAGTGAAGGGGTTAATTAGGTAGTTTGTAGGGAGCTTGCAGGGTTAATTTTAGCTTTAGTGTAGAGATCAGCCTCCCACCTGACACATCAGACCCCCTGATCCCTCCCAAACAGCTCCCTTCCCTCCCCCACCCCACAACTGTCCCCGCCATCTTAAGTACTGGCAGAAAGTCTGCCAGTACTAAAATAAAAGTTTTTAATAAAAAAATAAAATACATCTTTAGCATATTTACATATGCTACTTTGTAGGATCCCCCCCTTAGCCCCCAACCTCCCTGATCCCCCCCAAAACAGCTCTCTAACCTCCCCCTCTGCCTTATTGGGGGCCATCTTGGGTACTGGCAGCTGTCTGCCAGTACCCAGTTTGCAAATAAAAATGTTTTTTTTTTATTTTTTTGCCTGTTTTTCTGTAGTGTAGCTTCCCCCCCCCCCACAGACCAATCCCCCACCCCCTGACTAATGTATTTTAACATAAATCAAACTATTTTTTTACAACTTTTCAAACCAAATTTTTCTGTAGTGTAGCGGTTCCCACCCGCTCCCTATCCGTGCACGCGCCCGCCCCCGCCCTCCCGTGCACGTGCGCGCCTCTGATCACTCCCACCCACGATCCCGCCCCCCTACAGATCATCAGGGCCATCGATGGCCGCCTCCCGAACCGGCTCCCACCCACCAACGGATTTAGCCGGTGATGTCCGGTGCAGAGAGGGCCACAGAGTGGCTCTCTCTGCACCGGATTGCTAAAAAAGGTTATTGCAGGATGCCTCAATATCGAGGCATCACTGCAATAACCGGAAAGCAACTGGAAGCGAGTTATACTCTGTATAACTTTTTTTTTATGTAACTGCAATTATTTGCATTCATACATTTGTTATCAGACTTCCACAAGATTAACCTCTTATCAAGCCTGCACATGAATTACTCTGAATTTTTTGTGAATACAATCTGCTATAGATAAGCATGCAATTAACTATAGGTTATCATAAGAAGGCCTAGCAAACCAGATTTATAACAAATTCATTACATAGCAATTCAACAGAAAATGAAAATGGCAAACATCGCTTACACTTTGTTTTATTTATATATCGTTCATTTTAGCTCTTGCAGCCTGAAAGGAAATGCATGACTTCAAGAACATATCTTTTCTTTGTGGTTAGATGAGTAATTGACACAGCAATTAAACAGCATTATTATTCATATAAATGTGAATTTAGCTTTCTGTCTTATTGCATTCAATATAAAATAGGAGAAACAAAACTAAAGTTAAGCATATATTAAACAACAAAATAAAGGAGTCAAACACATACAACGGGTCCTCTCAGAAAAGGCAATACAAAGCCAGCTATCAAAAGAACTATAACAAATAGACGCCACACTCAGAATTGATCCATCTCCGTAGCCAGTTCAAATATTCCCTAAAAAAGATTTAATGCACATTTTTTTACTTATACATTGTACTTAGGTTATTAGCATATTAATCTAAAACAGTTTTTTGTAAGGGATATTTTGTACATTTATGGATTAATTTTACGGATAGATTACACAGTGAAAAATGTATATAAACTTTTTTCACTAATTTATACATTTGCATAGTACTAATCACAACTCAGTGGTTTTACTACATTATAGTTCACAAATATATGAATCATTCTTAATAGAAACAAATTGATTGATCAATATAACAAGTTAGTATCCATTTGTGATTTCAAACCTAAAGGGATCTTCCATTTAAATACAAGATCACAATAGACCTCACTCTGATTTGTCTCTCTCTATTACCCCCTCTGATAGGTTTGAGTATAAAGTTGATACCCTGTTACTGTATAAGATAAGTATCTGCTCCATGTTTGTCCCTGAGATGTCTTTGTATAAGGATCTTCAATTGACCTAAGATGCTCAAAGAACCTGTCTCTTATGGGTCTCTTGTTACGTCCTATATATTGCTTCTGGCAGGCTTTGCAGGTTTGGTGGTATATAACGTGTGTAGTATTACAATTATACAATTTTTAATTGTGTACTTATTACCAGTTTCTGTAGAAACAAAGGTTTCTCCCTCTTTGACATACTGACACGTCTTACATCTCCTAGCCCTGCATTTATAGCATCCCCTCTTTCATGTCAGCCAAGTATGATTAACGTTTAACTTTGGTATCATAGACAGTGCAAGAACATTACCATTAGTTTTTGCCCTTTCTGACACAAAATTGCATCCTTCATTTACAATCTGTTCAAGAACTGGATCCTCATACAGAATGGGCAAGCCTGACAATTCACATAAAAATTCACCTCAAAATCAGTATTCAGACTTCCAGTGGGGGACAGAGCTGTTGTTTCATGAGGAGTACAGAGTGAGACGTGTTGCGGATGCCTTAACTGGTTCTGAGGAAGTCCTGTTTGGCCGATCTGGGCTATTCGGCAATAGCCACCATAGGAGCTGACAAATCAGCACAGAATTCCAGGGTATCCTACAACAGTGGCTGCAATACATCACTAGAGTGCTTACCTGTGCCCTAAATACCTTCTCCTTCGGATATAACTTTTTTAGACGAGGTAAAACCGGTCTGCATTGCCTGAGTCTCTAGAGAGTGGCGACTAGTAGTAGGCCATTTCTGGTCAACAGAAAATGTTGCTGTGCTGAAGCTACTGGAGTGATCCAGATCCCTGGCGTGGGCTTTGGGACATCAGGAAACAATCCAAACCTACCAGTATCCGGTTTGCCTCTCCAGAGCTGACATTCTTCTCGTCTACACTGAGTTCAGTGGGCCTGCTTTTACAGACCACAAGTATACTACATTGTTTTCTTTACTACTCCCCAGTACTCTTGTTTCCTGGCTAAAAAGGAAGAGAAAAAGATAAAGAGGAATTGAAGGGGAGAAAAGTGAGAAGTGGTAAAGAATAAGGGGAAAGAGGAAGAAAAGGAACTTTTTATCCATTTGCTGTGCAAAACCTGTCCCCTACGGTCTCCTAGTTGTTTCCATACTGAAGCTTATGTGGCCGTATAACACTCAAGCATTAAGCTGAGGCAGCAGTCTCTCTGCTTATTTCATGCTGGTCCATAAGTTCATATCAAAAAACCTATAAGAACTGGATGTGTCCGATAAGGAGCCTATGTCATTTTCTACAATAATTATAGGCTAAGTTCATCCATAAGCTCCTATCTTTTGTTTGGATTTTATTGATTTTTTTCCCCTCATCATTGAAGAAGATATTTACCTACTATTTAAATCCTTTCTTATTACAACACGTCTTGTTTTTCCAGCTTCAACTTTGGGACAGTGTCCAATCTGACTCTTTCAAGTTGCCTTTAGCTTTTATACTAGTTAACTAGTTTTTTTTTGTCTAGGCATATTACTATAAAGCCTGCTATGAATTTATAGTCCCTGTGTGGGTCTGATATAGTAATTTAATCTATAGCTGTTGAGTGCTTCTTATTATTATCAAGGTTTGAAAGGTGCTTGTGTTTTTCTTTTTCTTTATCTTTCTTTTTTGTACAAGATTTATAGTTAGATAACTGATTAGTTCTATTAACATCAACTTACTCTGTAGAGTTCACTTTAAATATATCGGCTCCTAACCACTTTTTCACTAGCTCTTTAAAAGTTAAAGGGAAGGAAAGAAAAGAGTAAAAAACACATTCACTATTTTTGTTAGTTGGTCTCAGTTTTTTTTATTGCACTATTGATTGAAATTGTTATCAGAGAATTAGATTCTCGACACTCTGTTCACAAACATGTAATTTAAAGAAAAAATCCGCAAATTTGAAAGCTTGTACACTTTTGTTGTATGGAAAAATTTGTCATTCAGGTGAAAACAAAATCACCTATAATGCCAGTAAAATTGAAAAATAAGAAATCAAAGGTTTTATTGATGTAAGCTTAGAATCTATTCCTGAAATGTTATCTCCTATGAAAGATCCTAAGTCCTTTAATTATCAGTTGTCCAAATTCTTTTCTCCTCAGTTTGATTTAATTAAAAAATAGTTGGTTGGTACAAATTCAAAATTGGTTACTATCTCCGCTGAGATAAAACAATTTGCCTCTAGAATTACTGAATCAAAAAATAGGATCTCAGACCTAGAGGACTTAGTAAATACACAAGAAATCTGTATACAAAAACAAGAAGATTTAGAAGACCGTGTCAGGCACAATAATATTAGAGTTGTTGGACTGCCAGAGAACCTTGAGAATTTACTTAAATTTGCTTTTATTACTCTTCCCCAGGCCCTAGGCTTCCCCAGTCAGAAGCTCCCTTTAGCCATCGAAAGAGCACATAGGATTGGTCCTAAAAAAATATTACAGTTGGTTCTTCTAGAAACCATATTATAATCCTTAAAGTGCTTAACTTTCAAGATAAAATTGAATTGATGAGGGGAGACAGTAGAGGGATAGCTAAAGTTTTCCATGACTACTTCCAGTTCTTATATAATCTCCCCCTATTGATAACCAGCTAAATCAAATGGAGAGCGATAAGTATATAAAAAATGCAGACCTCCCAAGCTTATCACAGGAAGATGCTACACAGCTATATGCCCCCATAGAAATCTCAGAGATACTTTTGGCTACAGAATCCCTACCAAATCGCAAAAGCCCTGGACCTGATGGACTTTCTAACTTCTACTACAAGACTTTTAAGCACATTCTAGCTCCCAACTAGCTGCACTATTTAAGTCAGTGGATGATGCCAATTTCTTCTCCAAAGACATGCTTTCTGCCCACATTGCCCTAAAATATAAACTGGACAAACCCCCACATTTACCGGGTAGCTATCGCCCTATATCGTTGATCAATATATATGCAAAAATTTTCGCTAAAATTCTGTCCACTAGAATCAATACATTCTTGCCACAACTCATCCACGTAGACCAGGCAGGCTTTATTCCGTGTCGGGAGGTCAAGAACATTACACCTAATAGACCACGTGTCCACAACAAACACTGAATCAGTCCTGGTCTCTACCGACGCAGAGAAAGCATTTGACAGACTTAACTGGTCATACCTGCAATCAGCCTTATTAGGGTTAGGTTTTGGAAAAACAACCATCAATAGAATTTTTAGCCTATATAGTGACCCATCAGCTAAGATCAAGGTAAACAGTACTCTCTCAGACCCTTTCCAGATTAATAATGGGACCCGACAGGGATGCCCACTTTCCCCACTATTATTTGCGATAGCTATCGAACCATTAGCGGCACACATTAGGCACAACAAAGACATTAGTGGTATTGCAATAGGTCACAACGAATATAAAATAAGTTTGTACGTAGACAATATTCTGTTAACTCTGACTGACGCTTCCACCTCGATTCCGCACTTTCTACAGGAATTCCACAACTTTGGCGCAATATCACATTTCCACATTAACAATCAAAAATCCAACATCCTTAACATAAATATGAACCCAAAACAGTTTGAAGCTCTCTCCACGATCTGTCCATATCAGCTGTGCAAAGATCACATACAATATTTAGGCATTCGACTTACCCCTAATATCCCACTGCTTAATCAAATCCAAACAGATAGCCAAAACCTTTTTCTTGGTGGGTTAGAATACAAGTGGTAAAGATGTCTATCTTACCCCGCATCCTTTACATGATGCAGACAGTCCCTATTAATCTTCTGCAAACGTATATAACGCAATTCCAATCAATCCTCAATACATTTATTTGGGGTGGTAGAAAGCCCAGAGTAGCAAAGCAAATCCTTTATCGTTCAAAACAGAGAGGCGGGCTGGGTGTCCCCTGTATAGCGAGGTATTACCAAGTGAGCACATTGCAGCACATTTTAGACTGGCACTTAGGGCATCAAGGTAAAGCGTGGCTGTCCCGGGACTCCCACATACTTCATACTCCACAAATTGGCCCCCTTTGCTGGTTATCGTCATCCTACAGACCGGTCGAAGTTAAGTCCTCATCCTTATATAGACACATCTTTCATTCATGGGACAATATACTACAATGCATACCAGGGATTTCTTCCCCTTTCTCACCTATGTCACCAATTTTTCAGAACACGGAATTACTAAGGAACATACATGCCTCTGCTGGGAACACCCAGCTCACGGATCTGGTATCTCCAGTATGTGAGTTTCTTCAGCTAGGAGCCCTGAAGCCCACTCAGGAACTATCAAATATTCTAAATGGTACTTTCACCCACTGGCTCAAATACTCTCATCTGAAGCACCTTTTAGCTACTTCCCCACACAAACAATCTCTTATGGGCACCCTTACACATTTTTAATCATTATGCAGATATGGGAAAGCTCTGAAAGGAATACTAGCATTATCCAGGAGAATACTAGATACTTGTCTACATGAACAACTACCCAAATCCACTCAGAATTGGTCAAAAGAACTTGACTTAGATATCCCCGAGGAGATATGGGACTGGTTGTACCTTTGTACCCATAAATCATCCACATCTACTCAAATTCTGGAGATGAACTATAAAATCATCTCCAGATAGTACCTCACGCCAGCACGACTAAAATATATTTACCCAGAGTCATCCCCCATGTGCTGGAGGGGCTGCTGCGCAATTGGTAACATGACACATATCTGGTGCTCCTGTCCCAAATTGCAGTCTTTTTGGAGCGCCTTGCAACAGATACTCCCTTATTTGACACATCATTTAAACTCACACACTTGATGGTGTTTTTTTAATGATAGGCCTAAACATTCTTGCAAACTGATGTCACATCTCCTCCAGATCTGCTTAAACGGAGCAAAATCTCTACTCGCTAGAAACTGGAAAACTAATATCATACCCACCGTCGAGACGTGGAAAGCTCGAACTCAGGAGCTCATGCAATTAGAAGAATATTATTACTTAAAAAATGACAAACTAAACCTTTTTTACAACGTCAAATTTTTCTGGGAAACCATAAACCCACTTAGAACATAGTACTAACCCCTCCCACCTCCTCATCACTTTCTCCTCCCCCCCCCTCCTTTACACTCTTGACTGGCATAGCAACACTTCCACTTCTATGTAGGTAGCTACATACCTCTTCTTATCATGTTTTCTTTTCTCTTTATTCCTCCTTTCTTTTTTTTTCTTTATCTTCTTGATTACTTTATTTTACTATATTTCATTTTAAGTTATTATGCATCATTGTGATATGCAATCTGGATAGATACGGCAGGAGGCTAATTGTGATTGGAGTAATCCTGATCCCTTTCTGCATATTATTGACAGCCTATAGTTTGTTAATGCACAGGATTTTTTGGCAACGTAGGTTGTATATGATTGCTCTTTTCTTTCTCATTCTTGTTTGTCAATGAATATGTTTAATAAAAATATAAAAAAAAATTGTACTGATGAATTTATATAGAAAAAATGCACCCTTTTACCATCTCAAACAATAAAATCCTATTGTTTCCTGACTTCTCTGAAACTTCAACAAAGAGAAAGGAAATGTCTCCCTTTTGTGCTAAATTACTTGATAAAAGTTTAAAAGTGTGCCTGATATATCCAGCTAAAATAATTGTTGAAGATAATGGTAAAAAGATAACTTTCAATAATGTGAAAGAAGTTAAAGATTATATGATGACCATTTAAGAGCATAGAGGGTATCCTTTTGTGTAAGATATATAATCTTTTTATATTCAGAATGTTTTGCATAAGTATTTATAGCCTCGGGAAAAGATGGTTCTCTATACTTTTGGTGATTCCTTTTGGTTCTGTCAATTCTTGCTTTTGTCCTATTTTAGAGGTTCATTTTTTTCCCCTCTCCTTCCCCCTCCCTCTCCTCCCCTATTCCCACTCTAATTTGGGCGGATTTTCTTAGTGGGTTTTAATGATGCCAGATAATTTATCCTCTCATGGAATATTGGAGGCATTACCTCCCCTATTACACGTAAACTAATAATCAATCGGCTGGCTAAACACAGGCCTGACATCGTTCTTTTACAAGAAATACATCCTAAGGAATCAGAAAGTGTTAAACTTAAATCCAAATGGGTTGGAAAGGTTATTGCGGCTCCTAGTGTATGGAGGAAATGGGATGTTGCCTTCCTATTTCATAAGAATTTGGAATATAATATTTTAACGGTAGAGGTTGACCCAGATGCTAGATTTATTATCCTCCAATTAGAAATTAAAGGGATTCACTATACACTCTGCAATGTCTATGGCCCTAACACGTTCTGTCCGGCCTTCTGGGGAAAAATGAAAATTAAATTATACCCTCATATGAGTGGTAACCTTATACAAGGGGGAGACTTCAATATGTCCCTTTACCCAGAGTTGGAGAGGCTTTTAAGTAAGAATTCCCAAGAATATAATAAAATTGGGAAATTCTTTAAGAAATTTTGTTACTCCTTAAAACTATGAGACATTTGGAGAATTAAAAACCCAGATAGTCAATGTTTTACTTGTGAATCTAAGTCTCACAAGATGTTTTCTTGAATTGACTTCCTGTTGGTTTCTGAAACCCTCTCTATTCTGGAGATCGATTCCAAAATGCATAATATATTGATCTCAGATCATGCAATACTGTCCCTGTCTCTCCGTGCACTCCAAAAATATAATTCTAACAGCATTAGTTTTGTATTTCCACTATAATAACCCAGAATTTGTTAATTGGCTTATTCAGAAATGGAAAGTTTTCTGTACGTTCAATATCTCTTATTACAATAAAATTGAAACATTCTGGGAAGCTTCTAAAGCAGTTCTTAGAGTGGAAATTAAATCATTTCTGTCCACCTGGAAGAGGAAATCCAAAGTTAGAGAAATACAATTGTCCTATCAAGTTAGGAACCGCTATAGTCAATACTGTTCAAACGCTTCTTTAGTTAATTGGGGAAAGTACTATCAGGCAAAGAAAGAAATATATTTATTCCTTAATCAAAAATGCCTACTAATAGAATAAAAACTGTCTACCCGCTTCAAAGGTTATTATGGTTGCGCTGTGAAGTATTTAGCTAAAATAACCAAGAACAGAAAAAGTTAAAATTATAGCGCGGCTATTAAACTAGATAATAAACATTTTACAGATACCGACTAAATAAGGAAAATATTTGCTCATTTCTATCAACAATTATATTCTAAGGTTTATATTAATTAAGCAAATCAAGATAGCTTTGGGCATAAAATTGTTATCCCAAAAATGCTAAGCTTAATAAAGCTTCGGGTCCAGATTTGCTTCCTGCGGAACATTACAAAATTCATGCAGAAAATCTGAAGGATGCTTTACTAAAATTATTTAACAAATATTTTTTTTTTTTTAAATCTTTATTCAAAAGACATACATCACATCCATCTCAGTGTGCAAGGATTTGATAACAAAGAATAATAATGACAGTTATCTATAACCTTTTACTTAGAGTAATGTAATTTCAATAAAAGAGAGGTAAGAAGATAACGTTCAATGGATTGATTTAACATATGTCTTCATTTTCTATTTCCTATAAACCTTCCTGTCTCTCAACATCTCCATCCATCTCCTCCCCGGGGTGTCAGTGGTCCCCTCTGCTTTGTAAAATTAATATTTTGATCGTAGGGAAGGAATATATCTATCAAAGTCAAGCTGCCATTCCCCCCTCAGCTGTGCTTCCAGAATGTAATCTGTGTTGCGAATCGGGTATAGTATTTGAACTTGTTGGTTTTGTACTAATGTATGCAAATAGATCCCCCACTTGCCCATGAAGCGTTTTGTGCATCCCTGAGCATTTCCCAATGTATCCGCCTGCTCATAGAGCATTTGTTGATGTACTTCGCTCTTTAACTGTTTCTGAGTTGGGGCCTCAGAATTAAGCAAATTTTTAAGGACTACTTTCCTTGCCTGTATAATCACGTTGTGTGCAAATTGTGTGTTTGTTTTGTTTAGATTCTGACAATCTAGGAAAACAACAGATTGAATCGTCAGTGTGTTTAAAGAAATTCCAATGGATCTCATCCAATGTTGTCATCCCCCAAAATCTAGTCAGCTTAGGGCATCTCCAGAACATATGTAGCAGGTCTGCATTGGGCTGGGTACACTTTGGGTAGGCCCCTGTGGATTCTGCTTCCCAAGCTTTATATAATTTGGGTGTAACATATGCCATCTCCAATAGTTTAGTGTGTGACTCCCTATGATCCATTGACAATGTGGCAAGCTGAACCCTTTGTATACTATGCTTCACTTGGGTCATGGAGACCTCAAGTGTTCAGTAATTTGGACCATCTCTCACTAATATGCTTCTGTGTGTTCTCATTGTTTGCTTTTGTCAGGGATTTATAGATCAGGGATATTGATGTGTTCCCTTGCGTATAGAGGGTACCTAATTGATAAATAACATGCTTGCTCCCAGAAAAGGCATCGGAGCTCAAAAGTTTAGCTACATAATGCCTCACCTGGAGATATATGAAGTGGTGTGATCTCAGCAGTGTATATCTATCCTGTAAGTATGCGAAAGTGTGTATCGTCCTCCTGTCTCCCTCTAGAAGTTTAGATACCGCATTCAAACCATGAGTTTCCCAATCTTTGAAGGTTTGTGTGGTCATCCCTGGAATAAAATCAGGATTTCTCTGCAACGGGATGTATGTAGATGTTTCATGTTTGAACTTTAATTTTTTACAAATTCTCCTCCACGCATATAATGGTTGTTGGATTAGTGCACATTGAGATAGGTGTTTATCCACTTTCGTGGATTGCAAGTGTGGCAGCATAGCCAGTGACCATGGGTCCGTGAGTTGTCGTTCGAAGTCAGGGACAGTAAAGTTGTCTCCCCCCGTTAGCCAGTCCAGAACGTATTTAGCTTGAGTCACCCAGCTATATATTTCGATGTTTGGAACCACCATACCTCCAGAGTCAACAGCACTTCTCATTCTGTCTGACCTAATTCTATGGCCTAGATTTGGAGTTTGGCGGTAGCCGTGAAAACCAGCGTTAGAGGCTCCTAACGCTGGTTTTAGGCTACCTCCGGTATTTGGAGTCACTCAAAAAAGGGTCTAACGCTCACTTTTCAGCCGTGACTTTTCCATACCGCAGATCCCCTTACGTAAATTGCGTATCCTATCTTTTCAATGGGATTTTTCTAACTCCGGTATTTAGAGTCGTGTCTGAAGTGAGCGTTAGAAATCTAACGACAAAACTCCAGCCGCAGAAAAAAGTCAGTAGTTAAGAGCTTTCTGGGCTAACGCCGGTTCATAAAACTCTTAACTACTGTACTCTAAAGTACACTAACACCCATAAACTACCTATGTACCCCTAAACCGAGGTCCCCCCACATCGCCGCAACTCGATTAAATTTTTTTAACCCCTAATCTGCCGACCGCCAACTACGTTATCCTTATGTACCCCTAATCTGCTGCCCCTAACACCGCCGACCCCTATATTATATTTATTAACCCCTAATCTGCCCCCCACAACGTCGCCGCCAGCTACCTACACTTATTAACCCCTAATCTGCCATCCGCACGCCGCCGCCAGCTACATTATAGCTATGTACCCCTAATCTGCTGCCCCTAACACCGCCGACCCCTATATTATATTTATTAACCCCTAATCTGCCCCCCACAACGTCGCCGCCAGCTACCTACAATAATTAACCCCTAATCTGCCGACCGCAAAGAGCCGCCAGCTACATTATAGCTATGTACCCCTAATCTGCTGCCCCTAACACCGCCGACCCCTATATTATATTTATTAACCCCTAATCTGCCCCCCACAACGCCGCCGCCAGCTACATTATAGCTATGTACCCCTAATCTGCTGCCCCTAACACCGCCGACCCCTATATTATATTTATTAACCCCTAATCTGCCCCCCCACAACGTCGCCGCCAGCTACCTACACTTATTAACCCCTAATCTGCCGTCCGCACGCCGCCGCCAGCTACATTATAGCTATGTACCCCTAATCTGCTGCCCCTAACACCGCCGACCCCTATATTATATTTATTAACCCCTAATCTGCCCCCCACAACGTCGCCGCCAGCTACCTACAATAATTAACCCCTAATCTGCCGACCGCAAAGAGCCGCCAGCTACATTATAGCTATGTACCCCTAATCTGCTGCCCCTAACACCGCCGACCCCTATATTATATTTATTAACCCCTAACCTGCCCTCCCTAACATCGCCGACACCTAACTTCAATTATTAACCCCTAATCTGCCGACCGAATCTCGCCGCTATTCTAATAAATGTATTAACCCCTAAAGCTAAGTCTAACCCTAACACTAACACCCCCCTAAGTTAAATATAATTTTAATCTAACAAAATTAATTAACTCTTATTAAATAAATTATTCCTATTTAAAGCTAAATACTTACCTGTAAAATAAATCCTAATATAGCTACAACATAAATTCTAATTATATTATAGCTATTTTAGGATTTATATTTATTTTACAGGTAACTTTGTATTTATTTTAACCAGGTACAATAGCTATTAAATAGTTAAGAACTATTTAATAGCTAAAATAGTTAAAATAATTACAAATTTACCTGTAAAATAAATCCTAACCTAAGTTACAATTAAACCTAACACTACACTATCAATAAATTAATTAAATAAAATACCTACAATTACCTACAATTAAACCTAACACTACACTATCAATAAATAAATTAAATACAATACCTACAAATAACTACAATGAAATAAACTAACTAAAGTACAAAAAATAAAAAAATATTTACAAACATAAGAAAGATATTACAACAATTTTAAACTAATTACACCTACTCTAAGCCCCCTAATAAAATAACAAAGCCCCCCAAAATAAAAAAAATGCCCTACCCTATTCTAAATTACTAAAGTTCAAAGCTCTTCTACCTTACCAGCCCTGAACAGGGCCCTTTGTGGGGCATGCCCCAAGAAGTTCAGCTCTTTTGCCTGTAAAAAAAAACATACAATACCCCCCCAACATTACAACCCACCACCCACATACCCCTAATCTAACCCAAACCCCCCTTAAATAAACCTAACACTAAGCCCCTGAAGATCATCCTACCTTGTCTTCACCTCACCGGGTATCACACCGATCCGTCCTGGCTCCGATATCTTCATCCAACCCAAGCGGGGGCTAGACATCCACTGAAGAAGTCCAGAAGAGGGTCCAAAGTCTTCATCCTATCCGGGAAGAAGAGTAGATCCGGACCGGCAACCATCATCTTCCAAGCGGCATCTTCTATCTTCATCCAATGAGGACCGGCTCCATCCTGAAGACCTCCACCGCGGACCCATCTTCATCCGGCGACGTCCAACTGAAGAATGACGGTTCCTTTAAGGGATGTCATCCAAGATGGCGTCCCTCGAATTCCGATTGGCTGATAGGATTCTATCAGCCAATCGGAATTAAGGTAGGGATATTCTGATTGGCTGATGGAATCAGCCAATCAGAATCAAGATCAATCCGATTGGCTGATCCAATCAGCCAATCAGATTGAGCTCGCATTCTATTGGCTGATCGGAACAGCCAATAGAATGCGAGATCAATCTGATTGGCTGATTGGATCAGCCATATCGGATTGAACTTGATTCTGATTGGCTGATTCCATAAGCCAATCAGAATATTCCTACCTTAATTCCGATTGGCTGATAGAATCCTATCAGCCAATCGGAATTCGAGGGACGCCATCTTGGATGACGTCCCTTAAAGGAACCGTCATTCTTCAGTTGGACGTCGCCGGATGAAGATGGGTCCGCTGTGGAGGTCTTCAGGATGGAGCCGGTCCTCATCGGATGAAGATAGAAGATGCCGCTTGGAAGATGATGGTTGCCGGTCCGGATCTACTCTTCTTCCCGGATAGGATGAAGACTTTGGACCCTTTTCTGCACTTCTTCAGTGGATGTCTAGCCCCCGCTTGGGTTGGATGAAGATATCAGAGCCAGGACGGATCGGTGTGATACCCGGTGAGGTGAAGACAAGGTAGGATGATCTTCAGGGGCTTAGTGTTAGGTTTATTTAAGGGGGGTTTGGGTTAGATTAGGGGTATGTGGGTGGTGGGTTGTAATGTTGGGGGGGGGTATTGTATGTTTTTTTTTACAGGCAAAAGAGCTGAACTTCTTGGGGCATGCCCCGCAAAGGACCCTGTTCAGGGCTGGTAAGGTAAAAGAGCTTTGAACTTTAGTAATTTAGAATAGGGTAGGGCATTTTTTATTTTGGGGGGCTTTGTTATTTTATTAGGGGGCTTAGAGTAGGTGTAATTAGTTTAAAATTGTTGTAAGATTTTCCTTATGTTTTTAAATATTTTTTTATTTTTTGTAACTTAGTTCTTTTTTATTTTTTTGTACTTTAGTTAGTTTATTTCATTGTAGTTATTTGTAGATATTGTATTTAATTAATGTATTGATAGTGTAGTGTTAGGTTTAATTGTAGGTAATTGTAGATATTTTATTTAATTAATTTAATGATAGTGTAGTGTTAGGTTTAATTGTAACTTAGGTTAGGATTTATTTTACAGGTAATTTTGTTATTATTTTAACTAGGTAACTATTAAATAGTTCTTAACTATTTAATAGCTATTGTACCTGGTTAAAATAATTACAAAGTTACCTGTAAAATAAATATTAATCCTAAAATAGCTATAATATAATTATAATTTATAGTGTAGCTATATTAGGCTTTATTTTACAGGTAAGTATTTAGCTTTAAATAGGAATAATTTATTTAATAAGAGATAATTAATTTCGTTAGATGTAAATTATATTTAATTTAGGGGGGTGTTAGTGTTAGGGTTAGACTTAGCTTTAGGGATTAATACATTTATTAGAATAGCGGTGAGCTCCAGTCGGCAGATTAGGGGTTAATGTTTGAAGTTAGGTGTCGGCGATGTTAGGGAGGGCAGATTAGGGGTTAATACTATTTATTATAGGGTTAGTGAGGCGGATTAGGGATTAATAACTTTATTATAGTAGCGCTCAGGTCCGCTCGGCAGATTAGGGGTTAATAAGTGTAGGCAGGTGGAGGCGACGTTGTGGGGGGCAGATTAGGGGTTAATAAATATAATATAGGGGTCGGCGATGTTAGGGCAGCAGATTAGGGGTACGTAGGGATAATGTAAGTAGCGGCGGTTTACGGAGCGGCAGATTAGGGGTTAATAATAATATGCAGGGGTCAGCGATAGCGGGTGCGGCAGATTAGGGGTTAATAAGTGTAAGGTTAGGGGTGTTTAGACTCGGGGTACATGTTAGAGTGTTAGGTGCAGACGTAGGAAGTGTTTCCGCATAGCAAACAATGGGGCTGCGTTAGGAGCTGAACGCGGCATTTTTTTGCAGGTGTTAGTTTTTTTTTCAGCTCAAACAGCCCCATTGTTTCCTATGGGGGAATCGTGCACGAGCATGTTTTTGAGGCTGGCCGCGTCCGTAAGCAACTCTGGTATCGAGAGTTGAAGCTGCGTTAAATATGCTCTACGCTCCTTTTTTGGAGCCTAGCGCAGCCTTTATGTGGACTCTCAAAACCAGAGTTATTTTTATGGTGCGGCCAGAAAAAAGCCGGCGTTAGCTTTTCGGGTAGTTACCGACAAAACTCTAAATCTAGCCGTAAGTTTTTTATTAGCCTGGATAAAAGAGAGGAACAAGGAATTCCAGAATTTCAGATCTTCTTTACTGATTACCATCGGTAACATTTGCAGTTTATATAAGATTTTGGGAAAAAGGATCATTTTAATGAGACCAACCCTGCCTGAGATTGAGAGCGGGAGTTTTGTCCAGTGTGTTACTAGGTCCATGGCTTCTCTTTTTAGAGGTGTATAGTTGGCTACATACCAGTCTGCGGGATTCAACGACAACTCCACTCCCAGATATCTAAAGGATTTCCCTGCTAATTTGAAGTTATATTGAAAGTCGGGCACGTCATTAGTATTAGTCAACCAGATGAATTCTATCTTATCAGTGTTCATTTTGTAGCCAGAAATTCGGCTAAAGTCGGTGATAATACCCATTAATTTGGGGATGTTACATCTAGGGTTTTGCACATAAAGGACCGTGTCGTCTGCAAAAAGTGATAAATGAAGAGTAGTTGTTCCCACTCTAAGACCCTCAGTTTCTGCTCTAATTTTTGTCGCCAAGGGCTAAATCAAAGAGGAGGGGTGAAAGGGGACACCCCTGCCTTGTGCCTCTTTCCAAGATAAAAGGTTGCAACAAAGCCCCATTAACCAGAATTGCTGCCTGTGGATTAGAGTATAGGATTTGCAGTGTCTCCACAAAGGGTCCCCCAATTCCGAACCTTCCAAGGGTGAAAAACAAGTGGTCCCATAGGACCTTGTTGAAAGCCTTTTCTGCGTCTACAAGTAGAATGCAAGCTTTGTCTGCCTCTGCCACCCACCCCTGGGATTGTTTATTCCAATAGTGTGTTAAGAGGAGTTGAAGTGATCAGAGAAGTACTGTCTAAAGGTCTGTTGTATGTCAGTTGTGTCTGTTAATATGGCGTCCTGGTTTTTAATGGCTGCTATGAAGTTGGGACATTTAGTCAGTTTAGTTAGTCTAGCCAGCATCTTACCTGTCTTGTTTCCGTGTCTATAGAACCTAGCATGTGCTTTTGTCATGTCTCTGGCTGCACTCTGTAATAGTGAGGTGTCTCTTTGTGACTTGATGTTTTTATATCTTAGTCTATTGACCTCTGTGGGGTTGCGTAGATAGCAATTCCGTGAATTGAGTAGTTGCTTTAGCAGTAGTTCCTCCCTAAGGTGTTTTTGCCTCCTGAAGGTAATCACATAGGAGGTTACAACCCCCCTGAGTACAGCTTTACCCGCTTCCCAAAAAAGGAGCGGGTTATCCCTATGCTCATTCTTTAGGTTGCAATAAGCCAGCCACTCACCCACCAAATGATTTCTGAGATTAGCGTCGTGTATCAGATATCTAGAGAATGACCAACTATTTCTGTGTGCTTTGATTGAGCCAACATTTAGTTTAAGTGTAATTGGGGCATAGTCAGAGATATTTGGGCTGTCGATTTCGGTCTCTAAAACTCTCGTGTTCAAGGATGGAGATGTCAAAAAGAGGTCTATTCAAGATAATGGCCCCTAGTTATCAAGCCGTCAACCTCAAATACGCTGGAATTCCGCAGCGTATTTGTGGCAAGGCTGATTCGCCTTAGTTATCAAGCCCTAGACACCGGCAAAAGTAGAATATAGTGACTTAAGCTTCGATCCGCCGGGCAAAGTCTGACACAGATCGATTCTTATGTCACTCCAGATGTTCCGCACACAAGTTCGGCACAATCTGACTACTTTTGCTAGTTATCAAAAAACTAGCAGGTACGCTCGGCACTTTTCCGGCCCAGCATACCTGGTTTTCAAACCGCCGCCCTGGAGGCGGCGGATCCCATAGGAATCAATGGGAGTCTGACCATAGCGAAAGTTCATGTTTGCTGCTGCCAGACATCCCATTAATTCCTATGGGAGCTGTCTACACCTAAAACCCTAACATGTACCCCGAGTCTAAACACCCCTAAACTGCCCCCCCCCTACACCACCGCAACTAAATAAATGTATTACCCCCTAAACCGCTGCTCCCGGAGCCCACCACAAGCTATAATAAATATGTTAACCCCTAAACCGCCGATCACGGTCCCCGCCACAACTATAATATATGTATTAACCCCTAAACCACCGCTCCCGGACCCCGCCGCCACCTACATTATACCTATTAACCCCTATCCTGCCCCCCCCACACCACAGCCACTATAATACATTTATTAACCCCTATCCTGCCGATCCCGGACCCCGCCGCAACAAAATAAATTGTTTAATCCCTAAACCGCCGCCACCTATATTAAACCCTAATCTGCCCCCCCTACACCGTCGCCACCGATAATAAATTTATTAACCCCTATCCTGCCCCCCCTACACCGCCACCACCTATAATAAATGTATTAAACCCTATCCTGCCCCCCCTACACCGCTGCCACTGTAATAAAATTATTAACCCCTAAACCTAAGTCTAACACTAACCCTAACACCCCCCTAACTTAAATATGAATTAAATACATCTAAATAATATTTCTCTTATTAACTAATTTAATCCTATTTAAAACTAAATACTTACTTATAAAATAAACCCTAAGATAGCTACAATATTAATAATAATTATATTGTAGCTATCTTAGGATTTATTTTTATTTTACAGGCAACTTTCAATTTATTTTAACTAGGTACAATAGCTATTAAATAGTTATTAACTATTTAATAGCTACCTAGTTAAAATAAAGAGAAATCTACCTGTAAAATAAAAACTAACCTAAGTTACAATTACACCTAACACTACACTATACTTAAATAAATTATTCCTATTTAAAACTAAATACTTACCTGTAAAATAAACCCTAAGATTGCTACAATGTAATTAATAATTACATTGTAGCTATTTTAGGATTTATATTTATTTTAAAGGTAACGTCGTATTTATTTTAGCTAGTTAGAATAGTTATTAAATAGTAACTATTTAATAACTACCTAGCTAAAAGAAATACAAAATTACCTGTAAAATAGATCCTAACCTAAGTTACAATTAAACCAAAAAACTACAAAAAATAACAAAAATAAGTTACAAATATTTCAAAAATATTACAACAATTTTAAACTACTTACACCTAATCTAAGCCCCCTAATAAAATAACAAAGCCCCCCAAAATAAAAAAATTCCCTACCCTATTCTACATTAAGAAGTTACCAGCTCTATTACCTTACCAGCCCTTAAAAAAGCCTTTTGCAGGGCATGCCCCAAAGAAAACAGCTCTTTTGCCTGTAAAATAAAAATACAACCCCCCAACATTAAAACCCACCACCCACATACCCCTAATCTTCACATACCCCTAAGTTCAATCCGATTGGCTGATCCAATCAGCCAATCAGATTGAGCTCGCATTCTTAAAGGAACCGTCAAAAGTCGTTAGTCGTCGGGAAGAAGAGGATGGCTCCGCGTCGGCTCGTCTGAAGATGGCTCAGCTCCGCACCGGATGGATGAAGATTGAAGACGCCGCTTGGATGAAGACTTCAATCGGATGGAAGACTTCTTCAGCGCCGCCTGGATGTTGACTTCAATTGGATGGAAGACTTCTTCAGCGCCCCTTTTATGATGACTTCTGCCGCTCCGGATCTCCTCTTAGGTTCCATCGGTGGTCGGCTGGCTGAAGACGGCTCAAGGTAGGATGAACTTCAGGGGGTAGTGTTAGGTTTATTTAAGGGGGGTTTGGGTTAGATTAGGGGTATGTGGGTGGTGGGTTTTAATGTTGGGGGGTTTGTATTTTTATTTTACAGGCAAAAGAGCTGTTTTCTTTGGGGCATGCCCCGGAAAAGGCCCTTTTAAGGGCTGGTAAGGTAATAGAGCTGGTAACTTTTTAATGTAGAATAGGGTAGGGAATTTTTTTTATTTTGGGGGGCTTTGTTATTTTATTAGGGGGCTTAGATTAGGTGTAAGTAGCTTAAAATTGTTGTAATATTTTTTAAATGTTTGTAACTTATTTTTTTATTTTTTGTAACTTAGCTTTTTTTATTTTTTGTACTTTAGTTAGTTTATTAAATTGTATTTAATTGTAGTTATTTGTAGGTAATTTATTTAATTAATTTAATGATAGTGTAGTGTTAGGTTTAATTGTAACTTATTTTACAGGTAATTTTGTATTTCTTTTAGCTAGGTAGTTATTAAATAGTTAATAACTATTTAATAACTATTCTAACTAGCTAAAATAAATACAAAGTTACCTGTAAAATAAATATAAATCCTAAAATAGCTACAATGTAATTATTAATTACATTGTAGCTATCTTAGGGTTTATTTTACAGGTAAGTATTTAGTTTTAAATAGGAATAATTTATTTAAGTATGGTGTAGTGTTAGGTGTAATTGTAACTTAGGTTAGTTTTTATTTTACAGGTAGATTTCTCTTTATTTTAACTAGGTAGCTATTAAATAGTTAATAACTATTTAATAGCTATTGTACCTAGTTAAAATAAATTGAAAGTTGCCTGTAAAATAAAAATAAAATTTTAGATCGCTACAATATAATTATTATTTATATTGTAGCTATCTTAGGGTTTATTTTATAGGTAAGTATTTAGATTTAAATAGGATTAATTTAGTTAATAAGAGAAATATTATTTAGATGTTTTTAATTAATATTTAAGTTAGGGGGGTGTTAGGGTTAGTGTTAGACTTAGGTTTAGGGGTTAATAATTTTATTACAGTGGCGGCGGTGTAGGGGGGGCAGGATAGGGGTTAATAAATTTATTATAGGTGGCGACGGTGTAGAGGGGGCAGATTAGGGGTTAATAAGTTTAATATAGGTTGCGGCGGGGTCCAGGAGCGGCGGTTTAGGGGTTAAACTATTTATTTCGTTGCGGCGAAGTCCGGGATCTGCAGGATAGGGGTTAATAAATTTATTATAGGTGGCGGCTGTATAGGGGGGCAGGATAGGGGTTACTAGGTATAATGTAGGTGGCGGCGGTGTCCGAGAGCGGCGGTTTCGGGGTTAATAACTTTATTTAGTTGCGGGGGGCTCCGGGGGCGCCGGTATAGGGAGTAGAACAGTGTAGTTAGTATGGGTTCTTAGTGACAGCTTGTCAATTAAGCTGTCAAAGAGCCGAAGAGCAGCGAGATCGGATGAGTGATAACTCTCACAGTCCGCTGCTCATCGCCCCGTACTTGGTGTGCGGCTTTTTGACAGATTTTTTGATAACTTAGGCGAAATTTTTCAGGTCCGCGGCGGCGATGGTAGGCGAGGTTAGGCGGGCGTATTGGACCGGTGAAGGTAGGTATAGTAGACACGTGGATAACTATAGGCCCATGTGTCTTTTGTAGGTGTGATACATGTATAATTTCTCGTTTCGGGGTTTCTCTCCCTCCAGACATCTAAGAGCTGGAGTGCTTTTTTGAACTTATTTAGTATTATAGAGTCTTGTTTCACATATTGTCTACTAGGGCAAATTGAGACTCGTTGTGGGTTGTTGTACCTATCTGCAGGCACATGTGGTGCTATGTTATAGTCCCCCCCTAAAATTACTGGCGCGTCCACTATCTTTAGGATCTGTACTCTCATGGCACTCCAGAATTCTTTTTTGTGAGTGTGCGGCCCATATACCCCACTCAAAATCAGGGGAAGACCCTCCAAGGTGATTTTAAGAAGGACATACCTTCCCATCGGATCTAAAATTGTTTGGGATATCTTTATAGTTAAAGATTCTTTCTGAACAAGAAAGCCACCCCTCTAGCTCTGCTATTCTCGTAGGGGGTGTAAATGACTTCCCTGACCCATTGCTGTTTAAGTTTTTGGTGTACACTAGGTTTTAGGTGTGTTTCCTTTAAGATGGCAATATCAATTTTCTTGGAGTTAAGATATTTAAGGATAGCTTTCCTCTTTATGGGCGATGTGATGTCCCCCACGTTCCAAGATAAAATGTGTACACCCATGGTCTATTTCAAGGTCTCAGGGATCTCCTCCTCTCTCCACTAATGAGTTAACCTATTCCTTTACTCCCACTCTGTGTGTGGTGTGAGTGCTGAGTGTTTGTAGATGAGGTACTTACTGTCTGACACCCCAGGGTACTACCTGAGTGCTCCGAATGGCCCGGAGTACCAGTTCCGATTCCTTTGGAGGATAAGCAAATAGTAGTGGAACAGAGAAAAAGACAATGATTTGACCACAACAACGTTATTACTCCTATGCAATCAATACAACTCAAACAGAACAGTCAAATAGAACAGTATAAACAATCAAACAAACCACCCCCCCCCCCCATTTTCAAAAAGGATATATAAAAGGAACCATGTCATGCATGGTAAACTCTGTGTGTAAGAGCTTAAAGTCTTCAGCCTTTGCATATCACTGTCCCCCCCTGAATGGGGTCTTCACATTGTGGTGATATAAAGGATAGTTATATCTAGGCAGTACATTGTCAGTTCTCATCTTCTTCAATCCTATCCGCCTCTTCCTCTATCTGGTTATTTCTTCGCGATGTGTGGGACCTCATAAAGTCTTTGAGTTGAGTGGTGTTTTCGAAGAACTTTGGACCTTGTACCGTCTGTATCCTAAATCTTGCTGGGTACAGAAGAGCAATAGATTCTCCCTTCTCTAGAAGCTCTTTGCAGTAGAGTGAAAATTCCCTCCTCTTTTTTGCTACTTCAGCGGAATAATCTTGGAATAAATTAATTTTGCATCCTTCATGCACCAAGTCTGAGGTAAGTCTGTACGCTTTAAGAAGTAGTGTCTTATCCTTGAAATTGAGGTATTTAATCATGACTTGCCTGGGTTGTGCTTTTTGACCTCCTTTTTGTTGGAGTAATCCCACCCTATATGCTCTTTTAACCACACAAGGTATATTAGCGTTAGTCAGTCCCAGTAGTCTTGGGAGAGTTTGTTCCGCAAAGTTAATAAGTGCTGAGCCAGGAATTGATTCAGGGAGGCCCACTACCCTGATGTTATTTCGCCTGGTCCTATTCTCTAGGTCATCCAGTTTGTCTTGGAGAGCTTTGTTCTGCCGTTGTAGTTGTGCGACATTTAGTGTGGCCTCTCTCTGCTGTGTCTCAGTGTCAGCCACTCTTTGTTTGACTGTGGTGAGCCTCATGGAAAATACTTTTAGGTCTGTTGTTAATTTATCTAGCCCTGTCTGCAGCTGCTCGATTTTTGGGAGAAAAAGTGCCGATAACTGGGAGACAATTGGGTGAGTATCTTGTTGTGAAGTTTCTGCCACTTCAGAGGCAGTTGGTGGTGGCGAGTGAACTTCTGCCTGACTCTTAAGTCTTCTGTCTTCTGTCTTGTTTGTGTTTGTGTAATGTTTAGATCTAGGATGAGCTTTAATAATTTGTCTCAGCAAATGTCTAGTTTTAAACCTTAAAAAGCAAATTCTCATACATTTTATACTCTGCAGTTGGTAAAAAATTAATTGGAAACACATTAAGGTAAAAAAACATTGTACAGCATTACAAAGAGCCTTCAACATAAAAAGTGCCCAACTCACATCTAGTCCACACCGCGATATAAGCGGTAGAAAACAGGGCATAAGGCAACAATAAGAGCACGCATTGCGATATCCGCAAAAAGGTTACCTGTATGAGAAAGATAGAGAGCGCCCGCCATTATCAGCATAGAAAATAGGCCATGCTCCTATGTAACAGTCCTTCGCTCTAATCAACTGCGCCATAAACTGGAGTCCCCTCAAATTAGAGACGCCATGAATATTAACACTAATTATCATAATGCGCCCTCAGACATGTTGAGCAGTATACCGATCAGGCTGACAAGCCAGCAAAACCCGGAAAGGAGCATACAAACAGTATATAGAGACGATCCGCTTTCCCTTCACACATCCATACTAGAGAAAATAAAGGCTTAACGCCCATAGGAATACACTTAATAGGCCAAATTGACAAAATAACAGTTTTGTGCGAACAATCACAACGAACCCTGAATCCCTCAAGGATATATGATCCTAATGCAGTAAATAAGAAGCTAGTCGACACTGAGCTATCTCTCCTGTCCCACTGTAAGCTGCATCACAGTTTCCCAAAACCGCCCTTAAAGTTAACACAGGTATTATTGCCCCTAACTAGTGGTAATGTTACCCATGAATAACGCTAGTACCGTTCTGAGTATCCAGCATATGTACACCTTCTAGGTCCACAAATCATAAATGGAATAAAGATTTACACACAGTGGCTTAACTGCCTACACACGGTGGCTTAACTGCCTAATCAGCAGCTCAGAAGCCCATTCCTACTGCCCTTTAGGAAAATCCCAACTTTGAGGAGATTTTATATCACTATACTACATGACTCAAAAAAGGGAATTAACCCCCAAAGTGCTAGGGCCTTCTTACCTAGAAGGAATATAAGCACTTACCTCTGGAGTTCAGCTGCAGGGCCGAAAACAGCTTCTAAGGTATGACAGAGTCAGACCACCTCTCAGGGATCTGTAGAAAAGAAAAAACAGATTAACCTATCCTGGTTTTCTATAGAGGGGTAGCATAAATGTTAGAAGGTAAGCAAAGACTACCTTGCCATCTTCTAATTGCTAAAAGCCACCATTACTCTTACTAAAGAGAATTACATGGACACAGCATAGCCCCAATCCTTGCTTGCAGGGAAAAGTACCCATTAAAGGATTAAATATCATCAGACACCATCTTCGCACATCCTCCCGATGTTCAAGGCAAAGAATGACTTGGGATTATTATGAGTAGTGGGAGTGACTCTTAACAGCTCTGCTGGGGTGTTCTTTGCCTCCTCCTGCTGGCCAGGAGTTGAATTTCCACTAGTAATTGGAATGAAATTGTGGACTCTCCATGTCATTGGAAAGAAAAGCAAATTCTCATACATTTTATACTCTGCAGTTGGTAAAAAAAGTAAATGGAAACAAACTAAGGGAAACATTTTTTTACAGCATTTTACAGTATATTGTCCCTTAGCTATTGATTTGTACATTTCTCCTAATTCTGCATACTAGTATTTCAATAGTGAGTTGAAACAGGATGGGAGACAGGGGTCATCCTTGTCTTGCACTGTACGGTTTCCTTTTGTGAAATGACGTGACCTTTCTCCATTTACTGTACTTTTACCCATCTATTTGGGAATTGTAAAGTGCAAGTGTGTAGTCAATAAATTCGGAGTTGAAGACGAACCTGGAAAGGGTAGTGTATATAAAAGTCCAACTAACACTGTCAATTGCTTTTTCCGCATCAATAGCCAAGAGAATAAATTGGGTTAAATTTAGTATGTAATCAGTGCTAAATACCAATTGCAGAATCTTTGTAGTGTTGTCCCTGGCTTCTCTGCCTGGGACAAATCCCGCTTGGTGTTATGGCTGTGCCCAGATTTGAACCTGGGACTCCTGATTCACAGGGGTCTATTTAAGAAGCAGCGGATGCTGCCTCCGACTCACTCCGCTTCAGTTCCAGCTGAAGCGGAAGTTAAGAAGCAGTGGTCCTAAGACCGCTGCTTCTTAACTTGTCCGCCACCTCTGAGGTGGTGGACAGCAATACGCCTGATCGAATACGATCGGGAATATTGACATCCCCTGCTAGCAGTCGATTGGCAGTGAATCTACAAGGGGTGGTATTGTTTCACAAGAACTGCTGGTGCAATGATAAATGTCGACAGCGTATGCATTTATCGATGTGCAGCGGTAATTATCCGCTATATCGGATCATGTCCGTCTGCACATTAATAAATGGACCCCACAGCCTGTTTTTCTGTTCCTTCACCACCAGAGGGCTTTGTATTCTTTGAAAGTTTTTGGAGACCCGTTACCTGCAGTGGATAGTTCTCTGGCTCCACCTGCTTGCTATCTGCAGGTAGTTCTGTAATTAGCTCTCCTATAAAAGGCTGCTTCTAAGACCACTCCCTCCTCTGACATTGTGGTTCATCTTGTTCCTGTAGTTAGTGCCTCTGACCTTGCCTGAATTTCCTGTTTAGTTCCTGAATATGGCTTTTTCTCTAACTACCCTTATGGATCTCCCTTGGATTTGATGTAAGATTGGACTGCTTTCCTGTTTTCTGAACTTGGCCTTGTACCCTGACTATTCTATTGGATTCTCCCTGCATATGGTAACTGATCTGACTGCTCTCAGCTATCTGAACCTCAGCTTGCCTTCTGGCTATTCTCTCAGTACCAGCCTGTCTCCTCTTTCTATGGCATCATCTTTCTTCTCTGGCATCCTGTTCCTGTACCCTAGTCCTGCAGAGGATGCCTGTCAAGTGCTAGTATCCTGTTTCTGTGGTGGTTCCCAGGTTCCTGTATCTAGTGCATGTACCCAAGCACTGCAAAAGATATTTGACAAGTACCAGTCACCCCTTCTGCATCCAAACTCTGCAGAGTCTCAGTTTCAGTTTCCTGCACCTGTGCCCAGCTCTGTAGAGAGTTTCTATCATGTGCCTGCCCCCAGCTACTGTGTCCAAGCACTGCAGAGAGTGTCTGCCAAGTTCCAGTATCCTGCACATGTGCCAAGCTCTGCAGAGGATTTCTGTAAAGTGCCTGTGTCCAACTTCTGTGTCCAAGCTCTGCAGAGAGTCTCTGCCAAGTTCCTTTATCCAGTACCTGTACCAGCTCCCCAAATGGTATCTGGAAAATGTCAGTTTCCTGCTAATTAACTGCACTCAAGCTCTACAAAGGATATCTGCCAAGTGCCTCTATCTCTGTCAAGTTCTTAAGTCCAGCTTTTGAGCCCAAACCCTGGAGTGGGCCCTGCCAGGCATATGTGTCCTGTTCCTGTCTCGGCCTATAACATATCAAATCAGAAGTGGTATTGCATGACAGCACTTTGCATGTTATACCACATAAATACTTACGCAGAATAAAATTAAAATCATGGATAGTTACATTTTCTTTCTGGCAGATGGACAAAATGTAAAGAATACAATAATTAACACACAATTTTTTAATTTCATGATTCTGTCAGGAAGATCTCTATTTCTGAAATATTAGAAATCCAATAAACCTCCTAACCTTACAGAGCTTATTTAAGATGTCTCTGTGAACTCAGAAATGCAAATCAAATGTTTCTTTAGTAAATGGAAAAAGATGATTTTATCTTGCACAAAAGAGTTACAGCTCCAAATAATTGCGCCCTTTAAGGGCACAGAATTTCTGGAATTGGCTATTGAAAGGAAGGAATTCCCAGTGAACTAATTAAGTCTATGGTCTAGAGATAACAGAGTCAGAGTGAGGGTGTCGACTAGAGAGGGAGGGAGGGAGGGAGGGAAAGGGCAAGAGCAATTTTGCATTTTTCATTCCTTTTTTTATTACACCCAAAATCCCAATGTTCAGCATGAACCACTGACATAATTTCACAAATGGTGGAAGATAGAAAGAAATAGAAGGATTTTTTTTCTCATGTATTCTCTTGCCCTCTTCTCAAGTTGAAAGGGTGGGAATAGTATGTGATTACATGACTATGATATGGAATACATTGTTTTTTGATTATATAATGTTTCTACATTATACTTTACTGTGTTTTTCCTTGTTTTCTTTTTTTCCTTTCTTTTACTTATTTTTTCTTTGTGTGTATCATTGGGAAAATAATCTATTGTATTGCTGACCATTGGTTAATAAAAACTTTTAAAATTTATGCTTACTTGATAAATTTCTTTCTGGATATGGAGTCCACAGCTTGAGTAATTACTTCTTGCCAGCAGGAGGAGGCAAAGAGCACCACAGTTAAACTGGTAAGTATCACTCCCTTACCTACAACGCCCAATCATTCAACCGAAGCGAAATGGACGAAAAGGAGTAACACAAGGTGTAGAGGTGCCTGAGGTTATAGTCAAAAGAACAACTGTCTTAAAATAAAGAGTGGGGCCATGGACTCACCATATCCAGAAAGAAAGAAGCATACATTTTTTTTTGTTGGAAACCAATACCTAAGCTAGAGGACACGGATAAATAGGGAGGGACAAGACAGGCAGTCCTAAAACAAAGGCACCACTGCTTGAAGAACTTTTCTCCAAAAATATCAAATTTGGAAAAAGTATGTAGAGAAGACAAAGTTGCAGCCTTGTCAATTTTTTCAACAGAAGCTTCATTTTTGAAAGCCCAAGAAGAGGAAACTGCTCTTGTGGAATGAGCCATAATTCTCTCAGGAGGCTGCAGTCCAGCAGTCTCATAAGCCAAATGAATTATACTTCGTAACCAAAAAGAAAGATTAGTAGCAGTAGCTTTCTGACCTTTACGTTTCCCAGAGAAACAGACAAAGAGGCCAGAGGACTGGCAAAAATCCTTAGTCGCCTGTATGACGGATTCCGGCTACCCCGACTGGGTAGCTCCACCAATTGGATCCTACCGATGCCTGGAACCTGCTGCTATGTAGTGGAGAAAGTGATTATAGCAGAAGCCCACCCAAATAACTAGACAGACTAGCATTCAGCTGAAACAAGAACTGACTTTATTGGAAAACACACTCTCCTTTTATACAAAAACACAGGGTCTTATCATACTCCCAAATCTCCTGCCATTCCCGCCCTTACAGGCAGGCTGGAGCCTGCCATAGCAGCCACAGTCCCACAGAGACCCTGGACACAGGGGTGGTGGTTATGGGGTGATCCCGGGGGAGCAGCAGCACTTGAATGCTCTCGGTCCCCAGATGCCACAGTCCAAAAAGTGGCGTCATTTGTTATTGGACTCCCTAGGGGTGGAGCTCTGAGGCAAAGGGCCTCTGGAGCAACCAGGGGTAAAGTTAGCGGGTGGCCAGTGTGAAATGGCTGACCGGGAATTCCAGGAGCCCAGCTAGCCTGAGAGGGGTTAGGTGGGTATACGTTGTGGTGTGGCCAGATGGCAGTTTCAGGAGTCTGGCCAGCCGGCAGTTCCAGGAGCCTAGAAGGGTTTTCCCGGTCAGAGATCAGCTTTTCTCGAACAAAGTTAACATTACAAAACAACAAGATTGTGGTTGCTCTCAGGAGCCCAAATCCGCTGAGAAATGAGAGGGGGTGAGGTAGTAGGGGGTAGGGGTTTAACCCTTGCAGCCCGGTATCTGTGACAGCCTGTAAGTAGAATTTAAGAGCACATACAACATCCAAATCGTGTAACAAATGTTTTTTGGAAGAAGGATTAGGACACAGAGAGGGAACAACAATTTCCTGATTGATATTTCTATTAGAAACAACCTTAGGAAGGAAACCTAACTATGTATGAAGAACCACCTTATCGGCATGAAAAATAAGATAAGGGGAATCACACTGCAGAGCTGAGAGTTCCGAGACTCTTCAAGCAGAAGAGATAGTAACAAGAAACAAAACATTCCAAGATAACAACTTAAAGGGACAGTCAACACCAAAATTTTTGTTTTTTAAAAAGAAAGATAACGCTCTGCTGGCTGCCCCCTTATTTCAGTTCTTTTGACAGACTTGCTTTTTAGCCAATCAGTGCTCACTCCAGGGTAACTTCATGTGCATGAGCTCAATGTTATCTAAATGAAACACATGAACTAATGCCCTCTAGTGGTCAAAATGCATTCAGATTAGAGGCAGTCTTCACGGTCTAGCATATGAACCTCCTAGAATTGGCTTTCAACTAAGAATACCAATAGAACATGCAAAATTGGTGATAAAAGTAAAATGGAAAGTTGTTTAAAATTACATTCCCTACTTAAATCATGAAAGTTTTTTTTTAGATTTGATTGTCCCTTTAATGTCTATGGAATGCAACAGCTCAAACTAAGCCAGCTGTAAAACTTTAAGAACAAGGTTAAGGCTCCAAGGAGGAACAACAGACTCAGAAAGGCCTGACAAAAAGATTGCACATCTGGTACATCCGCCAAACATTTATGTAGTAAAACTGATAAAGCAGAAATCCGACCCTTCAGGGTATTTACTGACAATCCCTTTTCCTGGCCTTCCTGAAGAAAATATACAATTCTAGGAATTCTAATTCTACTCCAAGAGTAGCCCTTGGATTCACATCAATAAAGATATTAACGCCATATCTTATGGTAAATCTTTCTAGTTACAGGCTTGTGAGCCTGAATTATGGTCTCAATGACCGACTCAGAAAAACCACACTTAGACAGAATTAAGCATTTAATCTCCAAGCAGTCAGCTTCAGAGAAATGAGATTTGGATGAAGGAAAGGACCCTGAATCAGGAGGTCCTTCCTCAGAGGTAGTCTCCAAGGTGGGAGAGATGACATCTCCACTATGTCTGCAAACCAGATCCTGCAAGGCCATGCAGGGGCTATTAGAATCACCAACGCCCTCTCCTGTTTGATACGAGCAATGACTCATGGAAGGAGAGCAAACGGAGGAAACAGGTATGCCAACCTGAAAACCCAAGGAACCACCACAGCGTCTATCAGAATGGCCTGCAGATCTCTTGACCTTGAACAGTACCTTGGAAGCTTCGCATTCTGACGGGACACTATTATATCTAACTACGGCACCCCCCATTTGAGAACTAAGCTGGGAAACACCTCTGGATTAAGTTTCCACTCCCCGGGATGAAAAGTCTGTCTGCTCAAAAAATCCGCTTCTCAGTTGTCTACTCCTGGAATGTGGATGGCAGATAGACAGCAATTGTGGGTCTCTGCCCACTGAAGAATCCGAGTAACCTCTTTCATGGCTAAGGAACTCCGAGTTCCTCCCTGGTGATTGATGTAAGCCACAGAGATTATGTTGTTTGACTGGAACCTGATAAACTGGGCTGAGGACAACTGAGGCCAAGCCAATAGAGCATTGTAAATTGCCCTCAACTCCAAGATGTTGATGGGAAGAGCAGACTCCTCCAGAGTCCAAAGGCCCTGAGCTTTAAACGAGTTCCAGACTGTTCCCCAGCCCATCAGGCTGGGGTCCTTCACAATCACTCAGGAAAGTCTCCAAAAGCATATGCCCTGAGACAGATGTTCCTGAGAAATCTACAATGTGAGAGAGTCCCTTGATGACTGATCTAACTCTATTCTCTGAGATAGAGTTGCATTGTCACCATTCCATTGTCTGAGCATGCACAATTGGAGAGCTCTCAAAGGGAATTGAGCAAAAGGAATGATGTCCATGGAAGCCACCATTAGACCAATTACCTCCATACATTGAGCCATTGAAGGATAAGCAGTAGCCTGAAGAGAGAGGCAAGAGGAAATGATTTTGTTTTTCCTGACCTTTTCAGAAAAATCTTAACCAATAGAGAATCTATTTTGGTCCCTAAGAACACTACTCTTGTAGCAGGTGAAAGGAAGATTTTTTCCAGATTCACATTCCATCCATGGGAACGAAGAAAAGACAACATCTCTGTGTGAGATTTTGCTTGTTGAAAAGATGGCGTCTAAACCAATATGTAGTCCATGTAGGGTGCCACGAGAACGGATCACTGCCAAAAGAGCCCCCAGAACCTTTAAAAAAATTCTGGGAGCCATGGCTAGACCAAATGGAAGGGCCAGAAACTGGAAATGTTTGTCCAGAAAGGCAAATCTCAGGAATCTGTGATGGTCCCTGTGAATAGGAACATGAAGATATGCATCCTTTAGGTCTATGGTTGTCATGAACTGACCCTCTTTTACTAAAGTAAGAATGGAGCTTATAGTCTCTATCTTGTAGGATGGAACTTTGAGAAACTTGTTTAGACACTTCAAATCTAGAATGGGACAGAAAGTTCCCTCTTTGGGAATCACAAATAGGTTGGAGTAGAACCCGAGACCCTGTTCCTGCACTGGAACTAGAACTATCACTCCCAGAGAGGAAAGATTTTGTATACATTTCAAGAACGTCTCTCTCTTTATCTGGTCTGCAGAAAATCTTGAGAGATGGAATCTGCCTCTGGGAGGAAAAAGTCTTGAATTCCAATTTATAACCCTGGGATACTATGTCCACAGTCCAGGGATCTGGGACATCTCATATCCAGGCTTGAGAGAACTGAGAAAGTCTGCCCCCCCACTTGATTCGATCCCGGATCGGGGACAAACCCTTCATGCTGATTTGGAATCAGCTGTGGGTTTCTTTGATTGTTTCCCCTTGTTCCAAGACTGATTGGGTTTCAAAGAAGACTAGGATTTTCCTGCTTGGAAGAAGAAGGGGAAGGCTTTCCTCTGAAGTTACGAAAGGAACAAAAATTACTCTGATGACCTTTAGGCCTATTTTTCTTATCTTGAGGTAGAAAAGACCATTTTCTACCTGTAATATCAGAGATAATTTCTGCCAAACCGGGTCCGAACAAGGTTTTGCCCTTGTAAGGAATCGCCAGAAGCTTGACTTTAGAGGAAACGTCTGCAGACCAGGATTTCAGCCATAATGCCCTGCGGGCTAGGACAGCAAAACTAGAAGTTTTAGCTCCTAGTCTAACAACCTGTAAAATGGCATCTGCAATAAAGGAATTGGCCAACTTAAGAGCTTTAATCCTATCTTGAATTTCATCCAAGGAAGTCTCTACTTGAAGAGAATCAGACAAGGCGTTGAACCGATAAGATGCTGCAGTAGTCACGGTGGCAATACACACCGCAGGTTGCCATTGAAGACCTTGATGGACATAAATCTTTTTCAAATAAGCCTCCAGCTTCTTGTACATCGGATCCTTAAAAGAGAAGCTATCCTCAATAGGAATAGTGGTTCTTTTAGCCAGAGTGGAAATGGCCCCTTCAACTTTGGATACAGTATACCAAGGGTATTTAATGGAGTGCTTGACAGGAAACGTTTCTTTAAAAATGGGAGCTGGGGAAAAAGACACCCTGGACCATAATCTCCTTAGCACAGGAAAAACCTCTGAAGTGAAAGGTTCATCAAAGAAACTATTAAGTTTTCTAGATTTCTTAGAAGTGACAACGACAGGGGTATCGGAGTCATCTAAAGTAGCTAAAACTTCCTTTAACAATACACAAAGGTGTTCAAGCTTCATTCTGATACCAGCTCAGTCTCAGAAGAAGGAATTATACTGTCTGAATCTGAGATTTAACCATCAGAAAGTCCCGATGTATCTTCCACATCAGACTTATGAGAAAGAAGCAAAACTGAGGACCGGCACCCTACTTTCTGAATTTCTAGATTTCCTCTTGCATTTTCCCTGAAATCTAGGAATGGCATCTAATGCCGCAGATACTGCTGAAGATACGTGGGCAGCAATTTCTGCTTTTAAATAAACTCCACTAGGAGTTATAGAGGAAACGCAGGGCACTGCATGTGACGCCATTGAGGCTTGGGATGTAGCAGGAGAAAGCTGAGCTATTATTTTAACAGCATCATCCTGAGAGACATTAGGCTCAACATGTTACCTTTATTTTGCAAGGTTTTCTTGACACATGAAGAACAAAATTGCATAGGAGCTGCAATTTGTGCATCTAAACATAATACGCATGAATTCATGAGAGCAGGCTCTTGCTCCATATCACCCATGTTGTGAAACAGTAAATAAACTTGTACAAATACATTTCAAAGATTTTAATATTCTATTAAAATAAGCCAAGGAAAGGCAAATAAAACACTCCCTCTCACAACTTGCAATCCACGACACATGGCGTCTACAACATCCGAATAACAGAGATTTTACGTTTTACTCCAACCCTCACAAACTATACACAAGGATTGACTATCTCTTTGCGGACATATCAAGCTTGTCTTCCATAACACAAACTAAAATAAATCCCATAACGTGGTCAGACCATGCTATTATTAGTTGCCAATTTCAATGGCGCCCCTCTGACCCCTCCACTACACAATGGAGACATGATGAATCTCTCATCAGAGACCCCCAGTCACACATACAGATACAAAAGACACTAATTGACTATTTCCAAAGGAACGACACCCCTGATATAGATATACAACATATATGGAACGCTCATAAATGCGTTATTCGGGGGGAACTAATAGCGCTTAAAGCCGCAAAGAGGAAACAACAGAACATTTATCTCGACTCTTTATTAGCAGACATTACCAAACTTCAAGACTTACATAAAATATACCCCACAAATACATCCCTGAGAGACAGTATAGCTCATAAAAGGGATCAACTTCGAGTATTTCTGGGCTCAGAGGCCAAGAATAAAGCATTATACCTCAGGAAAATCTATTATGAAGGAGCAAATAAGCAGGGCAGAATGCTAGCCTGCCAGCTTAAGAAACGTACCAATAAACATTATATAATGGAAATTCGAGACACAAATGGAGCTAGGAAGTCCACTTCTAAAGACATTATTCAGACTTTTAGGGACTACTACGATACCTTATATAATATTAGACAAGACGCAAACGACCCCCACCCTACAGACATAGCGAACTACCTTAACGACATTATTCTCCCTAAACTATCTGTAGAACAACAGGATGAACTAGACACTCCATTCTCGGAAGAGGAGATATTGGTTGCTATCTCATCTCTCCCTTCTGGTAAATCCCCTGGCACAGATGGATTCGGGAACTCCTACTTCACAAAATTTAAAGAAATTCTGTCCCCATATCTACTTCGGTACTACCAAAGCATAGATGACGTTGGAGCTTTCCCTCCTTCATCACTCCAGGCAAATATAACGGTGATCCCCAAACCGAACAAATCCCCAGACCTAGTTACTAATTACCGTCCCATTTCACTTATCAATACAGACCTTAAGATTTATGCGAATATAATCGCGACTCGTCTTAATCGAATTCTTCCCACCCTCATTAACAATGACCAGGTCGGTTTCGTCCCGGGACGAGAAGCGAGAGACAACACGGTACGCAACATACATTTAATCTGGCACGTAACGAACAAAAATATCCCCACCACGTTTATATCTACAGACGCCAAGAAGGCATTCCACCATGTTAACTGGTCCTACCTAAGAGCTTCCCTCGAGGCCTTTGGTTTTAGCTCCATTACCTTAAAACGGATATTTGCCCTGTATGCTGCACCTAGTGCCCGTATACTTGTAAATAGCACACTCTCATCTCCGATTGAAATTAAAAACGGCACTCGTCAGGGCTGCCCCCTTTCTCCTTTGCTGTTTGCCCTATTTATTGAAACCCTAGCGGCAAAGATTCGAAAAACGTCGGCAATTCGAGGCGTTGAGGTGGGGGGGGACGAATACAAGGTGTCGCTATTTGCCGATGACATCCTGTTCACATTGACTGACCCTGTAACATCTATTCCCCCATTATTACTTGAACTCTCCATGTTTAATAAAATGACAGATTTTCTAATTAACCAGAACAAGTCTGAAATTCTAGCTCTTGGCCTCCCTGAAAACTCCATAAACCAAATTAAAAATTATTGTCCCTTTAGATGGTGTCCAAAAGCACTTAAGTATCTGGGGGTTTATCTCCCTAAATCTACCGACAAATTATTCCAAGCTAACTACCTATCAAAACAGCAATAATGCGAGATCTCTCATCCTGGGGCACAAAAACACTCTCTTGGTGGGGCAGAATTAATACCGTAAAAATGAACATCTTCCCGAGACTCCTCTATATTATGGTGACAGTGCCGGTGCCCTTGCCTTCCGGCTACCTCCTCCAAGTACAAAAATTAATTAACACTTTTGTATGTCAAAAGAAGCCCCCAAGAATAAACAAAACCACCATGACATTACCGCGTGAGCATGGCGGTTTAGGATTGCCTGATTTGGAGAGATACAGAATATCTGTGTTTCTGCAAAGAATTTTGGATTGGAGGACGGCCGGGAGGCAGAGGAGATGGGTCCATCTTGAAGAGCAGATAATTGCAGAACTCCCGCTAGCATCAATATGCTGGAATCCTGGCTTCACTGAGAGAATTAAAATGCTCTCCAATCCAATCACAAAAGAGACCGTTAACCAATGGGACATGGCCCTTCGCCATCATCCTTGCTTGTCCTCAAACCCCAGCCCCTTAACTTCTCTTAGACATAACACAGAATTCTCACTAGATTCCCTAACGAAACCAAACCCCAACACCCCGACTACTGAAGACACACTACTATACAATGTCATAGCAAATGACTCTATATGCACTCAGGCCCAGCTGATAGACAAGGGATATGACTGGGCAAATAACTGGTTTACTTACAGGAGACTACATAACTACATATTCACACACAAATGTAGGAATAATATGACTCGCACCCCTACCAACATCGAGAAACTATATCTTCTAAAGTCACCAATGAGCCACTCTCTTTCTGCCATATACAAAATTCTAACTCAACCTATGCCTGGAAACCTCCCATATTCGATAGAGATGTGGGAAAGAGAACTAGGCATAATTATTCTCCCACAAATAGCAGCTAACATGTTTCTAAATACAAAGAAATCTTCTGTATCCGCATCTGTCCTAGAAACTAACTATAAATTTTACACTGCTGGTACTTGACCCCAAGGAAGATGCACCGGTTATACCCTAGCACCGATAATAAATGTTGGAGATGCGGGCATGTGGGAAGCGGCATGGGACATATGTGGTGGTGGTGCTCCCTATTAAATCAGTTCTGGTACAAGGTTATAGATGAAACTAGAAAAATACTCTACATGACTTTACCACCAGATCCTCTAATTTGGCTGTTAAACAAATCTGTCAAACTCCCGCTCAAATCCCTACTTCCTCTATTCCGCATACTTGCAAATAGTGTAAAAATGTTGATAGCTAGAAATTGGAGGACAAAAGATATTCCCACAATAGATATGTGGAGAGCTAAGGTATCCGAGCTCTTAGAATTAGAAGAGTATTCCGCTTACAAAAAAGGAAACACAGACAGTTTCATAGCGATAAAAGCAACTTGGGATGAATATAATAGACCACAGAGACCTACTTGAGATGAAAGCCGAAATGTTATAATCCCCATAGTATAAAAATATTATTTTTGCACCATCCCGAGACTGGACAAACCCCCACCCCTCTCCTCCTCTCCTAATAATTTTTCTTTTATGGTTATAACCAGTTTTATCAATATATGAAAAAAAGGTTTGGATCTTTATTGCCCCTTAGTCATTGTTAATATATTCATTACGTATGATGTAAGTGTATGATATAAGTTATATGCTGATTCAACATTAATAAAAGAATTTGCAAAAAAAAAATAAGCCAAGGAAAAATTCACTTTATATTTTATCCAAAATTAGGATCGATCCCCAGCTAAAATTATGTGAGAAAAGTTAAGAAAAAACATTTAATAAACATCAAATAAACTTCTAAAATACCCCTCAGGCAACCCCACACCTTAATTACGGAGGTGCCATACCGCTACCAATTAAGACCGGATCATCCAGAAATGGAGAAAAACAACTTTTCCCTCAGAAACATTATGAAGTAAAGCTGGTCATGTGACTGCAGCTGCTGGGCTAAAATTACTGCTGTGACACAGAGAGGCACTACTTTCTGGTACACCGAGTACCAGAAATAACCAGTTTTTCAAACCTGACAGTTTAAAATGTTGCATCATTTTATTTTAAAGCAAAGGGGAAATTAATAAGCTGCTAAAAAGAAAATTCAGCCTTACTTTCAGTTTAAACTTGTATTGTTTTATCAAGTAAATATGTGTCAGAAAATAAAGCCTAATAAAAACATTTTACCCTTTCTTTTTAAAAGAGTTTAAATGTTAGTCTCACACATGCTACAGTGCCTGCTTCATGCCCCAGTGTAACCATACAACAGGATTATCTATGTCAGTTCAATAGTAACTCAACATTATACAGCAAATCGATTTTTGCTCTTTATAAAATTGTAAATAAGTTGTAGCTCTGAATTACACAGTAGGGGCTCTGCATTACAAAGAAAATCCGTACAGATGTATATCTACATGGCAAATCCGTACACTGGGGCTCTGCATGACATAGCAATTTAATACAGTAGTGACTCCGCATGACATAGTAAATTGGTAGTGACTCTACATAACATACCACATCAGTAGTGGCTCTAAATGACATAGCACATCAGTAATGGTTCTAAATGACATACCTCATCAAGTGTGGTTTTGCATGACACAGGAAAATAGTAGTAGCTCTGCATCATAACAAATCAGTAGTGGCTCTGCATGACATAGTAAATCAATACAGTAGTGGCTCTAAATGACATACTTAGTTAAGAGTGGTTCTGCATGACACAAGAAATTAGTAGTGGCTCTGCATCAAAGCAAATCAGTAATGACTCTGCATGAGATAGCAAACCAGTACAGTAGTAACTCTGCATTACATAGCAAATCAATACAGTTGTGACTCTGCATGAAACAGCAAATCAATATAGTACTAAGTATCCATGGCATAGCATATAAGTAGTTGTTCTGCATGACATTGTTTACCTGTACAGTAGTGGCTCTCAATAAGATAGCAAATCAGTAAAAGAAGGCTCTACTTGTACAATAGTGGCTCTGCATGAGATAGCAAATCAGTTTAGTAGTGATTCTGCATGACATAATATATTAGTAGTGGTTCTTCATTAAACAGCAAATTAGTGGTGACCATTATATAGCAGTAGTGGCTCTCTGTGACACAGCATATCAGTAGTGGTTCTGCATAACACAGCACACGAGTAGTAAAATCGGTTTATCAGTGGCTCTGTATGACATATATCAAATCCTCAGGGTAGTGGCTCTGAGTACTGAGTAGTGGTTATGTAACACAGCAAAAGAGTGGTAGCTCTGCATGACATGGCAAATCAGTACAACAATGTCTTTGCACAACAAAGCAAATCATTATTGACTCTGCATGGCACAGCAAATCAGTATTAGTTCTGAATTACAAAGTACATTAGTAGTGGATCTGCATAACATAGAAAATCAGCACAGCTGTGTATCTTTGTGATACAGAAAATCAATACAGTAGTGACTCTGCATGACATAGCACATTAGTAGAGTCTCTAAATGAAATACCTCATCAGCAATGGATCTCCATGATACAAGAAATTAGTAGTGGCTCTGCATGATAGTAAATAAGTTCAGAAATGGCTCTACATGACACAGAAAACCAGTAGTGGCTCTGTAACACCGAAAAACAGTAATAGTTCTTCATGACATGGCAAATCAGTACAGTAATGGCTTTATATGAGATAGCAACTTATTTGTTACTCCACATGAAATAGCAAATCAATACAGCCGGGATTCTGCATGACATAGAAAGTCAATAGAGGCTCTGGGGTAAATTTAACAAGCAGCAGATGCTGCTACCTACCCCCATCGTATCACCGTTGCTCCTCAACTTCTCTGCCACCTAAAACCGCCCTAAGACCGCTGCTCCTTAACTTCGTGGCTGACTGCAATCATCCTGATCAGATACGATCGGGATGATTGACACCCCCTGCTAGTGGCCGATTGTCCGTAAATGTGCAGGGGGTGGCATTGCACAAGCATTTCACTAGAAATGCTTGTGCAATGCTAAAAGCATTTAGCAATGTTGGGCGAACATGATTCACTACATCGAATCATGTCCACCCGACATATGATAAATTGGCCCCTCTGTATCTAACAGTGCATTGTTATTAGTGCATGACAGCAAATCAGTGTGTCTCTTTATAACATAACAAATCAGTAGTGACTCTGCATGACATAGCAAATTAGTACCCTTGTGGCTCACATAACAAATCAAATCACTATATGTAAGGGTTAATCTTCCAGTCACCTAGTAACTCCACCCCTTCTCCCTATATCAGCACCAGCACACCTGCAGACAAGTGCTTGGTAATTTGTTTTGCTATTGAATTGCACGCTGTGTATCTGGAGTAACTTTGATTGCTTCTATCTACCTAATTTGGATTACAAATATAGGACGTCCTATTGTACAAATTACACTGAGCCTCAGTGTCTAAGGTATCCTGTTCTAAGTTAATATACCTTTACAAGGAGAATTTAATTAACCTTGGTGCAGCTCTCTACATTGATTGTTCAGCAGTTACACCTCTCCCTGCAACAGACTCTGCAGCTGACGTCACCGCCTTCACACAGGCAAGTGCTAACAGGCAGTTCCACACAGTGTATACAGAGATAGGAGCTGCGCTCTCACAGCCTTCACACTGACAATTGCTAACAGGCAGTTCCACTCAGAGTACACAGACATAGGAGCTGCGCTCTCACAGCCTTCGCTGTCAATTGCTAGCAGGCAGATTCACACAGAGTGCTCAGAGAGAGGAACTGCGCTCTGAATCTTTAGTCTCTCCAGTAACCCCTACTGTGCTGGATTTGCTTTATGTTTGCATAACCTGTTTCTACCATATCTCCTTTGTATTAGCTTGGAATCCTAATTCTTACAATCTTCCTCTACCCTAACTGTTGTTTATACCATCTGACAAATATTCAGACCTGTGTATTAACCACCTATTATAAAATCACTTCTTAACCTGTGTGCACCTGAGCAATAGGTGCGCTCCTTAAGGAAGTGAAACAAACACCACTATTCCAAAACAATTCTGCAGCTGTGGTCTATGAATCCAGATCCAATCTCACATATTACCAAGCCTATAAAAATGGACCCAGCAGAATTGCCACAAGTGGTGTATAACCTATCCCAGAGAGTGGACCAGCTCTCACAGGGACTCAGGGAGCTTCAAGTTGAGAACCAGACCTTAAGAGGAATAATTAGGGACTCCCTCACTCCAAAACCACCCACTACAGAGACTATTATAGAACCTCAAGTGTCGCTGCCTGATACCTTCTCAGGTAATCGCAAGTATTACAGACATTTCAAAAATGCTTGCACTCTGCTGTTTCAATTGAAGCCAAAGACCTATAGTACAGATAAAATCAAAGTGTTAACTATGATATCATTCCTACGAGGGGAACCTAGGGTGTGGGCAGATACGCTGTATGAGGCCAATGATCCAGTCTTATCCTCCCTCCCTCAGTTCCTCGCTACTATGGATGAACTTTACGTTGATTCAAACCTACAGTTATCTGCAGAATCCAATATGAGAGGCCTCAAACAAGGCCGACGTCAGGTTGAAGAGTATGTCACGGAGTTCAAACTGTATTCAACCGACTCGCAGTGGAATGCCATTGCACTAAAAAATCAATACAGGATTGGACTCTCAGATCCTATAAAGGATGAGTTAGCCCGAGTAGAGCTTCCCGATACCTTGGAAGGATTAATGAAGCTAACGATACAAATAAATCGAAGGCTGCGAGAAAGGAGAACTGAGAGGGGTACCCCAGAAAGCTCATCTAAACCCTCGACTTATGTTAAACCAGCAACTACCAGCAGGAATACAGTCGAACCTATGGACATAGGTGTGATTAGAGGTCCTCTTACCTCGGAAGAACGGAACCGAAGGAGAACACAGTACCTCTGTATGTACTGTGCAAATCCCAGCCACACCGTAAAAGAATGTCCAGTACTTCTTAAACCAAGAAAAAGTAAGTTCCATCACATTCACACTGCACGTGCCTGTCAGAGCAATTCCACTTACTGTTATCTCTCTCTCCATTTACAGTGGGACCAAAACAGACTGACGACTAATGCCATAGTTGACAGTGGAGCCTATGGAAATTACATAGATAAAGATGTTGTAGCTGTCAATAAAATTCCTTTTGTGTGCAAGAAACAACCTGTGTCTATTCGCCTTATTGATGGTACCAATATCTCCACAGGTCCCATTACACAGCAGACAATACCTTTACAGGTAAAAACACCATCTGGGCATACCGAATATCTCACATTCGATATAATACCGTCACCTTTGTTCCCTATAATCTTAGGCCTAAGATGGCTGCAACAACACCAGCCACAAATTAATTGGAAGGACCTGTCGGTCGATCTCTCATCCAGTTATTGCAAGACCACCTGCTATCCACATCAGGGTATGCTCCTACAACTTCAAGAAAACTAACTCACACTTCCTGAAGAATATTCCGATTTCATTGACGTATTCAGCAAAAAGGAGTCTGAGGCACTACCGCCACATCGAGTCTATGACTGCCCGATAGATCTCCAGCCTGGAGCAGTAGTTCCTTATGGTCATTTGTACCCTCTAAGTAAGCCAGAATTGGATTACTTGAAAACATACCTGGATGAAAACTTACATAAGGGCTTCATACGTCCCTCCACCTCTCCAGCTGGAGCAGGAATTTTTTTTGTTAAAAACAAAGATTCATCTCTACGTCCCATAATAGACTATCGGGAACTTAATAAGAGGACTATTAAAAATAGGTACCCTCTCCCGTTAATTCCCAAACTTATAGAAAGATTGCATCAAGCTACTATTTATACAAAGCTTGATCTGCGAGGAGCCTACAATTTGGTCCGCATTAGAGACGGTGATGAATGGCTCACCGCGTTCCGTACAAGGTAGGGCCTCTACGAATATCTTGTGATGCCATTTGGGCTTTGCAACGCCCCAGCATCATTTCAATTTTTCATCAATTATATTTTTAGAGATCTCTTAGACGTATGTATCATCATATATCTAGACAACATCTTAATCTATTCAAAAAATATATCCGAGCATATTAAACATGTCCGGTGGGTCCTCTCCAGCTTACGTACACATCACTTGTACGCTAAGCCGGAGAAATGTGTGTTCCACACAAACCAAATATCGTTCTTAGGATATCATATTTCTCCTGCCGGAATTGAGATAGAACAAAATAAAGTGCAGACAGTCATTGATTGGAAAATACCAACAACAAAAAAGGAGCTCCGTTTCTTAGGATTTGCCAATTATTATTGCAAATTTATTAAGAATTTTTCGAAAATTGCGAAACCTCTCTCAACACTAACCGGTTCTACGCAATTCCGCTGGAATCCTCAAGCAAACAATGCATTCCTAGAATTGAAGTCCCGTTTCACTTCAGCTCCAATCTTGAAGTTTCCCAATCCTGATCTACCATACACTCTGGAGGTGGATTCTTCGGATTACGCCATCGGAGCGGTCCTATCACAACGAGAGACACCAGCCACACCACTCCATCCAGTAGCTTACCTGTCCAAAGTCATGTCACCTGCTGAAAGAAACTATCCCATTGGTGACAAAGAACTCCTCGCAATAAAGAGATCTCTAGAACATTGGAGGCATCTTCTCGAGGGCACTCTCCATCCAGTGGTGATCTACACTGATCATAAAAACCTGGAGTATCTGCAAACCAACAAGACCCTTTCTGCAAGACAGGTGAGATGGAGCCTGTACTTCTCCAGGTTCAACTTTAATATAATCTATCATCCAGCAAACAAGAATGGCAAGGCAGATGCCTTGTCACGAAAAGAAGACAAACCCCCAGAAACCCCAACACAAAATTCTATGATACCACCAGAACGCTTCCTAGGAGTTATATCTTCCTATTCAAAAGAAATCATGGAGGCACTGAAGACTGATACCACTCTTCCAAAGGATCAGGTCTCACTACAATCCAATGGCCTCTACTACCACAATGATAAATTGTATATCCCAGTCAGTCTCAGACAAGAATTGATTCACTTCTTCCATGATACTCCTCTATCTGGACATCAGGGAGTTAGACGCACATCAGAAAAAATTACAAGAGAATTCTGGTGGCCTGGCTTAAAGGACTCAATAAAGGAACACATAAGTAGTTGCATCATCTGCACCACCTGTAAAAATGAAAATAAAAGTCAGTTTGGTCTTCTGATACCTTTACCCATTACAGATAAACCATGGCAACATGTTGGTCTAGATTTTATCGTAGAGCTACCTGTGTCGAATCTACAAACAACAATCCTAGTTGTCGTAGATCATCTTACTAAGATGGCACACTTCGTACCTTATCATAAACTCCCTACAGCATCAGAGACAGCAGCTTTATTCATCAAGCATATAATCAAATTACATGGAATCCCTTCTACACTGTATTCGGACAGAGGGACACAGTTCACGTCCAACTTCTGGAGACATCTCTGTAGAATTCTGCAGATCGATCATCGTTTCTCGTCATCCTATCATCCACAGACGAACGGACGGGTGGAAAGAACGAACCAATGGCTCGAGCAGTACCTCCGGTGTTACTGTTCACAACATCAACATGATTGGGAGGAATACTTACCACTCGCCGAATATGCCTATAATGATGCAAGTAATGCCAGTACTAAGATGTCACCTTTCTACGCCAATCATGGGTTTCATCCTACATTCTCATTAGCCCCAGGTGTTGTCTCAGATTCCCCACTGGTGGATCAGCAGACTAATTCCATGATGGAGGTCTTCAAGACTCTTCAAGATAACATCAAACAGGCCCAAGACTCTCAAAAGAAATATTATGACCAGAGGAGAAGACCATCTCCAGTATACTCTGTTGGAGACCTCGTATGGCTCTCAACCAAAAATCTCCATTTGAACATTCCTGCAAAGAAACTAGCCAGGAAGTTCATAGGGCCTTTTCCCAATACTAGATTGGTAAACGAAAATGCTGTCACTCTGGCTCTACCTGCTAGTTTGCACATCCACTCCACATTCCATGTCTCCCTGATAAAACCTGCTAGACCGATGAGGGACACCACTATTGTTCTTCCTTCTTACCCAATTCGGGATTTACCAGACGAATTCGAAGTTGAAGCACTAGTAGATTCCAGGCATCATAACGGAGGAATTCAGTATCTGGTTCGCTGGAAGGGCTACTCCAGCCAGGATGACTCCTGGGAACTTTCTGCAAACATCCACGCACCGAGATTGGTTGCCTTGTTCCATCGGCGACATCCGGATCGCCCCCGTCCGCAAGCCATGGGACGGCTTGCCTGAGAGGGGGGTCCTGTAAGGGTTAATCTTCCAGTCACCTAGTAACTCCACCCCTTCTCCCTATATCAGCACCAGCACACCTGCAGACAAGTGCTTGGTAATTTGTTTTGCTATTGAATTGCACGCTGTGTATCTGGAGTAACTTTGATTCCTTCTATCTACCTAATTTGGATTACAAATATAGGACGTCCTATTGTACAAATTACACTGAGCCTCAGTGTCTAAGGTATCCTGTTCTAAGTTAATATACCTTTACAAGGAGAATTTAATTAACCTTGGTGCAGCTCTCTACATTGATTGTTCAGCAGTTACACCTCTCCCTGCAACAGACTCTGCAGCTGATGTCACCGCCTTCACACAGGCAAGTGCTAACGGGCAGTTCCACACAGTGTACACAGAGATAGGAGCTGCGCTCTCACAGCCTTCACACTGACAATTGCTAACAGGCAGTTCCTCTCAGAGTACACAGACATAGGAGCTGCGCTCTCACAGCCTTCGCTGTCAATTGCTAGCAGGCAGATTCACACAGAGTGCTCAGAGAGAGGAACTGCGCTCTGAATCTTTAGTCTCTCCAGTAACCCCTACTGTGCTGGATTTGCTTTATGTTTGCATAACCTGTTTCTGCCATATTTCCTTTGTATTAGCTTGGAATCCTAATTCTTACAATCTTCCTCTACCCTAACTGTTGTTTATACCATCTGACAAATATTCAGACCTGTGTATTAACCACCTATTATAAAATCACTTCTTAACCTGTGTGCACCTGAGCAATAGGTGCGCTCCTTAAGGAAGTGAAACAAACACCACTATTCCAAAACAATTCTGCAGCTGTGGTCTACGAATCCAGATCCATTCTCACACTATAGCAGTGACTCTGCATGAGACAGCAAATCAGTAATGGCTCTGTATGACATAGCACATTAGTAGCAAATCAGTAATGGCTCTGTATGACATAGCACATTAGTAGCAAATCAGTAATGGCTCTGTATGACATAGCACATTAGTAGCAAATCAGTAATGGCTCTGTATGACATAGCACATTAGTAGCAAATCAGTAATGGCTCTGTATGACATAGCACATTAGTAGCAAATCAGTCTGTCTCTTCATAACATATCAAATCAGAAGTGGCTTTGCATGACAGCACATCAGTAGTGTCTCTCCATGACACAGCAAATCATTACTGGATCTGCATGACAAAGAAAATTAGCAGTTGCTCTGCATGACAGAGCACATCAGTCATGTTATAGCACACAAGTAGTAGCTGTGTATGACATGGGAAACCAGTTGAGACTCTGCATGATAGCAAATCACTACAGTAGTGATGGTCCATGACACAGCAAATCATCATTAGCTCTGCATTAAAAACTATTAGTGTATCTCTATGACCTAGCAAATCAGTACAGTTGTGTAGCTTTGTGACATAGAATATCAGTAGAGTAGTGGTTCTGCATGACATAGTGTATCTTTTGTGGCTCTGAATGACATACCTCATCAATAGTGGTTCTGCGTGACACAGGAAATTAGTAGTGACTCTGCATTGCATAGCAAGTAGAGTAGTGTCTTTCCTTAATACAGCAAATCGGTAGTGGCTCGGCGTGACATGGCAACTAAATACAGTAATAGCTCTGTATAACATAGCAAATCAGTACAGTAGTGACTCTACATGAAATAGCAAATCAATATATTAGTGACTGTGCATGCCATGGTAAATCAGTAGTTGTTCTGCAGGACATAGCAAATTAGTTCAATATTGGCTCTTCATAACACAGCTAATCAGTAGTGGTTCTACATGATATAGCAAATCTGGGCAATAGTGTCTCTCCATAATACGGTAAATCAGTAGTAGCTCTGCATGAGATAGCAAACCTGTACAGTAATGTCTCTCCATGATACAGCAAATCAGTAGTAGCTCTGCATTACACAGCATAGTAGTAATGGCTCTGCATGAATTTTGAAAATCAGTACAGTAGTGGCTCTGCATGACATAGTAAATCAGCAGTGGATCTGCATGGCATAGCACATCAGTAGTGACTGTGAATGACATAGCACATCAGTAGTGACTCTGCATGACATAGCACATCAGTAGTGACTCTGCATGACATAGCACATCAGAAGTGACTTTGAATGACATACCTCATCAAAAGTGGTTCTGAATGACACAGGAAATTAGTAGTAGTTCTGCATCAAAGCAAATCAGTAGAGTAGTAGCTCTCAATAATACAGCAAATCGGTAGTGGTGTGGCATGACATGGCAACGAAATACAGTTATGGCTTTGTATAACATAGCAAATCAGTACTGCAGTGACTCTACATAAAATTGCAAATTAATATATTAGTGACTATGCACAACATAGTAAATCAGTAGTTATCCTGTAGGACATAGCAAATTAGTTCATAACACAGATAATCAGTAGTAGCTCTATATGACATAGCAAACCTGTACAGTAGTGTCTCTCCATGATAGGGCAAATCAGTAGTAGCTCTGCATGACATAGTGAATTGGTAGTGGCTCTGAATGACATACCTCATCAGGAGTAGTTCTGCATGACAAAGGAAATTAGTAGTGGCTCTGCATCATAACAAATCAGTAGAGTAATGGCTCACTGTAACACAGCAAATCAATAGTAGCTCTGCATTACACAGCATAGTAGTAGTGGCTCTGCATGACTTTTGAAAATCAGTACAGTTGTGGCTCTGTATGACATAGTAAATCAGTAGTGGATCTGCATGACATAGTAAATCAGTAGTGGCTCTGCATGACATAGTAAATCAGCAGTGGCTCTGCATGACATAGCACATCAGTAGTGACTCTGCATGACATAGCACAGTGATTTTCAACCTTTTTTTTTACCGTGGCACACTTTTTTACATAAAAAAATCCTGCGGCACACCAACATCCCAAAATTTTACAAAATCACACATTGTAGTCTAATACAGCATATATATATATATATATATATATATATATATATATATATATATATACACATATACATATACATGCACACACACTGTACTGTGCTGTCATGCCATGCCTTCTACAAACTATACATGAGATATTGACAGTCATTCACAATCATAATGATTGTCTGTGAATGAATGTCAATATGTCATGGTTGTAAATGATGCCTGGTGAGCCTTTCACATACCTCCCAATATTTCAAAATTTGAAAAAGGGACACCCCCGCACTGGGAAAAGCCCCCCCCCATGCACTGGGAAAAGTGTATTATATGTGGAGCACCTCCCTCTTCCTCTCCAGTGAGTCTCCAGTCCTCCAGTCATGTTCCTTGTGGTGAGAAGGAACGTGAGTGACATGACCTGGCTGGAACTGTTCTGGAGGAGGAGCAAAGCTGCGCCAGCATGCATGGGGGATTGAAGTGTTGCGTGGTGCTAAGTGTAGAGCTGGCACTAGGCACGTGTTGTGGTGGGTGGGGGTTCCTTCCAAGTGTAAACACGGGTCGGGGAGGCGAGCTGTCGCTGCGCAGTTACCCTCAGTCATCATCTCACTCAAAATAAAAAAACGGCCCAGAATAAAAAACAAGCAAAATTTAAAAAATATGTCACACTGTTGTCAGTCTGCCGTGGCACACCAGAGGATCTCTCAAGGCACACTAGTGTGCCACGTCACACTGGTTGAAAAACACTGACATAGCACATCAGAAGAATGATACAGGAAATTAGTAGTAGTTCTGCATCAAAGCAAATCAGTAGAGTAGTAGCTCTCAATAATACAGCAAATTGGTAGTGGTTTGGCATGACATGGCAACTAAATACAGTAATGTCTCTGTATGACATAGCAAATCAGTACAGTAGTGACTACATAAACTAGCATATTAATATATTAGTGACTATGCACAACATAGTAAATCAGTAGTTGCTCTGCAGGACATAGCAAATTCATAACACAGCTCATCAGTAGTAGCTCTACATGACATAGCAAACCTGTACAGTAGTGTCTCTCCATGATATAGTGAATTGGTAGTGGCTCTGAATGACATACCTCATCAGGAATAGTTCTGCATGATGAAGGAAATTAGTAGTTGCTCTGCATCATAACAAATCAGTAGAGTAATGGCTCACTGTAACAAAGCAAATCATTAGTAGCTCTGCATGAGATAGCAAATCAAAACAGTAGTGACCCTGCATTAAATAGCAAATCAATACAGTTGTGACTCTGCATGAAACAGCAAATCAATATAGTAGAGAATCTCCATTACACAGCATATAAGTAGTTGTTCTGCATGGCATAGCTTACCTGTACAGTAGTGGCTCTCAATCAGATAGGGAATCAGTAAAAGAAGGCTCTACTTGAAGTAGTAAATCTGTAGTGGCTCTGTATTACAAAGCAAATATGTACAGTAGTTGCTCTGCATGAGATAGCAAATCAGTTTAGTAGTGATTCTGCATGACATAATATATTAGTAGTTGTTCTTCATCACACAGTAAATCAGTGGTGACCTTCATGATATAGAATTAGTGGCTCTCTATGGCACAGCAAATAATTAGTGGCTCTCCATGACATAGCATATTAGTAGTCAATAATTGCTGTGCATGAAAGCAAATCAGTTTAGCAGTGGCTCTGTATGACATATCAAATCCGTAGAGTAGAGACTCTGTGTACATCAGCAGTGGTTCTGTGTGACACAGCAAAACAGTAGTGGCTCTGCATGACATAGCAAATCAGTATTGGTTTTGAATTACAAAGGAAATTAGTAAAGCATCTGCATAACAAAAAAATCAGGACAGTTGTGTATATCTGTGACAGAAATATAAGTACAGTAGTTGCTCTGAAAGACTAAGGAAATCAATACAGTAGTGACTCTACATAACATAGCACATTAGTAGAGTCTCTAAATGAAATACCTCATCAGCAGTGGATCTCCATGACACAGGAGATTTGTAGTGACTCTGCATGATAGCAGTGGGCAGAAGCAATCTAAATACAAGTCATTGTGATTGATTACTTCTTTGTGGTCACTGGCTGCTGTTGTCATCTCGCTGGTCATATACGATATCTTTCTCACTGGTCACTTGCTGTTTCTCACTGGCCACTTGCAGTAAAATGTTATGGTGCTGTAAGCGGATGGTGCGCAAGTAATTGATTTATTAATGCAGTTCTGTGCTAAACTATTTTAATGAAAGGGACACAAAAGTTGAAATTAAACTTCATGATTCATATATAGCTGTCAATTTAAACACTTTTCCAATTTACTTCTATTATCAATTTCTTGTAAGTCTTTTTATATTTACTATTCTGAGGCACCAGGTCCTATTGAGTATGTGCAGGAGTTTACAGTGTATATGTATATGAGTCTGTAATTGGCTGAAGGCTGTTACATGATACAGTGGGCAGGGAAAATCAACAATCTTTGAAATTTCTCAGAAAAATCTACTGGTAATTTAAAATTCAATTGAAAGTTCATTGTCGGTAGAGTAGTGGTTCTGCATGACACAGTGTATCTGTTGTAGCTCTGAATGACCTCATCAATAGTGGTTCTGCGTGACACAGGAAATTAGTAGTGGCTCTAGATTACATAGCGAATCAGTAGAGTAGGGGCTCTCCTTAAAGGGACAGTCTACCCAAAAAATGTTTAAAAAGATAGATAATGCCTTTACTACCTCTTCCCCAGCTTTGCACAACCAACATTGTTAGATTAATATACTTTATTACATTTAAACCTCTAAATCTCTGCCTGTTTTAAAGGCTCTATAGACAGCCTCTTAATCACATGCTTTTGTATTTGCTTTTCACAGCAGGAGACTCATAGTTCATGTGGGCATATAGATAACAATGTGTTCACGCCCGGAAAGTTACAGTACTAAATGCAACTCAATAGATTTTAAATAGTCACAGTCATGTGATCAGGGGGCTGTTAGAAGAGGCTTAGATACAAGGTAATCACAGAGGTGAAAAAGTATATTAATATAACTGTGTTGGTTGTGCAAAACTGGGGAATGGGTAATAAAGGGATTATCTAACTTTTAAAACAATAAAAATTATATTGTAGACTGTCCCTTTAATAAAGCAAATTGGTAGTGGATCAGCATGACATGGCAACTAAATACAGTAATGGCTCTGTATGAGAAAGTAAATCAGTACAGTAATAACTCTACATGAAATAGCAAATCAATATATTAGTAAGTGTGCAACTTAGTAGTTGTTCTGCAGGACATAGCAAACCTGTACAGTAGTGTCTCTTCATGATACGGCAAATCAGTAGCAGCTCTACATGACAGAGCATATCCATTCAGTAGTGTCTCTCCATGATACAGCAAATCAGTAGTAACTCTACATGACATAACAAACCTTTACAGTAATGTCTCTCCATGATACATCAAATCAGTAGTAGCTCTGCATTACACAGCATATTAGTAGTGGCTCTGCGTGACTTGAAAATCAGTACAGTTGTGGCTCTGCATGACATAGTTAATTTGTAGTGGCTCTGCATGACATAGCACATCAGTAGTGACTCTGCGTGACATAACACATCAGTAGTAACTCTGAATGACATACTTCATCAGGAGTGGTTCTACATGACACAGGAAATTAGTAGTGGCTCTGCATCAAAGCAAATCAGTAGAGTAGTGGCTCTCAATAATAAAGCAAATTGGTAGTGGTTCGGCATGACATGGCAACTAAATACAGTAATGGCTCTGTATGACATAGCAAATCAGTACAGTAGTTACTCTACATGAAATAGCAAATGAATATATTAGTGTGCATGACATAGTAAATCAGTAGTTGTTCTGCAGGCTCATATAACATATCAAATCAATACAGCAGTGACTCTGCATGAGACAGCAAATCAATAATGGCTCTATATGACATAGCACATTAGTATCAAATCACTACAGTAGTGATGGCCCATGACACATCATGTCATCATTAGCTCTTCATTACAAAGCAAAATAGTAGTGTATATCTATGAACTAGCAAATCAGTACAGTTGTGTATCTTTGTAACTAGCTGTGCATAGCATAGTGTATCAGTAGTGGCTCTGCAAGACATACCTCATCAATAGTGGTTCTGTGTGACATAGGAAATTATATGTGTAAGTGTGTTGTACTACAGCGCCGATGGTTACCTAACAGCCCGGGGGTGGTGATCCCTAGCTATCACCGTAGAGATAATTAAAGATCAAGAGTGAACCCAGGCGCCAAACCTAACGGAGGCTAAGGTAAAATAGGTATTTAATAAAACAGATAGGATATTAATAACAAATAATCAGTACAGATTATAAAATAAACAACATGGATCCATGTAAATGTACAATAAGGTTAAAAGGTACACTATAAAATATACAGCATAAAAATAACAATAAGGTAACAATAAAATATGCAGGTATACGTGGAGTAATAACAAAATGGTTGGCAGAAAACCTATATGGATAAACTCCTTAAAAGAGATCTGAATGCTGACAGGTGATCCTGTTTGAAGGAAAACACAAATGCAAAAACAAGAACAATGTGATGGGTGATAAAAAACCAATGAGTGACAGACCCAATTAATAAAAAATTAAAAAAATACAAAAATACAATGGTGATGCTAGAAGAATTGTCCAAAAAATCCAAATAAGAATAGTTAACAAATGGTCTCCAAAAATCTAAATAAATGTCCAAGAAAAATCCAAAAAATAGTGCTGTCACCGTGATAAAAACTATAAAAAAAAAAAACAAAGGTCAATTTGATCCTAAAAATCAATGTGATCCAAAAATCAATAAGTGTCCAAATGTCTGTAATCCAAAACAATAAAAAATGTGTAGCTTCCACACAATCCTAAAATTGAAGTGTCAAATACAATGAAACAGGTAAGGGGAAAAGTGAGACGATATCTCAGGGATCCTCCTAGTAGCTAACAACCACAAAGAGCTACTGGGCAGGGTGAAGATCGTCCTGTGGGGAAAAGAGATAAAGCAAATGTGTAGAACAATAACAAATCAATAATCCAATTGAAGTAAGGCTTACCAAAGCAGGTCTACGCGTTTCGGCCCTTCCTAGGCCTTTATCAAGACTGATGGTAAGCTGTGAATTATGGCCTTATGTAGGGGTATGTAACTTGTAACCGGAAGTACACTATGGTAACGACTTCCAGTTTTCCGTATTTATCAAACCTATTAATCACAACAAAGTCTCTTAATCTTTAGAAAGTATCTATCTTGTAATACTTTAGTTGGTGTATAGTGAGTGATGATATATCAAACTTAAGAATAAAACTCGTTCAGATAATACCTAGCCTCCGTATATGAGTGACGTCACTTCCGGTGGGGATACACGGCCGAAAAACAAGCCTATACAATCATAAAAAAATAAATAAATCAGATATAATGAATGCTCAGATTTGGTTTGATTTCTCAAATGTCAAATGGTTAGAGGATCGAGTTTTAATGTTATTCAATGTGTTCCGATTTTCGGAAGCCCCCATTGGTTGTGACGTCACAATGGTTAGAGCTGGTGATAGGCTATGATCTTCGGTGTGGAACTCAGCTGTGCAATAATATTGCGTATAGATCATTTAGGAATGATGGAGGTGTGTTAAACCTTTGTTGTCTGATTGGGTGCAGGAATTTTAGAGTGTATTTTCGCTATTGTTACTAATAACGGACTAATCAGAAAAGAAAAGAAGAAAGTAATCCCACTATTCATTTGCTTGTAAACTTATAGCGTACCCAGTGTATCAAGGAGAGGAAACACTGTTATCTTTATAAGCAGAGTAAATTGGGAGGACGTTAGGATGATAAAATGTTTAAACTAAATCGACTAATATATAGTCTGGCTAGACAGTGTGTAATTAAAAAGGGAATATATCCTGTCTCAATTTTACGAGAGAGAAGAGAAGTTGTATATGAACAATAACTGTACATGGTGTTGATCATGACCTTGAATATAATTCAATGCTTCAAGCTTAGAAATCAAGGCTCTATATGAACCTATTAGATGAAAAAGAGGAAATACTATTCCAATAGAAGAGGGACATATATTTCTTATGAATAACCCTCATTGCGTAATGGCAGAGACAGAATCTGCAGACGAGAGCCTGGTTGGTGCACCTGACTTATTGTATCAGTGAATGTTAATGGTGTTAATCGTGATTTACACAATGTGCAAATGACCTTAGATATACCTGATTATTAAGTGTATTAAACATAGAAATAGAGGCTCTATATGAACCTATTGGATGTGTATACATGAAAAGGTGAACATAAAGGCTCTATATGGGTCTGTAGGATGTGAAAGGAGGGGGGAGGGAACATGTTTTCTATAGTTATCCCTCTCTGTATGATAGCCGAAATGTAGTCTGTGGACGAAAGCCTGGTTGAGTGAACCAGACTAATTTCTATAGAGCTATAGTTTAGACGAATCTAAAGAGATGTTAAACAAATGGGGGTGTAATCCTCAGATAAGTGAACCTAGTATGGCTGGTCGCACCTCAGAAGTGGGCTGCTAGTTAAGTCGGTACGAACTTAGGATCAGAGATACACAGTCTATGTTCCTTGGGAAAGAAAATGTGAGACTCATATAGATGAGCCATATGTATCCATTTCGCCAAAGAGGTATGATTCTTACATCCTATATCATGTGACTCATCAGAGATTAAGAGACTTTGCTGTGATTAATAGGTTTGATAAATACGGAAAACCGGAAGTTGTTACCATAGTGTACTTCCGGTTGCAAGTTACATACCCCTATATAAGGCCATAATTCACAGCTTACCATCAGTCTTGATAAAGGCCTAGGAAGGGCCGAAACGCGTAGACCTGCTTTGGTAAGCCTTACTTTATTTGGATTATTGATTTGTTATTGTTCTACACATTTGCTTTATCTCTTTTCCCCACAGGACGATCTTCACCCTGCCCAGTAGCTCTTTGTGGTTGTTAGCTACTAGGAGGATCCCTGAGACATCGTCTCACTTTTCCCTTTACCTGTTTCATTGTATTTGACACTTCACTTTTAGGATTGTGTGGAAGCTACACATTTTTATTGTTTTGGATTACAGACATTTGGACACTTATTGATTTTTGGATCACATTGATTTTTAGGATTACATTGACCTTTTTTTTTTTTTTTAATAGTTTTTATCACGGTGACAGCACTATTTTTTGGATTTTTCTTGGACATTTATTTAGATTTTTGGAGACCATTTGTTAACTATTCTTATTTGGATTTTTTGGACAATTCTTCTAGCATCACCGTTGTATTTTTGTATTTTTTTATTTTTTATTAATTGGGTCTGTCACTCATTGGTTTTTTATCACCCATCACATTGTTCTTGTTTTTGCATTTGTGTTTTCCTTCAAACAGGATCACCTGTCAGCATTCAGATCTCTTTTAAGGAGTGTATCCATATAGGTTTTCTGCCAACCATTTTGTTTTTACTCCACTTATACCTGCATATTTTATTGTTATTTTATTGTTATTTTTATGCTGTATATTTTATAGTGTACCTTTTAACCTTATTGTACATTTACATGGATCCATGTTGTTTATTCTATAATCTGTACTGATTATTTGTTATTAATATCCTATCTGTTTATTAAATACCTATTTTACCTTAGCCTCCGTTAGGTGTGGCGCATGGGTTCACTCTTGATCTGACATAGGAAATTAGTAGTGGTTCTACATTACATAGAAAATCAGTAGAGTAGTGGCTCTCCATAATACAGCAAATCAGTAGTGGTTTGGCATGACATGGCAACTAAATACAGTAATGGCTCTGTATGACATAGCAAATCAGTACAGTAGTGACTCTACATGAAATAGAAAATCAATATACTAGTGACTGTGCATGGCATAGTAAAATCAGTAGTTGTTCTGCAGGACATAGCAAACCTGTACAGTAGTGTCTCTTCATGATATGGCAAATCATTAGTAGTTCTACATGACAGAGCATATCCATTTAATAGTGTTTTTTCATGATATGGCAAATTAGTACTAGCTCTCCTTGACAGAGCATATCCATTCAGTAGTTTCTCTCCATGATACAGCAAATCAGTAGTAGCTCTACTTGACATAGCATACTTTTACAGTAATGTCTCTCCATGATACAGCAAATCAGTAGTAGCTCTCCATTATAGAGCATGTCCATTCAGTAGTTTCTCTCCATGATACAGCAAATCAGTAGTAGCTCTACATGACATAGCAGACCTTTACAGGAATGCCTCTCCATGATACAGCAAATCAGTAGTAGCTCTCCATGACAGAGCATATCCATTCAGTAGTTTCTCTCCATGATACGGCAAATCAGTAGTAGGTCTGAATGATATAGCAAATCTGTACAGTAGTGTCTCTACATGATACGGCAAATCAGTAGTAGCTCTACATGACATAGCAAACCTGTACAGTAGTGTCTCTCCATGATACAACAAATCAGTAGTGTCTCTATACATGACATAGCAAACCTGTACAGTAGTGTCTCTTTATGATACAGCAAATCAGTAGTGTCTCTATACATGACATAGCAAACCTGTACAGTAGTGTCTCTTTATGATACGGCAAATCAGTAGTAGCTCTATACATGACATAGCAAACCTGTACACTAGTGTCTCTCCATGATACAGCAAATCAGTAGTGTCTCTATACATGACATAGCAAACCTGTACATTAGTGTCTCTCCATGATACAGCAAATCAGTAGTGTCTCTATACATGACATAGCAAACCTCTACAGTAGTGTCTCTTTATGATACGGCAAATCAGTAGTAGCTCTATACATGACATAGCAAACCTCTACAGTAGTGTCTCTTTATGATACGGCAAATCAGTAGTAGCTCTATACATGACATAGCAAACCTCTACAGTAGTGTCTCTTTATGATACGGCAAATCAGTAGTAGCTCTATACATGACATAGCAAACCTGTACAGTAGTGTCTCTCCATGATACAGCAAATCAGTAGTGTCTCTATACATGACATAGTAAACCTGTACAGTAGTGTCTCTTTATGATACGGCAAATCAGTAGTAGCTCTATACATGACATAGCAAACCTGTACAGTAGTGTCACTTCATGATACGGCAAAACGGCAAATCAGTAGTAGCTCTATACATGACATAGCAAACCTGTACAGTAGTGTCTCTTCATGATACGGCATATCAGTAGTAGCTCTATACATGACATAGCTAACCTGTACAGTAGTGTCTCTTTATGATACAGCAAATCAGTAGTAGCTCTATACATGACATAGCAAACCTGTACAGTAGTGTCTCTTCATGATATGCCAAATCAGTGGTAGCTCTACATGACATAGCAAACCTGTTCAGTAGTATCTCTGCATGATACGGTAAATCAGTAGTAACTCTACATGATAGAGAATATCCATTCACTAGTGTCTCTCCAGTATACAAAAAATCAGTATTAGCTCTACATGACATAGTAAACCTATACAGTAGTGTCTCTTCATGATACAGTAAATCCGTAGTAGCTCTGCATGATATAGCAAACCTGCGCAGTAGTGTCTTGCCATGATACAGTAAATCATGATGTAGCACATCAATTGTAGCTCTGCATAATATAGAAAATAAATATTGGCTCTAAATAACATAGCAAATCAGTAGTAGTTCTGCATGATATGGTAAATCAGTAGTAGCTCTGCATGACATAACATATCCATTTAGTAGGAGCTCTGCATGATGTAGCCCATCAATTGTAGCTTTGCATAATATAGTAATGGCTCTGTATGACATAGCAAGTCAGTACAGTAGTGACTCTACATGAAATAGCAAATGAATATATCAGTGAGTGTGCATGACATAGTAAATCAGTAGTTGTTCTGCAGGCTCACATAATATATCAAATCAATACAGCAGTGACTCTGGATGAGACAGCAAATCAGTAATGGCTCTATATGGCATAGCACATTAGTAGCAAATCTCTACAGTAGTGATGGCCCATGACACTTCAATTCATCATTAGCTCTTCATTACAAAGCAAAATAGTAGTGTATCTCTATGACCTAGAAAATCAGTACAGTTGTGTATCTTTGTAAAAGAAAATCAGAAAAGCAGTGGCTGTGCATAGCATAGTGTATCAGTAGTAGTTCTGCATGCCATACCTCATTAATAGTGGTTCTGCGTGACATAGGAAATTAGTAGTGGTTCTACATTACATAGAAAATCAGTAGAGTAGTGGCTCTCCATAATACAGCAAATCAGTAGTGGTTTGGCATGACATGGCAACTAAATATAGTAATGGCTCTGTATGACATAGCAAATCAGTACAGTAGTGACTCTACATGAAATAGAAAATCAATATATTAGTGACTGTGCATGACATAGTAAATCAGTAGTTGTTCTGCAGGACATAGCAAACCTGTACAGTAGTGTCTCTTCATGATACGGCAAATCAGTAGTAGCTCTACATGACAGAGCATATCCATTCAGTAGTGTCTTTTTATGATACAGAAAATCAGTAGTAGCTCTACATGACAGAGCATATCCATTCAGTAGTGTCTCTCCATGATACAGTAAATCAGTATTAGCTCTACATGACATAGGAAACCTGTACAGTAGAATCTCTTCATAATACGGTAAATCAGTAGTATCTCTGCATGATATGGTAATTCAGTAGTAGCTCTTCATGACAGAGCATATCCATTCAGTAGCGTCTCTCCAGTATACAAAAAATCAGTATTAGCTCTACATGACATAGTAAACCTATACAGTAGTGTCTCTTCATGATACAGTAAATCCGTAGTAGCTCTGCATGATATAGCAAACCTGCGCAGTAGTGTCTTGCCATGATACAGTAAATCATGATGTAGCACATCAATTGTAGCTCTGCATAATATAGAAAATAAATATTGGCTCTAAATAACATAGCAAATCAGTAGTAGTTCTGCATGATATGGTAAATCAGTAGTAGCTCTGCATGACATAACATATCCATTTAGTAGGAGCTCTGCATGATGTAGCCCATCAATTGTAGCTTTGCATAATATAGTAATGGCTCTGTATGACATAGCAAGTCAGTACAGTAGTGACTCTACATGAAATAGCAAATGAATATATCAGTGAGTGTGCATGACATAGTAAATCAGTAGTTGTTCTGCAGGCTCACATAATATATCAAATCAATACAGCAGTGACTCTGGATGAGACAGCAAATCAGTAATGGCTCTATATGGCATAGCACATTAGTAGCAAATCTCTACAGTAGTGATGGCCCATGACACTTCAATTCATCATTAGCTCTTCATTACAAAGCAAAATAGTAGTGTATCTCTATGACCTAGAAAATCAGTACAGTTGTGTATCTTTGTAAAAGAAAATCAGAAAAGCAGTGGCTGTGCATAGCATAGTGTATCAGTAGTAGTTCTGCATGCCATACCTCATTAATAGTGGTTCTGCGTGACATAGGAAATTAGTAGTGGTTCTACATTACATAGAAAATCAGTAGAGTAGTGGCTCTCCATAATACAGCAAATCAGTAGTGGTTTGGCATGACATGGCAACTAAATATAGTAATGGCTCTGTATGACATAGCAAATCAGTACAGTAGTGACTCTACATGAAATAGAAAATCAATATATTAGTGACTGTGCATGACATAGTAAATCAGTAGTTGTTCTGCAGGACATAGCAAACCTGTACAGTAGTGTCTCTTCATGATACGGCAAATCAGTAGTAGCTCTACATGACAGAGCATATCCATTCAGTAGTGTCTTTTTATGATACAGAAAATCAGTAGTAGCTCTACATGACAGAGCATATCCATTCAGTAGTGTCTCTCCATGATACAGTAAATCAGTATTAGCTCTACATGACATAGGAAACCTGTACAGTAGAATCTCTTCATAATACGGTAAATCAGTAGTATCTCTGCATGATATGGTAATTCAGTAGTAGCTCTTCATGACAGAGCATATCCATTCAGTAGCGTCTCTCCAGTATACAAAAAATCAGTATTAGCTCTACATGACATAGTAAACCTATACAGTAGTGTCTCTTCATGATACAGTAAATCCGTAGTAGCTCTGCATGATATAGCAAACCTGCGCAGTAGTGTCTTGCCATGATACAGTAAATCATGATGTAGCACATCAATTGTAGCTCTGCATAATATAGAAAATAAATATTGGCTCTAAATAACATAGCAAATCAGTAGTAGTTCTGCATGATATGGTAAATCAGTAGTAGCTCTGCATGACATAACATATCCATTTAGTAGGAGCTCTGCATGATGTAGCCCATCAATTGTAGCTTTGCATAATATAGTAATGGCTCTGTATGACATAGCAAGTCAGTACAGTAGTGACTCTACATGAAATAGCAAATGAATATATCAGTGAGTGTGCATGACATAGTAAATCAGTAGTTGTTCTGCAGGCTCACATAATATATCAAATCAATACAGCAGTGACTCTGGATGAGACAGCAAATCAGTAATGGCTCTATATGGCATAGCACATTAGTAGCAAATCTCTACAGTAGTGATGGCCCATGACACTTCAATTCATCATTAGCTCTTCATTACAAAGCAAAATAGTAGTGTATCTCTATGACCTAGAAAATCAGTACAGTTGTGTATCTTTGTAAAAGAAAATCAGAAAAGCAGTGGCTGTGCATAGCATAGTGTATCAGTAGTAGTTCTGCATGCCATACCTCATTAATAGTGGTTCTGCGTGACATAGGAAATTAGTAGTGGTTCTACATTACATAGAAAATCAGTAGAGTAGTGGCTCTCCATAATACAGCAAATCAGTAGTGGTTTGGCATGACATGGCAACTAAATATAGTAATGGCTCTGTATGACATAGCAAATCAGTACAGTAGTGACTCTACATGAAATAGAAAATCAATATATTAGTGACTGTGCATGACATAGTAAATCAGTAGTTGTTCTGCAGGACATAGCAAACCTGTACAGTAGTGTCTCTTCATGATACGGCAAATCAGTAGTAGCTCTACATGACAGAGCATATCCATTCAGTAGTGTCTTTTTATGATACAGAAAATCAGTAGTAGCTCTACATGACAGAGCATATCCATTCAGTAGTGTCTCTCCATGATACAGTAAATCAGTATTAGCTCTACATGACATAGGAAACCTGTACAGTAGAATCTCTTCATAATACGGTAAATCAGTAGTATCTCTGCATGATATGGTAATTCAGTAGTAGCTCTTCATGACAGAGCATATCCATTCAGTAGCGTCTCTCCATGATACAGAAAATCAGTATTAGCTCTACATGACATAGTAAACCTGTACAGTAGTGTCTCTTCATGATACAGTAAATCAGTAGTAGCTCTGCATGATATAGCAAAACTGTACAGTAGTGTCTCTTCATGATATGGTAAATCAGTAGTAGCTCTGCATGATATGGTAAATCAGTAGTAGCTCTGTATGACGTAGGATATCCATTTAGTAGGAGCTCTGCATGATGTAGCACATTAATTGTAGCTCTGCATAATATAAAAAATAAATATTGGCTCTGCATAACATAGCAAATCAGAAGTACTTCTGCATGATGTAGCAAATCAGTAGTAGCTCTGCATGTTATGCAGTAGTAGCTCTGCATAATATAAAAAATAAATATTGGCTCTGCATAATATAAAAAATAAATATTGGCTCTGCATAACATAGCAAATCAGAAGTACTTCTGCATGATGTAGCAAATCAGTAGTAGCTCTGCATGTTATGCAGTAGTAGCTCTGCATAATATAAAAAAATAAATATTGGCTCTGCATAACATAGCAAATCCGAAGTACTTCTGCATGATGTAGCAAATCAGTAGTAGATCTGCATGTTATAGCAAATTAGTAGGAGCTTTGCATGATACGGTAAATCAGTAGTAGCTCTGCATGATATAGCAAACCTGTACAGTAGTGTCTCACCACGATACGGTAAATCCGTAATGGTTCTGTATGAGATAGTAAATCAGTAAAGTAGTAACTCTACATGAAATAGCAAATCAATATATTAGTGAGTGTGCATAACATAGTAAATACTGCATAACATAAAAAATAAATATTGGCTCTGCATAACATAGCAAATCAGAAGTACTTCTGCATGATGTAGCAAATCAGTAGTAGCTCTGCATGTTATGCAGTAGTAGCTCCGCATAATATAAAAAATAAATATTGGCTCTGCATAACATAGCAAATCAGAAGTACTTCTGCATGATGTAGCAAATCAGTAGTAGCTCTGCATGTTATAGCAAATTAGTAGGAGCTTTGCATGATACGGTAAATCAGTAGTAGCTCTGCATGATATAGCAAACCTGTACAGTAGTGTCTCACCACAATACTGTAAATCCGTAATGGTTCTGTATGAGATAGTAAATCAGTAAAGTAGTAACTCTACATGAAATAGCAAATCAATATATTAGTGAGTGTGCATAACATAGTAAATCAGTAGTTGTTCTGCAGGACATAGCAAACCTGTACAGTAGTGTCTCTTCATGATACAGCAAATCATTAGTAGCTCTGCATTACACAGCATATTAGTAGTGGCTCTGCATGACTTTTGAAAATCAGTACAGTTGTGGCTCTGCATGACATAGTTAATTTGTAGTGGCTCTGCATGACATAGCACATCAGTAGTGACTCTGAATGACATACCTCATCAGGAGTGGTTCTACATGACACAGGAAATTAGTAGTGGCTCTGCATCAAAGCAAATCAGTAGAGTAGTGGCTCTCAATAATACAGCTAATTGGTAGTGGTTCGGCATGACATGGCAAATAAATACAGTAATGGCTCTGTATGACATAGCAAATCAGTACAGTTGTGACTCTTCATGAAATAGCACATGAATATATTAGTGAGTGTGCATGACATAGTAAATCAGTAGTTGTTCTGCAGGCTCACATAACATATCAAATCAATACAGCAGTGACTCTGCATGAGACAGCAAATCAGTAATGACTCTATATGACATAACAGATTAGTAGCAAATAACTACAGTAGTGATGGCCCATGACACATCAAATAATCATCAGCTCTTCATTGCAGAGCAAAATAGTAGTGTATCTCTATGACCTAGTAAATCAGTAAAGTTGTATATCTTTGTAACAGAAAATCAAAAAAGTAGTGGCTGTGCATAGCATAGTGTATCAGTAGTGGCTCTGCATGACATACCTCATCAAAAGTGGTTCTGCGTGACAGGAAATTAGTAGTGGTTCTACATTACATAGAAAATCAGTAGAGTAGTGGCTCTCCATAATACAGCAAATCAGTAGTGGTTTGGCATGACATGGCAACTAAATACAGTAATGGCTCTGTATGGCATAGCAAATCAGTACAGTAGTTACTCTACATGAAATATAAAATCAGTATATTAGTGACTGTGCATGACATAGTAAATCAGTAGTTGTTCTTCAGGACATAGCAAACCTGTACATTAATGTATCTTCATGATATGGCAAATCAGTAGTAGCTCTACATGACAGAGCATATCCATTCAGTAGTGTCTCTTCATAATGCAGCAAATCAGTAGTAGCTCTACATGACAGAGCATATCCATTCAGTAGAGTCTCTTCATGCTATGGCAAATCAGTAGTAGCTGTACATGACATAGCATACCTTTACAGTAATGTCTCTCCATGATACAGCAAATCAGTAGTAGCTCTCCATGACAGAGCATATCCATTCAGTAATTTCTCTCCATGATACGGCAAATCAGTAGCAGCCCTATACATGACAAAGCAAACCTGTACAGTAGTGTCTCTTCATGATACACCAAATCAGTAGTAGCTCTATATATGACATAGCAAACCTGTACAGTAGTGTCTCTTCATGATACAGTAAATCAGTAGTAGCTCTACATGACAGAGCATATCGATTCAGTAGTGTCTCTCCATGATACAGTAAATCAGTATTAGCTCTACATGACATAGCAAACCTGTACAGTAGAGTCTCTTCATGATACGGTAAATCAGTAGTGTCTCTGCATGATACAGTAATTCAGTAGTAGCTCTCCATGACAGAGCATATCCATTCAGTAGTGTCTCTCCATGATACAGAAAATCAGTATTAGCTCTACATGACATAGTAAACATGTACAGTAGTGTCTCTTCATGATACAGTAAATCAGTAGTAGCTCTGCATGATATAGCAAACCTGTACAGTAGTGTCTCTTCATGATACAGTAAATCAGTAGTAGCTCTGCATGATATAGCAAACCTGTACAGTAGTGTCTCGCCATATGGTAAATCAGTAGTAGCTCTGCATGATATGGTAAATCATTAGTAGCTCTGTTTGACGTGGCATATCCATTTAGTTGGAGCTCTGCATTATGTAGCACATTAATTGTAGCTCTGCATAATATAAAAAATAAATATTGGCTCTGCATAACATAGCAAATCAGAAGTAGTTCTGAATGATGTAGCAAATCAGTAGTAGCTCTGCATGTTACAGCAAACCTGTACAGTAGTGTCTCACCACGATACGGTAAATCCGTAATGGCTCTGTATGAGATAGTAAATCAGTAAAGTAGTAACTCTACATGAAATAGCAAATCAATATATTAGTGAGTGTGCATAACATAGTAAATGAGTAGTTGTTCTGCAGGACATAGCAAACCTGTACAGTAGTGTCTCTTCGTGATACAGCAAATCAGTAGTAGCTCTGCATTACACAGCATATTAGTAGTGGCTCTGCGTGACTTTTGAAAATCAGTACAGTTGTGGCTCTGCATGACATAGTTAATTTGTAGTGGCTCTGCATGACATAGCACATCAGTAGTGACTCTGAATGACATACCTCATCAGGAGTGGTTCTACATGACACAGGAAATTAGTAGTGGCTCTGCATCAAAGCAAATCAGTAGAGTAGTGGCTCTCAATAATACAGCAAATTGGTAGTGGTTCGGCATGACATGGCAAATAAATACAGTAATGGCTCTGTATGACATAGCAAATCAGTACAGTAGTGACTCTACATGAAATAGCAAATGAATATATTAGTGAGTGTGCATGACATAGTAAATCAGTAGTTGTTCTGCAGGCTCACATAACATATCAAATCAATACAGCAGTGACACTGCATGAGACAGCAAATCAGTAATGACTCTATATGACATAGCACATTAGTAGCAAATAACTACAGTAGTGATGGCCCATGACACATCAAATCATCATCAGCTCTTCATTGCAGAGCAAAATAGTAGTGTATCTCTATGACCTAGTAAATCAGTAAACTTGTATATCTTTGTAACAGAAAATCAAAAAAGTAGTGGCTTTGCATAGCATAGTGTATCAGTAGTGGCTCTGCATGACATACCTCATCAAAAGTGGTTCTGCGTGACATAGGAAATTAGTAGTGGTTCTACATTACATAGAAAATCAGTAGAGTAGTGGCTCTCCATAATACAGCAAATCAGTAGTGGTTTGGCATGACATGGCAACTAAATACAGTAATGGCTCTGTATGGCATAGCAAATCAGTACAGTAGTTACTCTACATGAAATATAAAATCAGTATATTAGTGACTGTGCATGACATAGTAAATCAGTAGTTGTTCTTCAGGACATAGCAAACCTGTACATTAATGTATCTTCATGATATGGCAAATCAGTAGTAGCTCTACATGACATAGCATACCTTTACAGTAATTTTTCTCCATGATACAGCAAATCAGTAGTAGCTCTCCATGACAGAGCATATCCATTCAGTAATTTCTCTCCATGATACGGCAAATCAGTAGCAGCTCTATACATGACAAAGCAAACCTGTACAGTAGTGTCTCTTCATGATACACCAAATCAGTAGTAGCTCTATATATGACATAGCAAACCTGTACAGTAGTGTCTCTTCATGATACAGTAAATCAGTAGTAGCTCTACATGACAGAGCATATCCATTCAGTAGTGTCTCTCCATGATACAGTAAATCAGTATTAGCTCTACATGACATAGCAAACCTGTACAGTAGAGTCTCTTCATGATACGGTAAATCAGTAGTGTCTCTGCATGATACAGTAATTCAGTAGTAGCTCTCCATGACAGAGCATATCCATTCAGTAGTGTCTCTCCATGATACAGAAAATCAGTATTAGCTGTACATGACATAGTAAACCTGTACAGTAGTGTCTCTCCATGATACAGAAAATCAGTATTAGCTCTACATGACATAGTAAACCTGTACAGTAGTGTCTCTTCATGATACAGTAAATCAGTAGTAGCTCTGCATGATATAGCAAACCTGTACAGTAGTGTCTCTTCATGATACAGTAAATCAGTAGTAGCTCTGCATGATATAGCAAACCTGTACAGTAGTGTCTCGCCATATGGTAAATCAGTAGTAGCTCTGCATGATATGGTAAATCATTAGTAGCTCTGTATGACGTGGCATATCCATTTAGTAGGAGCTCTGCATGATGTAGCACATTAATTGTAGCTCTGCATAATATAAAAAATAAATATTGATTCTGCATAACATAGCAAATCAGAAGTAGTTCTGCATGATGTAGCAAATCAGTAGTAGCTCTGCACGTTATAGCACATTAGTAGGAGCTCTGCATGATACGGTAAATCAGTAGTAGCTCTGCATGATATAGCAAACCTGTACAGTAGTGTCTCACCACGATACGGTAAATCCGTAATGGCTCTGTATGAGATAGTAAATCAGTAAAGTAGTAACTCTACATGAAATAGCAAATCAATATATTAGTGAGTGTGCATAACATAGTAAATCAGTAGTTGTTCTGCAGGACATAGCAAACCTGTACAGTAGTGTGAAAAGAATTTTGGGGAAAAAATCTCCAAAGGAATGTACACTTGGTTAGCACTCTAATTCCCTAATCTGGAATTATATCTGAGTCACAAGATGGCGGCTCATATGGATTGAATTTAAAACATAACTTTTATTAAACTATATATTAAAATAAATGGAATGGACAATACATTTAAAAACCCAGGAGTGATTCAACTAATAAAGGAATTCTAAACAGAGTTGTAATTAACCATGTAAATAACTGCTATAATGTAAGAGAGGGGGAAAGAGAGAAACTGAGCAAAAGAGAGGGGGGAAAGAGAGGGGAGAGAGAGCAAAAGAGGGGAAAGAGAGCAAATGAGAGGAGGGTGGGAGCAAAAAAGAGGATGGAGAGAGAGAGCAAAATAGGGGGGACAGTAGTGTCTCTTCATGATACAGCAAATCAGTAGTAGCTTTGCATTACACAGCATATTAGTAGTGGCTCTGCGTGACTTTTGAAAATCAGTACAGTTGTGGCTCTGCATGACATAATTAATTTGTAGTGGCTCTGCATGACATAGCACATCAGTAGTGACTCTGAATGACATACCTCATCAGGAGTGGTTCTACTTGACACAGGAAATTAGTAGTGGCTCTGCATCAAAGCAAATCAGTAGAGTAGTGGCTCTCAATAATACAGCAAATTGGTAGTGGTTCGGCATGACATGGCAAATAAATACAGTAATGGCTCTGTATGACATAGCAAATCAGTACAGTAGTGACTCTACATGAAATAGCAAATGAATATATTAGTGAGTGTGCATGACATAGTAAATCAGTAGTTGTTCTGCAGGCTCACATAACATATCAAATCTATACAGCAGTGACACTGCATGAGACAGCAAATCAGTAATGACTCTATAGGACATAGCACATTAGTAGCAAATAACTACAGTAGTGATGGCCCATGACACATCAAATCATCATCAGCTCTTCATTGCAGAGCAAAATAGTAGTGTATCTCTATGACCTAGTAAATCAGTAAAGTTGTATATCTTTGTAACAGAAAATCAAAAAGTAGTGGCTGTGCATAGCATAGTGTATCAGTAGTGGCTGTGCATAGTGTATCAGTAGTGGCTGTGCATAGCATAGTGTATCAGTAGTGGCTCTGTATGACATACCTCATCAATAATGGTTCTGCGTGACATAGGAAATTAGTAGTGGTTCTACATTACATAGAAAATCAGTAGAGTAGTGGCTCTCCATAATACAGTAAATCAGTAGTGGTTTGGCATGACATGGCAACTAAATATAGTAATGGCTCTGTATGACATAGCAAATCAGTACAGTAGTGACTCTACATGAAATATAAAATCAGTATATTAGTGACTGTGAATGACATAGTAAATCAGTAGTTGTTCTTCAGGACATAGCAAACCTGTACAGTAATGTATCTTCATGATATGGCAAATCAGTAGTAGCTCTACATGACAGAGCATATCCATTCAGTAGTGTCTCTTCATGATGCAGCAAATCAGTAGTAGCTCTACATGACAGAGCATATCCATTCAGTAGAGTCTCTTCATGATACAGCAAATCAGTAGTAGCTCTACATGACATAGCAGACCTTTACAGTAATGTCTCTCCATGATACAGCAAATCAGTAGTAGCTCTCCATGACAGAGCATATCCATTCAGTAATTTCTCTCCATGATACGGCAAATCAGTAGTATCTCTATACATGACATAGCAAACCTGTACAGTAGTGTCTCTTCATGATACACCAAATCAGTAGTAGCTCTATATATGACATAGCAAACCTGTACAGTAGTGTCTCTTCATGATACGGTAAATCAGTAGTAGCTCTACATGACAGAGCATATCCATTCAGTAGTGTCTCTCCATGATACAGTAAATCAGTATTAGCTCTACATGACATAGCAAACCTGTACAGTAGAGTCTCTTCATGATATGGTAAATCAGTAGTGTCTCTGTATGCTACAGTAATTCAGTAGTAGCTCTCCATGACAGAGCATATCCATTCAGTAGTGTCTCTCCATGATACAGAAAATCAGTATTAGCTCTACATGACATAGTAAACCTGTACAGCAGTGTCTCTTCATGATACAGTAAATCAGTAGTAGCACTGCATGATATAGCAAACCTGTACAGTAGTGTCTCTTCATGATACAGTAAATCAGTAGTAGCTCTGCATGATATAGCAAACCTGTACAGTAGTGTCTCGCCATCATATGGTAAATCAGTAGTAGCCTGCATGATATGGTAAATCAGTAGTAGCTCTGTATGACGTGGCATATCCATTTAGTAGGAGCTCTGCATGATGTAGCACATTAATTGTAGCTCTGCATAATATAGAAAATAAATATTGGCTCTGCATAACATAGCAAATCAGAAGTAGTTATGCATGATGTAGCAAATCAGTAGTAGTTCTACATGTTATAGCAAATTAGTAGGAGCTCTGCATGATACAGTAAATCAGTAGTAGCTCTGCATGATATAGCAAACCTGTACAGTAGTGTCTCACCACGGTACGGTAAATCCGTAATGGCTCTGTATGAGATTGTAAATCAGTAAAGTAGTAACTCTACATGAAATAGCAAATCAATATATTAGTGAGTGTGCATAACATAGTAAATCAGTAGTTGTCCTGCAGGCCATAGCAAACCTGTACAGTAGTGTCTCTTCATGATACTGCAAATCATTAGTAGCTCTGCATTACACAGCATATTAGTAGTAGCTCTGCGTGACTTTTGAAAATCAGAACAGTTGTGGCTCTGCATGACATAGTTAATTTGTAGTGGCTCTGCATGACATAGCACATCAGTAGTGACTCTGAATGACATACCTCATCAGTAGTTGTTCTACATGACACAGGAAATTAGTAGTGGCTCTGCATCAAAGCAAATCAGTAGAGTAGTGTCTCTCAATAAGACAGCAAATTGGTAGTGGTTCGGCATGACATGGCAAATAAATACAGTAATGGCTCTGTATGACATAGCAAATCAGTACAGTAGTGACTCTACATGAAATAGCAAATGAATATATTAGTGAATGTGAATGACATAGTAAATCAGTAGTTGTTCTGCAGGCTCACATAACATATCAAATCAAAACAGCAGTGACTCTGCATGAGTCAATAAATCAGTAATGGCTCTATATGGCATAGCACATTAGTAGCAAATAACTACAGTAGTGATGGCCCATGACACATCAAATCATCATTAGCTCTTCATTGCAAAGCAAAATAGTAGTGTATCTCTATGACCTAGTAAATCAGTAAAGTTGTGTATCTTTGTAACAGAAAAACAGAAAATCAGAAAAGCAGTGGCTGTGCATAGCATAGTGTATCAGTAGTGGCTCTGCATGACATACCTCATCAATAGTGGTTCTGCGTGACATAGGAAATTAGTAGTGGTTCTACATTACATAGAAAATCAGTAGAGTAGTGGCTCTCCATAATACAGCAAATCAGTAGTGTTTTGGCATGACATGGCAACTAAATACAGTAATGGCTCTGTATGGCATAGCAAATCAGTACAGTAGTTACTCTACATGAAATATAAAATCAGTATATTAGTAACTGTGCATGACATAGTAAATCAGTAGTTGTTCTTCAGGACATAGCAAACCTGTACAGTAATGTATCTTCATGATATGGCAAATCAGTAGTAGCTCTACATGACAGAGCATATCCATTCAGTAGTGTCTCTTCATGATGCAGCAAATCAGTAGTAGCTCTACATGACAGAGCATATCCATTCAGTAGAGTCTCTTCATGATACGGCAAATCAGTAGTAGCTCTACATGACATAGCAGACCTTTACAGTAATGTCTCTCCATAATACAGTAAATCAGTAGTAGCTCTCCATGACAGAGCATATCCATTCAGTAATTTCTCTCCATGATACAGCAAATCAGTAGTATCTCTATACATGACATAGCAAACCTGTACAGTAGTGTCTCTTCATGATACACCAAATCAGTAGTAGCTCTATATATGACATAGCAAACCTGTACAGTAGTGTCTCTTCATGATACGGTAAATCAGTAGTAGCTCTACATGACAGAGCATATCCATTCAGTAGTGTCTCTCCATGATACAGTAAATCAGTATTAGCTCTACATGACATAGCAAACCTGTACAGTAGAGTCTCTTCATGATACGGTAAATCAGTAGTGTCTCTGCATGCTACAGTAATTCAGTAGTAGCTCTCCATGACAGAGCATATCCATTCAGTAGTGTCTCTCCATGATACAGAAAATCAGTATTAGCTCTACATGACATAGTAAACCTGTACAGCAGTGTCTCTTCATGATACAGTAAATCAGTAGTAGCTCTGCCTCTGCATGATATAGCAATCCTGTACAGTAGTGTCTCTTCATGATACAGTAAATCAGTAGTAGCTCTGCATGATATAGCAAACCTGTACAGTAGTGTCTCGCCATGATATGGTAAATCAGTAGTAGCCTGCATGATATGGTAAATCAGTAGTAGCTCTGTATGACGTGGCATATCTATTTAGTAGGAGCTCTGCATGATGTAGCACATTAATTGTAGCTCTGCATAATATAGAAAATAAATATTGGCTCTGCATAACATAACAAATCAGAAGTAGTTATGCATGATGTAGCAAATCAGTAGTAGTTCTACATGTTATAGCAAATTAGTAGGAGCTCTGCATGATACAGTAAATCAGTAGTAGCTCTGCATGATATAGCAAACCTGTACAGCAGTGTCTCACCACGATACGGTAAATCCGTAATGGCTCTGTATGAGATTGTAAATCAGTAAAGTAGTAACTCTACATGAAATAGCAAATCAATATATTAGTGAGTGTGCATAACATAGTAAATCAGTAGTTGTCCTGCAGGACATAGCAAACATGTACAGTAGTCTCTCTTCATGATACAGCAAATCAGTAGTAGCTCTGCATTACACAGCATATTAGTAGTAGCTCTGCGTGACTTTTGAAAATCAGAACAGTTGTGGTTCTGCATGACATAGTTAACTTGTAGTGGCTCTGCATGACATAGCACATCAGTAGTGACTCTGAATGACATACCTCATCAGTAGTTGTTCTACATGACACAGGAAATTAGTAGTGGCTCTGCATCAAAGCAAATCAGTAGAGTAGTGGCTCTCAATAAGACAGCAAATTGGTAGTGGTTCGGCATGACATGGCAAATAAATACAGTAATGGCTCTGTATCACATAGCAAATCAGTACAGTAGTGACTCTACATGAAATAGCAAATGAATATATTAGTGAATGTGAATGACATAGTAAATCAGTAGTTGTTCTGCAGGCTCACATAACATATCAAATCAAAACAGCAGTGACTCTGCATGAGACAGCAAATCAGTAATGACTCTATATGACATAGCACATTAGTAGCAAATAACTACAGTAGTGATGGCCCATGACACATCAAATCATCATCAGCTCTTCATTGCAGAGCAAAATAGTAGTGTATCTCTATGACCTAGTAAATCAGTAAAGTTGTGTATCTTTGTAACAGAAAAACAGAAAATCAGAAAAGCAGTGGCTGTGCATAGCATAGTGTATCAGTAGTGGCTCTGCATGACATACCTCATCAATAGTGGTTCTGCGTGACATAGGAAATTAGTAGTGGTTCTACATTACATAGAAAATCAGTAGAGTAGTGGCTCTCCATAATACAGCAAATCAGTAGTGGTTTGGCATGACATGGCAACTAAATATAGTAATGGCTCTCTATGACATAGTAAATCAGTACAGTAGTGACTCTACCTGAAATAGAAAATCAATATATTAGTGACTGTGCATGACATAGTAAATCAGTAGTTGTTCTGCAGGACATAGCAAACCTGTACAGTAGTGTCTCTTCATGATACGGCAAATCAGTAGTAGCTCTACATGACAGCATATCCATTCAGTAGTGTCTCTTCATGATACAGAAAATCAGTAGTAGCTCTACATGACAGAGCATATCCATTCAGTTGTGTCTCTTCATGATACAGAAAATAAGTAGTAGCTCTACATGACAGAGCATATCCATTCAGTAGTGTCTCTCCATGATACAGAAAATCAGTATTACCTCTACATGACATAGCAAACCTGTACAGTAGTGTCTCTTCATGATACAGTAAATCAGTAGTAGCTCTGCATGATATAGCAAACCTGTACAGTAGTGTCTCTTCATGATATGATAAATCAGTAATAGCTCTGCATGATATGGTAAATCAGTAGTAGCTCTGTATGACGTAGCATATACATTTAGTAGGAGCTCTGCATGATGTAGCACATTAATCGTAGCTCTGCATAATATAAAAAATAAATATTGGCTCTGCATAACATAGCAAATCAGAAGTAGTTCTGCATGATGTAGAAAATCAGTAGTAGCTCTGCATGTTATAGCAAATTAGTAGGAGCTCTGCATGATACGGTAAATCAGTAGTAGCTCTGCATGATATAGCAAACCTGTACAGTAGTGTCTCACCACGATACAGTAAATCCGTAATGGCTCTGTATGAGATAGTAAATCAGTAAAGTAGTAACTCTACATGAAATAGCAAATCAATATATTAGTGAGTGTGCATAACATAGTAAATCAGTAGTTGTTCTGCAGGACATAGCAAACCTGTACAGTAGTGTCTCTTCATGATACAGCAAATCAGTAGTAGCTCTGCATTACACAGCATATTAGTAGTGGCTCTGCGTGACTTTTGAAAATCAGAACCGTTGTGGCTCTGCATGACATAGTTAATTTGTAGTGGCTCTGCAAGACATAGCACATCAGTAGTGACTCTGAATGACATACCTCATCAGGAGTGGTTCTACATGACACAGGAAATTAGTAGTGGCTCTGCATCAAAGCAAATCAGTAGAGTAGTGGCTCTCAATAATACAGCAAATTGGTAGTGGTTCGGCATGACATGGCAAATAAATACAGTAATGGCTCTGTATGACATAGCAAATCAGTACAGTAGTGACTCTACATGAAATAGCAAATTAATATATTAGTGAGTGTGCATGACATAGTAAATCAGTAGTTGTTCTGCAGGCTCACATAACATATAAAATCAATACAGCAGTGACTCTGCATGAGACAGCAAATCAGTAATGACTCTATATGACATAGCACATTAGTAGCAAATAACTACCGTAGTGATGACCCATGACACATCAAATCATCATCAGCTCTTCATTGTAGAGCAAAATAGTAGTGTATCTCTATGACCTAGTAAATCAGTAAAGTTGTATATCTTTGTAACAGAAAATCAGAAAAGTAGTGGCTGTGAATAGCATAGTGTATCAGTAGTGGCTCTGCATGACATACCTCATCAATAGTGGTTCTGCGTGAAATAGGAAATTAGTAGTGGTTCTACATTACATAGAAAATCAGTAGAGTAGTGGCTCGCCATAATACAGCAAATCAGTAGTGGTTTGGCATGACATGGCAACTAAATATAGTAATGGCTCTGTATGACATAGCAAATCAGTACAGTAGTGACTCTACATGAAATAGAAAATCAATATATTAGTAACTGTGTATGACATAGTAAATCAGTAGTTGTTCTGCAGGACATAGCAAACCTGTACAGTAGTGTCTCTTCATGATACGGCAAATCAGTAGTAGCTATACATAACAGAGCATATCCATTCAGTAGTGTCTCTTCATGATACAGAAAATCAGTAGTAGCTCTACATGACAGAGCATATCCATTCAGTAGTGTCTCTTCATGATACAGAAAATCAGTAGTAGCTCTACATGACAGAGCATATTCATTCAGTAGTGTCTCTTCATGATACAGAAAATCAGTAGTAGCTCTACATGACAGAGCATATCCATTCAGTAGTGTCTCTCCATGATACAGTAAATCAGTATTAGCTCTACATGACATAGCAAACCTGTACAGTAGAATCTCTTCATGATGCGGTAAATCAGTAGTATCTCTGCATGATATGGTAATTCAGTAGTAGCTCTTCATGACAGAGCATATCCATTCAGTAGTGTCTCTCCATGATATAGAAAATCAGTATTAGCTCTACATGACATAGTAAACCTGTACAGTAGTGTCTCTTCATGATACAGCAAATCAGTAGTAGCTCTGCATTACACAGCATATTAGTAGTGGCTCTGCGTGACTTTTGAAAATCAGAACAGTTGTGGCTCTGCATGACATAGTTAATTTGTAGTGGCTCTGCATGACATAGCACATCAGTAGTGACTCTGAATGACATACCTCATCAGGAGTGGTTCTACATGACACAGGAAATTAGTAGTGGCTCTGCATCAAAGCAAATCAGTAGAGTAGTGGCTCTCAATAATACAGCAAATTGGTAGTGGTTCGGCATGACATGGCAAATAAATATAGTAATGGCTCTGTATGACATAGCAAATCAGTACAGTAGTGACTCTACATGAAATAGCAAATGAATATATTACTGAGTTTGCATGACATATTAAATCAGTAGTTGTTCTGCAGGCTCACATAACATATCAAATCAATACAGCAGTGACTCTGCATGAGACAGCAAATCAGTAATGACTCTATATGACATAGCACATTAGTAGCAAATAACTACAGTAGTGATGGCCCATGACACATCAAATCATCATCAGCTCTTCATTGCAGAGCAAAATAGTAGTGTATCTCTATGACCTGGTAAATCAGTAAAGTTGTATATCTTTGTAACAGAAAGTCAGAACTGTAGTGGCTGTGAATAGCATAGTGTATCAGTAGTGGCTCTGCATGACATACCTCATCAATAGTGGTTCTGCGTGAAATAGGAAATTAGTAGTGGTTCTACATTACATAGAAAATCAGTAGAGTAGTGGCTCTCCATAATACAGCAAATCAGTAGTGGTTTGGCATGACATGGCCACTAAATATAGTAATGGCTCTGTATGACATAGCAAATCAGTACAGTAGTGACTCTACATGAAATAGAAAATCAATATATTAGTAACTGTGCATGACATAGTAAATCAGTAGTTGTTCTGCAGGACATAGCAAACCTGTACAGTAGTGTCTCTTCATGATACGGCAAATCAGTAGTAGCTATACATAACAGAGCATATCCATTCAGTAGTGTCTCTTCATGATACAGAAAATCAGTAGTAGCTCTACATGACAGAGCATATCCATTCAGTAGTGTCTCTTCATGATACAGAAAATCAGTAGTAGCTCTACATGACAGAGCATATCCATTCAGTAGTGTCTCTCCATGATACAGTAAATCAGTATTAGCTCTACATGACATAGCAAACCTGTACAGTAGAATCTCTTCATGATGCGGTAAATCAGTGGTATCTCTGCATGATATGGTAATTCAGTAGTAGCTCTTCATGACAGAGCATATCCATTCAGTAGTGTCTCTCCATGATATAGAAAATCAGTATTAGCTCTACATGACATAGTAAACCTGTACCGTAGTGTCTCTTCATGATACAGCAAATCAGTAGTAGCTCTGCATTACACAGCATATTAGTAGTGGCTCTGCGTGACTTTTGAAAATCAGAACAGTTGTGGCTCTGCATGACATATCTAATTTGTAGTGGCTCTGCATGACATAGCACATCAGTAGTGACTCTGAATGACATACCTCATCAGGAGTGGTTCTACATGACACAGGAAATTAGTAGTGGCTCTGCATCAAAGCAAATCAGTAGAGTAGTGGCTCTCAATAATACAGCAAATTGGTAGTGGTTCGGCATGACATGACAAATAAATATAGTAATGGCTCTGTATGACATAGCAAATCAGTACAGTAGTGACTCTACATGAAATAGCAAATGAATATATTACTGAGTTTGCATGACATAGTAAATCAGTAGTTGTTCTGCAGGCTCACATAACATATCAAATCAATACAGCAGTGACTCTGCATGAGACAGCAAATCAGTAATGACTCTATATGACATAGCACATTAGTAGCAAATAACTACAGTAGTGATGGCCCATGACACATCAAATCATCATCAGCTCTTCATTGCAGAGCAAAATAGTAGTGTATCTCTATGACCTAGTAAATCAGTAAAGTTGTATATCTTTGTAACAGAAAATTAAAAAAGTAGTGGCTGTGCATAGCATAGTGTTATCTGTAGTGGGTCTGCATGACATACCTCATCAATAGTGGTTCTGCGTGACATAGGAAATTAGTAGTGGTTCTACATTACATAGAAAATCAGTAGAGTAGTGGCTCTCCATAATACAGCAAATCAGTAGTGGTTTGGCATGACATGGCAACTAAATACAGTAATGGCTCTGTATGGCATAGCAAATCAGTACAGTAGTGACTCTACATGAAATACAAAATCAGTATATTAGTGACTGTGCATGACATAGTAAATCAGTAGTTGTTCTTCAGGACATAGCAAACCTGTACAGTAATGTATCTTCATGATACGGTAAATCAGTAGTGTCTCTGCATGATACAGTAATTCAGTAGTAGCTCTCCATGACAGAGCATATCCATTCAGTAGTGTCTCTCCATGATACAGAAAAATCAGTATTAGCTCTACATGACATAGTAATCCTGTACAGTAGTGTCTCTTCATGATACAGTAAATCAGTAGTAGCACTGCATGATATAGCAAACCTGTACAGTAGTGTCTCTTCATGAAATAGCAAATGAATATATCAGTGAGTGTGCATGACATAGTAAATCATTAGTTGTTCTGCAGCCTCACATAACATATCAAATCAATACAGCATTGACTCTGGATGAGACAGCAAATCAGTAAAGGCTCTAGATTGCATAGCACATTAGTAGCAAATCTCTACAGTAGTGATGGCCCATGACACTTAAATTCATGATTAGTTCTTCATTACAAAGCAAAATAGTAGTGTATCTCTATGACCTAGTAAATCAGTAAAGTTGTGTATCTTTGTAACAGAAAAACAGAAAATCAGAAAAGCAGTGGCTGTGCATAGCATAGTGTATCAGTAGTGCCTCTGCATGACATACCTCATCAATAGTGGTTCTGCGGGACATAGGAAATTAGTAGTGGTCCTACATTACATAGAAAATCAGTAGAGTAGTGGCTCTCCATAATACAGCAAATCAGTAGTGGTTTGGCATGACATGGCCACTAAATATAGTAATGGCTCTGTATGACATAGCAAATCAGTACAGTAGTGACTCTACATGAAATAGAAAATCAATATATTAGTAACTGAGCATGACATAGTAAATCAGTAGTTGTTCTGCAGGACATAGCAAACCTGTACAGTAGTGTCTCTTCATGATACGGCAAATCAGTAGTAGCTCTACATGACAGAGCATATCCATTCAGTAGTGTCTCTTCATGATACAGAAAATCAGTAGTAGCTCTACATGACAGAGCATATCCATTCAGTAGTGTCTCTTCATGATACAGAAAATCAGTAGTAGCTCTACATGACATAGTAAACCTGTACAGTAGTGTCTCTTCATGATACAGAAAATCAGTAGTAGCTCTACATGACATAGTAAACCTGTACAGTAGTGTCTCTTCATGATACAGGAAATCAGTAGTAGCTCTGCATGATATAGCAAACCTGTACAGTAGTGTCTCTTCATGATATGGTAAATCAGTAGTAGCTCTGCATGATATGGTAAATCAGTAGTAGCTCTGTATGACGTAGCATATCCATTTAGTAGGAGCTCTGCATGATGTAGCACATTAATTGTAGCTCTGCATAATATAAAAAATAAATATTGGCTCTGCATAACATAGCTAATCAGAAGTAGTTCTGCATGATGTAGCAAATCAGTAGTAGCTCTGCATGTTATAGCAAATTAGTAGGAGCTCTGCATGATACGGTAAATCAATAGTAGCTCTGCATGATATAGCAAACCTGTACAGTAGTGTCTCACCACAATACGGTAAATCCGTAATGGCTCTGTATGAGATAGTAAATCAGTAAAGTAGTAACTCTACATGAAATAGCAAATCAGTATATTAGTGACTGTGCATGACATAGTAAATCAGTAGTTGTTCTTCAGGACATAGCAAACCTGTACAGTAATGTATCTTCATGATACGGTAAATCAGTAGTGTCTCTTCATGATACAGTAATTCAGTAGTAGCTCTCCATGACAGAGCATATCCATTCAGTAGTGTCTCTCCATGATACAGAAAAATAAGTATTAGCTCCACATGACATAGTAATCCTGTACAGTAGTGTCTCTTCATGATACAGTAAATCAGTAGTAGCACTGCATGATATAGCAAACCTGTACAGTAGTGTCTCTTCATGAAATAGCAAATGAATATATCAGTGAGTGTGCATGACATAGTAAATCAGTAGTTGTTCTGCAGCCTCACATAACATATCAAATCAATACAGCATTGACTCTGGATGAGACAGCAAATCAGTAATGGCTCTAGATTGCATAGCACATTAGTAGCAAATCTCTACAGTAGTGATGGCCCATGACACTTAAATTCATGATTAGTTCTTCATTACAAAACAAAATAGTAGTATATCTCTATGACCTAGTAAATCAGTAAAGTTGTGTATCTTTGTAACAGAAAAACAGAAAAGCAGAAAAGCAGTGGCTGTGCATAGCATAGTGTATCAGTAGTGCCTCTGCATGACATACCTCATCAATAGTGGTTCTGCGGGACATAGGAAATTAGTAGTGGTCCTACATTACATAGAAAATCAGTAGAGTAGTGGCTCTCCATAATACAGCAAATCAGTAGTGGTTTGGCATGACATGGCTACTTAATATAGTAATGGCTCTGTATGACATAGCAAATCAGTACAGTAGTGACTCTACATGAAATAGAAAATCAATATATTAGTAACTGTGCATGACATAGTAAATCAGTAGTTGTTCTGCAGGACCTAGAAAACCTGTACAGTAGTGTCTCTTCATGATATGGCAAATCAGTAGTAGCTCTACATGACAGAGCATATCCATTCAGTAGTGTCTCTTCATGATACAGAAAATCAGTAGTAGCTCTACATGACATAGTAAACCTGTACAGTAGTGTCTCTTCATGATACAGAAAATCAGTAGTAGCTCTACATGACATAGTAAACCTGTACAGTAGTGTCTCTTCATGATACAGAAAATCAGTAGTAGCTCTACATGACAGAGCATATCCATTCAGTAGTGTCTCTTCATGATACAGAAAATCAGTAGTAGCTCTACATGACATAGTAAACCTGTACAGTAGTGTCTCTTCATGATACAGAAAATCAGTAGTAGCTCTACATGACATAGTAAACCTGTACAGTAGTGTCTCTTCATGATACAGAAAATCAGTAGTAGCTCTGCATGATATAGCAAACCTGTACAGTAGTGTCTCTTTATGATATGGTAAATCAGTAGTAACTCTGCATGATATGGTAAATCAGTAGTAGCTCTGTATGATGTAGCATATCCATTTAGTAGGAGCTCTGCATGATGTAGCACATTAATTGTAGCTCTGCATAATATAAAAAATAAATATTGGCTCTGCATAACATAGCTAATCAGAAGTAGTTCTGCATGATGTAGCAAATCAGTAGTAGCTCTGCATGTTATAGCAAATTAGTAGGAGCTCTGCATGATACGGTAAATCAATAGTAGCTCTGCATGATATAGCAAACCTGTACAGTAGTGTCTCACCACAATACGGTAAATCCGTAATGGCTCTGTATGAGATAGTAAATCAGTAAAGTAGTAACTCTACATGAAATAGCAAATCAGTATATTAGTGACTGTGCATGACATAGTAAATAAGTAGTTGTTCTTCAGGACATAGCAAACCTGTACAGTAATGTATCTTCATGATACGGTAAATCAGTAGTGTCTCTTCATGATACAGTAATTCAGTAGTAGCTCTCCATGACAGAGCATATCCATTCAGTAGTGTCTCTCCATGATACAGAAAAATCAGTATTAGCTCTACATGACATAGTAATCCTGTACAGTAGTGTCTCTTCATGATACAGTAAATCAGTAGTAGCACTGCATGATATAGCAAACCTGTACAGTAGTGTCTCTTCATGAAATAGCAAATGAATATATCAGTGAGTGTGCATGACATAGTAAATCAGTAGTTGTTCTGCAGCCTCACATAACATATCAAATCAATACAGCATTGACTCTGGATGAGACAGCAAATCAGTAATGGCTCTAGATTGCATAGCACATTAGTAGCAAATCTCTACAGTAGTGATGGCCCATGACACTTAAATTCATGATTAGTTCTTCATTACAAAGCAAAATAGTAGTATATCTCTATGACCTAGTAAATCAGTAAAGTTGTGTATCTTTGTAACAGAAAAACAGAAAATCAGAAAAGCAGTGGCTGTGCATAGCATAGTGTATCAGTAGTGCCTCTGCATGACATACCTCATCAATAGTGGTTCTGCGGGACATAGGAAATTAGTAGTGGTCCTACATTACATAGAAAATCAGTAGAGTAGTGGCTCTCCATAATACATCAAATCAGTAGTGGTTTGGCATGACATGGCCACTAAATATAGTAATGGCTCTGTATGACATAGCAAATCAGTACAGTAGTGACTCTACATGAAATAGAAAATCAATATATTAGTAACTGTGCATGACATAGTAAATCAGTAGTTGTTCTGCAGGACATAGCAAACCTGTACAGTAGTGTCTCTTCATGATACGGCAAATTAGTAGTAGCTCTACATGACAGAGCATATCCATTCAGTAGTGTCTCTTCATGATACAGAAAATCAGTAGTAGCTCTACATGACAGAGCATATCCATTCAGTAGTGTCTCTTCATGATACAGAAAATCAGTAGTAGCTCTACATGACATAGTAAACCTGTACAGTAGTGTCTCTTCATGATACAGTAAATCAGTAGTAGCTCTGCATGATATAGCAAACCTGTACAGTAGTGTCTCTTCATGATATGGTAAATCAGTAGTAGCTCTGCATGATATGGTAAATCAGTAGTAGCTCTGTATGACGTAGCATATCCATTTAGTAGGAGCTCTGCATGATGTAGCACATTAATTGTAGCTCTGCATAATATAAAAAATAAATATTGGCTCTGCATAACATAGCTAATTAGAAGTAGTTCTGCATGATGTAGCAAATCAGTAGTAGCTCTGCATGTTATAGTAAATTAGTAGGAGCTCTGCATGATACAGTAAATCAGTAGTAGCTCTGCATGATATAGCAAACCTGTACAGTAGTGTCTCACCACAATACGGTAAATCCGTAATGGCTCTGTATGAGATAGTAAATCAGTAAAGTATTAACTCTACATGAAATAGCAAATCAGTATATTAGTGACAGTGCATGACATAGTAAATCAGTAGTTGTTCTTCAGGACATAGCAAACCTGTACAGTAATGTATCTTCATGATACGGTAAATCAGTAGTGTCTCTGCATGATACAGTAATTCAGTAGTAGCTCTCCATGACAGAGCATATCCATTCAGTAGTGTCTCTCCATGATACAGAAAAATCAGTATTAGCTCTACATGACATAGTAATCCTGTACAGTAGTGTCTCTTCATGATACAGTAAATCAGTAGTAGCACTGCATGATATAGCAAACCTGTACAGTAGTGTCTCTTCATGAAATAGCAAATGAATGTATCAGTGAGTGTGCATGACATAGTAAATCATTAGTTGTTCTGCAGCCTCACATAACATATCAAATCAATACAGCATTGACTCTGGATGAGACAGCAAATCAGTAATGGCTCTAGATTGCATAGCACATTAGTAGCAAGTCTCTACAGTAGTGATGGCCCATGACACTTAAATTCATGATTAGTTCTTCATTACAAAGCAAAATAGTAGTGTATCTCTATGACCTAGTAAATCAGTAAAGTTGTGTATCTTTGTAACAGAAAAACAGAAAAGCAGAAAAGCAGTGGCTGTGCATAGCATAGTGTATCAGTAGTGCCTCTGCATGACATACCTCATCAATAGTGGTTCTGCGGGACATAGGAAATTAGTAGTGGTCCTACATTACATAGAAAATCAGTAGAGTAGTGGCTCTCCATAATACAGCAAATCAGTAGTGGTTTGGCATGACATGGCCACTAAATATAGTAATGGCTCTGTATGACATAGCAAAGCAGTACAGTAGTGACTCTACATGAAATAGAAAATCAATATATTAGTAACTGTGCATGACATAGTAAATCAGTAGTTGTTTTGCAGGACATAGCAAACCTGTACAGTAGTGTCTCTTCATGATACGGCAAATCAGTAGTAGCTCTACATGACAGAGCATATCCATTCAGTAGTGTCTCTTCATGATACAGAAAATCAGTAGTAGCTCTACATGACAGAGCATATCCATTCAGTAATGTCTCTTCATGATACAGAAAATCAGTAGTAGCCCTACATGACATAGTAAACCTGTACAGTAGTGTCTCTTCATGATACAGTAAATCAGTAGTAGCTCTGCATGATATAGCAAACCTGTACGGTAGTGTCTCTTCATGATATGGTAAATCAGTAGTAGCTCTGCATGATATGGTAAATCAGTAGTAGCTCTGTATGACGTAGCATATCCATTTAGTAGGAGCTCTGCATGATGTAGCACATTAATTGTAGCTCTGCATAATATAAAAAATAAATATTGGCTCTGCATAACATAGCTAATCAGAAGTAGTTCTGCATGATGTAGCAAATCAGTAGTAGCTCTGCATGTTATAGTAAATTAGTAGGAGCTCTGCATGATACGGTAAATCAGTAGTAGCTCTGCATGATATAGCAAACCTGTACAGTAGTGTCTCACCACAATACGGTAAATACGTAATGGCTCTGTATGAGATAGTAAATCAGTAAAGTAGTAACTCTACATGAAATAGCAAATCAGTATATTAGTGACTGTGCATGACATAGTAAATTAGTAGTTGTTCTTCAGGACATAGCAAACCTGTACAGTAATGTATCTTCATGATACGGTAAATCAGTAGTGTCTCTTCATGATACAGTAATTCAGTAGTAGCTCTCCATGACAGAGCATATCCATTCAGTAGTGTCTCTCCATGATACAGAAAAATCAGTATTAGCTCTACATGACATAGTAATCCTGTACAGTAGTGTCTCTTCATGATACAGTAAATCAGTAGTAGCACTGCATGATATAGCAAACCTGTACAGTAGTGTCTCTTCATGAAATAGCAAATGAATATATCAGTGAGTGTGCATGACATAGTAAATCAGTAGTTGTTCTGCAGCCTCACATAACATATCAAATCAATACAGCATTGACTCTGGATGAGACAGCAAATCAGTAATGGCTCTAGATTGCATAGCACATTAGTAGCAAATCTCTACAGTAGTGATGGCCCATGACACTTAAATTCATAATTAGTTCTTCATTACAAAGCAAAATAGTAGTATATCTCTATGACCTAGTAAATCAGTAAAGTTGTGTATCTTTGTAACAGAAAAACAGAAAATCAGAAAAGCAGTGGCTGTGCATAGCATAGTGTATCAGTAGTTCCTCTGCATGACATACCTCATCAATAGTGGTTCTGAGGGACATAGGAAATTAGTAGTGGTCCTACATTACATAGAAAATCAGTAGAGTAGTGGCTCTCCATAATACAGCAAATCAGTAGTGGTTTGGCCTGACATGGCCACTAAATATAGTAATGGCTCTGTATGACATAGCAAATCAGTACAGTAGTGACTCTACATGAAATAGAAAATCAATATATTAGTAACTGTGCATGACATAGTAAATCAGTAGTTGTTCTGCAGGACATAGCAAACCTGTACAGTAGTGTCTCTTCATGATACGGCAAATCAGTAGTAGCTCTACATGACAGAGCATATCCATTCAGTAGTGTATCTTCATGATACAGAAAATAAGTAGTAGCTCTACATGACAGAGCATATCCATTCAGTAGTGTCTCTTCATGATACAGAAAATCAGTAGTAGCTCTACATGACATAGTAAACCTGTACAGTAGTGTCTCTTCATGATACAGTAAATCAGTAGTAGCTCTGCATGATATAGCAAACCTGTACAGTAGTGTCTCTTCATGATACAGTAAATCAGTAGTAGCTCTGCATGATATGGTAAATCAGTAGTAGCTCTGCATGATATAGCAAACCTGTACAGTAGTGTCTCACCACAATACGGTAAATCCGTAATGGCTCTGTATGAGATAGTAAATCAGTAAAGTAGTAACTCTACATGAAATAGCAAATCAGTATATTAGTGACTGTGCATGACATAGTAAATCAGTAGTTGTTCTTCAGGACATAGCAAACCTGTACAGTAATGTATCTTGATGATACGGTAAATCAGTAGTGTCTCTGCATGATACAGTAATTCAGTAGTAGCTCTCCATGACAGAGCATATCCATTCAGTAGTGTCTCTCCATGATACAGAAAAATCAGTATTAGCTCTATATGACATAGTAATCCTGTACAGTAGTGTCTCTTCATGATACAGTAAATCAGTAGTAGCACTGCATGATATAGCAAACCTGTACAGTAGTGTCTCTTCATGATATGGTAAATCAGTAGTAGCTCTGCATGATATGGTAAATCAGTAGTAGCTCTGTATGACGTAGCATATCCATTTAGTAGGAGCTCTGCATGATGTAGCACATTAATTGTAGCTCTGCATAATATAAAAAATAAATATTGGCTCTGCATAACATAGCTAATTAGAAGTAGTTCTGCATGATGTAGCAAATCAGTAGTAGCTCTGCATGTTATAGTAAATTAGTAGGAGCTCTGCATGATACAGTAAATCAGTAGTAGCTCTGCATGATATAGCAAACCTGTACAGTAGTGTCTCACCACAATACGGTAAATCCGTAATGGCTCTGTATGAGATAGTAAATCAGTAAAGTAGTAACTCTACATGAAATAGCAAATCAGTATATTAGTGACAGTGCATGACATAGTAAATCAGTAGTTGTTCTTCAGGACATAGCAAACCTGTACAGTAATGTATCTTCATGATACGGTAAATCAGTAGTGTCTCTGCATGATACAGTAATTCAGTAGTAGCTCTCCATGACAGAGCATATCCATTCAGTAGTGTCTCTCCATGATACAGAAAAATCAGTATTAGCTCTACATGACATAGTAATCCTGTACAGTAGTGTCTCTTCATGATACAGTAAATCAGTAGTAGCACTGCATGATATAGCAAACCTGTACAGTAGTGTCTCTTCATGAAATAGCAAATGAATATATCAGTGAGTGTGCATGACATAGTAAATCATTAGTTGTTCTGCAGCCTCACATAACATATCAAATCAATACAGCATTGACTCTGGATGAGACAGCAAATCAGTAATGGCTCTAGATTGCATAGCACATTAGTAGCAAGTCTCTACAGTAGTGATGGCCCATGACACTTAAATTCATGATTAGTTCTTCATTACAAAGCAAAATAGTAGTGTATCTCTATGACCTAGTAAATCAGTAAAGTTGTGTATCTTTGTAACAGAAAAACAGAAAAGCAGAAAAGCAGTGGCTGTGCATAGCATAGTGTATCAGTAGTGCCTCTGCATGACATACCTCATCAATAGTGGTTCTGCGGGACATAGGAAATTAGTAGTGGTCCTACATTACATAGAAAATCAGTAGAGTAGTGGCTCTCCATAATACAGCAAATCAGTAGTGGTTTGGCATGACATGGCCACTAAATATAGTAATGGCTCTGTATGACATAGCAAAGCAGTACAGTAGTGACTCTACATGAAATAGAAAATCAATATATTAGTAACTGTGCATGACATAGTAAATCAGTAGTTGTTCTGCAGGACATAGCAAACCTGTACAGTAGTGTCTCTTCATGATACGGCAAATCAGTAGTAGCTCTACATGACAGAGCATATCCATTCAGTAGTGTCTCTTCATGATACAGAAAATCAGTAGTAGCTCTACATGACAGAGCATATCCATTCAGTAATGTCTCTTCATGATACAGAAAATCAGTAGTAGCCCTACATGACATAGTAAACCTGTACAGTAGTGTCTCTTCATGATACAGTAAATCAGTAGTAGCTCTGCATGATATAGCAAACCTGTACAGTAGTGTCTCTTCATGATATGGTAAATCAGTAGTAGCTCTGCATGATATGGTAAATCAGTAGTAGCTCTGTATGACGTAGCATATCCATTTAGTAGGAGCTCTGCATGATGTAGCACATTAATTGTAGCTCTGCATAATATAAAAAATAAATATTGGCTCTGCATAACATAGCTAATCAGAAGTAGTTCTGCATGATGTAGCAAATCAGTAGTAGCTCTGCATGTTATAGTAAATTAGTAGGAGCTCTGCATGATACGGTAAATCAGTAGTAGCTCTGCATGATATAGCAAACCTGTACAGTAGTGTCTCACCACAATACGGTAAATACGTAATGGCTCTGTATGAGATAGTAAATCAGTAAAGTAGTAACTCTACATGAAATAGCAAATCAGTATATTAGTGACTGTGCATGACATAGTAAATTAGTAGTTGTTCTTCAGGACATAGCAAACCTGTACAGTAATGTATCTTCATGATACGGTAAATCAGTAGTGTCTCTTCATGATACAGTAATTCAGTAGTAGCTCTCCATGACAGAGCATATCCATTCAGTAGTGTCTCTCCATGATACAGAAAAATCAGTATTAGCTCTACATGACATAGTAATCCTGTACAGTAGTGTCTCTTCATGATACAGTAAATCAGTAGTAGCACTGCATGATATAGCAAACCTGTACAGTAGTGTCTCTTCATGAAATAGCAAATGAATATATCAGTGAGTGTGCATGACATAGTAAATCAGTAGTTGTTCTGCAGCCTCACATAACATATCAAATCAATACAGCATTGACTCTGGATGAGACAGCAAATCAGTAATGGCTCTAGATTGCATAGCACATTAGTAGCAAATCTCTACAGTAGTGATGGCCCATGACACTTAAATTCATAATTAGTTCTTCATTACAAAGCAAAATAGTAGTATATCTCTATGACCTAGTAAATCAGTAAAGTTGTGTATCTTTGTAACAGAAAAACAGAAAATCAGAAAAGCAGTGGCTGTGCATAGCATAGTGTATCAGTAGTTCCTCTGCATGACATACCTCATCAATAGTGGTTCTGAGGGACATAGGAAATTAGTAGTGGTCCTACATTACATAGAAAATCAGTAGAGTAGTGGCTCTCCATAATACAGCAAATCAGTAGTGGTTTGGCCTGACATGGCCACTAAATATAGTAATGGCTCTGTATGACATAGCAAATCAGTACAGTAGTGACTCTACATGAAATAGAAAATCAATATATTAGTAACTGTGCATGACATAGTAAATCAGTAGTTGTTCTGCAGGACATAGCAAACCTGTACAGTAGTGTCTCTTCATGATACGGCAAATCAGTAGTAGCTCTACATGACAGAGCATATCCATTCAGTAGTGTATCTTCATGATGCAGAAAATAAGTAGTAGCTCTACATGACAGAGCATATCCATTCAGTAGTGTCTCTTCATGATACAGAAAATCAGTAGTAGCTCTACATGACATAGTAAACCTGTACAGTAGTGTCTCTTCATGATACAGTAAATCAGTAGTAGCTCTGCATGATATAGCAAACCTGTACAGTAGTGTCTCTTCATGATACAGTAAATCAGTAGTAGCTCTGCATGATATGGTAAATCAGTAGTAGCTCTGCATGATATAGCAAACCTGTACAGTAGTGTCTCACCACAATACGGTAAATCCGTAATGGCTCTGTATGAGATAGTAAATCAGTAAAGTAGTAACTCTACATGAAATAGCAAATCAGTATATTAGTGACTGTGCATGACATAGTAAATCAGTAGTTGTTCTTCAGGACATAGCAAACCTGTACAGTAATGTATCTTGATGATACGGTAAATCAGTAGTGTCTCTGCATGATACAGTAATTCAGTAGTAGCTCTCCATGACAGAGCATATCCATTCAGTAGTGTCTCTCCATGATACAGAAAAATCAGTATTAGCTCTACATGACATAGTAATCCTGTACAGTAGTGTCTCTTCATGATACAGTAAATCAGTAGTAGCACTGCATGATATAGCAAACCTGTACAGTAGTGTCTCTTCATGAAATAGCAAATGAATATATCAGTGAGTGTGCATGACATAGTAAATCATTAGTTGTTCTGCAGCCTCACATAACATATCAAATCAATACAGCATTGACTCTGGATGAGACAGCAAATCAGTAATGGCTCTAGATTGCATAGCACATTAGTAGCAAATCTCTACAGTAGTGATGGCCCATGACACTTAAATTCATGATTAGTTCTTCATTACAAAGCAAAATAGTAGTGTATCTCTATGACCTAGTAAATCAGTAAAGTTGTGTATCTTTGTAACAGAAAAACAGAAAAGCAGAAAAGCAGTGGCTGTGCATAGCATAGTGTATCAGTAGTGCCTCTGCATGACATACCTCATCAATAGTGGTTCTGCGGGACATAGGAAATTAGTAGTGGTCCTACATTACATAGAAAATCAGTAGAGTAGTGGCTCTCCATAATACAGCAAATCAGTAGTGGTTTGGCATGACATGGCCACTAAATATAGTAATGGCTCTGTATGACATAGCAAATCAGTACAGTAGTGACTCTACATGAAATAGAAAATCAATATATTAGTAACTGTGCATGACATAGTAAGTCAGTAGTTGTTCTGCAGGACATAGCAAACCTGTACAGTAGTGTCTCTTCATGATACGGCAAATCAGTAGTAGCTCTACATGACAGAGCATATCCATTCAGTAGTGTCTCTTCATGATACAGAAAATCAGTAGTAGCTCTACATGACAGAGCATATCCATTCAGTAGTGTCTCTTCATGATACAGAAAATCAGTAGTAGCTCTACATGACATAGTAAACCTGTAAAGTAGTGTCTCTTCATGATGCAGTAAATTAGTAGTAGCTCTGCATGATATAGCAAACCTGTACAGTAGTGTCTCTTCATGATATGGTAAATCAGTAGTAGCTCTGCATGATATGGTAAATCAGTAGTAGCTCTGTATGACGTAGCATATCCATTAAGTAGGAGCTCTGCATGATGTAGCACATTAATTGTAGCTCTGCATAATATAAAAAATAAATATTGGCTCTGCATAACATAGCTAATCAGAAGTAGTTCTGCATGATGTAGCAAATCAGTAGTAGCTCTGCATGTTATAGTAAATTAGTAGGAGCTCTGCATGATACGGTAAATCAATAGTAGCTCTGCATGATATAGCAAACCTGTACAGTAGTGTCTCACCACAATACGGTAAATCCGTAATGGCTCTGTATGAGATAGTAAATCAGTAAAGTAGTAACTCTACATGAAATAGCAAATCAGTATATTAGTGACTGTGCATGACATAGTAAATCAGTAGTTGTTCTTCAGGACATAGCAAACCTGTACAGTAATGTATCTTCATGATACGGTAAATCAGTAGTGTCTCTGCATGACATAGCAAACCTGTACAGTAATGTATCTTCATGATACGGTAAATCAGTAGTGTCTCTGCATGATACAGTAATTCAGTAGTAGCTCTCCATGACAGAGTATATCCATTCAGTAGTGTCTCTCCATGATACAGAAAAATCAGTATTAGCTCTACATGACATAGTAATCCTGTACAGTAGTGTCTCTTCATGATACAGTAAATCAGTAGTAGCACTGCATGATATAGCAAACCTGTACAGTAGTGTCTCTTCATGAAATAGCAAATGAATATATCAGTGAGTGTGCATGACATAGTAAATCATTAGTTGTTCTGCAGCCTCACATAACATATCAAATCAATACAGCATTGACTCTGGATGAGACAGCAAATCAGTAATGGCTCTAGATTGCATAGCACATTATTAGCAAATCTCTACAGTAGTGAAGGCCCATGACACTTAAATTCATGATTAGTTCTTCATTACAAAGCAAAATAGTAGTGTATCTCTATGACCTAGTAAATCAGTAAAGTTGTGTATCTTTGTAACAGAAAAACAGAAAAGCAGAAAAGCAGTGGCTGTGCATAGCATAGTGTATCAGTAGTGCCTCTGCATGACATACCTCATCAATGGTGGTTCTGCGGGACATAGGAAATTAGTAGTGGTCCTACATTACATAGACAATCAGTAGAGTAGTGGCTCTCCATAATACAGCAAATCAGTAGTGGTTTGGCATGACATGGCCACTAAATATAGTAATGGCTCTGTATGACATAGCAAATCAGTACAGTAGTGACTCTACATGAAATAGAAAATCAATATATTAGTAACTGTGCATGACATAGTAAATCAGTAGTTGTTCTGCAGGACATAGCAAACCTGTACAGTAGTGTCTCTTCATGATACGGCAAATCAGTAGTAGCTCTACATGACAGAGCATATCCATTCAGTAGTGTCTCTTCATGATACAGAAAATCAGTAGTAGCTCTACATGACAGAGCATATACATTCAGTAGTGTCTCTTCATGATACAGAAAATCAGTAGTAGCTCTACATGACATAGTAAACCTGTACAGTAGTGTCTCTTCATGATACAGTAAATTAGTAGTAGCTCTGCATGATATAGCAAACCTGTACAGTAGTGTCTCTTCATGATATGGTAAATCAGTAGTAGCTCTGCATGATATGGTAAATCAGTAGTAGCTCTGTATGACGTAGCATATCCATTTAGTAGGAGCTCTGCATGATGTAGCACATTAATTGTAGCTCTGCATAATATAAAAAATAAATATTGGCTCTGCATAGCATAGCTAATCAGAAGTAGTTCTGCATGATGTAGCAAATCAGTAGTAGCTCTGCATGTTATAGTAAATTAGTAGGAGCTCTGCATGATACGGTAAATCAATAGTAGCTCTGCATGATATAGCAAACCTGTACAGTAGTGTCTCACCACAATACGGTAAATCCGTAATGGCTCTGTATGAGATAGTAAATCAGTAAAGTAGTAACTCTACATGAAATAGCAAATCAGTATATTAGTGACTGTGCATGACATAGTAAATCAGTAGTTGTTCTTCAGGACATAGCAAACCTGTACAGTAATGTATCTTCATGATACGGTAAATCAGTAGTGTCTCTGCATGATACAGTAATTCAGTAGTAGCTCTCCATGACAGAGCATATCCATTCAGTAGTGTCTCTCCATGATACAGAAAAATCAGTATTAGCTCTACATGACATAGTAATCCTGTACAGTAGTGTCTCTTCATGATACAGTAAATCAGTAGTAGCACTGCATGATATAGCAAACCTGTACAGTAGTGTCTCTTCATGAAATAGCAAATGAATATATCAGTGAGTGTGCATGACATAGTAAATCAGTAGTTGTTCTGCAGCCTCACATAACATATCAAATCAATACAGCATTGACTCTGGATGAGACAGCAAATCAGTAATGGCTCTAGATTGCATAGCACATTAGTAGCAAATCTCTACAGTAGTGATGGCCCATGACACTTAAATTCATGATTAGTTCTTCATTACAAAGCAAAATATTAGTGTATCTCCATGACCTAGTAAATCAGTAAAGTTGTTTATCTTTGTAACAGAAAAACAGAAAATCAGAAAAGCAGTGGCTGTGCATAGCATAGTGTATCAGTAGTGCCTCTGCATGACATACCTCATCAATAGTGGTTCTGCGGGACATAGGAAATTAGTAGTGGTCCTACATTACATAGAAAATCAGTAGAGTAGTGGCTCTCCATAAAACAGCAAATCAGTAGTGGTTTGGCATGACATGGCCACTAAATATAGTAATGGCTCTGTATGACATAGCAAATCAGTACAGTAGTGACTCTACATGAAATAGAAAATCAATATATTAGTAACTGTGCATGACATAGTAAATCAGTAGTTGTTCTGCAGGACATAGCAAACCTGTACAGTAGTGTCTCTTCATGATACGGCAAATCAGTAGTAGCTCTACATGACAGAGCATATCCATTCAGTAGTGTCTCTTCATGATACAGAAAATCAGTAGTAGCTCTACATGACAGAGCATATCCATTCAGTAGTGTCTCTTCATGATACAGAAAATCAGTAGTAGCTCTACATGACATAGTAAACCTGTACAGTAGTGTCTCTTCATGATACAGTAAATCAGTAGTTGCTCTGCATGATATAGCAAACCTGTACAGTAGTGTCTCTTCATGATATGGTAAATCAGTAGTAGCTCTGCATGATATGGTAAATCAGTAGTAGCTCTGTATGACGTAGCATATCCATTTAGTAGGAGCTCTGCATGATGTAGCACATTAATTGTAGCTCTGCATAATATAAAAAATAAATATTGGCTCTGCATAACATAGCTAATCAGAAGTAGTTCTGCATGATGTAGCAAATCAGTAGTAGCTCTGCATGTTATACTAAATTAGTAAGAGCTCTGCATGATACGGTAAATCAATAGTAGCTCTGCATGATATAGCAAACCTGTACAGTAGTGTCTCACCACAATACGGTAAATCCGTAATGGCTCTGTATGAGATAGTAAATCAGTAAAGTAGTAACTCTACATGAAATAGCAAATCAGTATATTAGTGACTGTGCATGACATAGTAAATCAGTAGTTGTTCTTCAGGACATAGCAAACCTGTACAGTAATGTATCTTCATGATACTGTAAATCAGTAGTGTCTCTGCATGATACAGTAATTTAGTAGTAGCTCTCCATGACAGAGCATATCCATTCAGTAGTGTCTCTCCATGATACAGAAAAATCAGTATTAGCTCTACATGACATAGTAATCCTGTACAGTAGTGTCTCTTCATGATACAGTAAATCAGTAGTAGCACTGCATGATATAGCAAACCTGTACAGTAGTGTCTCTTCATGAAATAGCAAATGAATATATCAGTGAGTGTGCATGACATAGTAAATCAGTAGTTGTTCTGCAGCCTCACATAACATATCAAATCAATACAGCATTGACTCTGGATGAGACAGCAAATCAGTAATGGCTCTAGATTGCATAGCACATTAGTAGCAAATCTCTACAGTAGTGATGGCCCATGACACTTAAATTCATGATTAGTTCTTCATTACAAAGCAAAATAGTAGTGTATCTCCATGACCTAGTAAATCAGTAAAGTTGTGTATCTTTGTAACAGAAAAACAGAAAATCAGAAAAGCAGTGGCTGTGCATAGCATAGTGTATCAGTAGTGCCTCTGCATGACATACCTCATCAATAGTGGTTCTGCGGGACATAGGAAATTAGTAGTGGTCCTACATTACATAGAAAATCAGTAGAGTAGTGGCTCTCCATAATACAGCAAATCAGTAGTGGTTTGGCATGACATGGCCACTAAATATAGTAATGGCTCTGTATGACATAGCAAATCAGTACAGTAGTGACTCTACCTGAAATAGAAAATCAATATATTAGTGACTGTGCATGACATAGTAAATCAGTAGTTGTTCTGCAGGACATAGCAAACCTGTACAGTAGTGTCTCTTCATGATACGGCAAATCAGTAGTAGCTCTACATGACAGCATATCCATTCAGTAGTGTCTCTTCATGATACAGAAATCAGTAGTAGCTCTACATGACAGAGCATATCCATTCAGTAGTGTCTCTTCATGATACAGAAAATCAGTAGTAGCTCTACATGACATAGTAAACCTGTACAGTAGTGTCTCTTCATGATACAGTAAATCAGTAGTAGCTCTGCATGATATAGCAAACCTGTACAGTAGTGTCTCTTCATGATATGGTAAATCAGTAGTAGCTCTGCATGATATGGTAAATCAGTAGTAGCTCTGTATGACGTAGCATATCCATTTAGTAGGAGCTCTGCATGATGTAGCACATTAATTGTAGCTCTGCATAATATAAAAAATAAATATTGGCTCTGCATAACATAGCTAATCAGAAGTAGTTCTGCATGATGTAGCAAATCAGTAGTAGCTCTGCATGTTATAGTAAATTAGTAGGAGCTCTGCATGATACGGTAAATCAGTAGTAGCTCTGCATGATATAGCAAACCTGTACAGTAGTATCTCACCACAATACGGTAAATCCGTAATGGCTCTGTATGAGATAGTAAATCAGTAAAGTAGTAACTCTACATGAAATAGCAAATCAGTATATTAGTGACTGTGCATGACATAGTAAATCAGTAGTTGTTCTTCAGGACATAGCAAACCTGTACAGTAATGTATCTTCATGATACGGTAAATCAGTAGTGTCTCTGCATGATACAGTAATTCAGTAGTAGCTCTCCATGACAGAGCATATCCATTCAGTAGTGTCTCTCCATGATACAGAAAAATCAGTATTAGCTCTACATGACATAGTAATCCTGTACAGTAGTGTCTCTTCATGATACAGTAAATCAGTAGTAGCACTGCATGATATAGCAAACCTGTACAGTAGTGTCTCTTCATGAAATAGCAAATGAATATATCAGTGAGTGTGCATGACATAGTAAATCAGTAGTTGTTCTGCAGCCTCACATAACATATCAAATCAATACAGCATTGACTCTGGATGAGACAGCAAATCAGTAATGGCTCTAGATTGCATAGCACATTAGTAGCAAATCTCTACAGTAGTGATGGCCCATGACACTTAAATTCATGATTAGTTCTTCATTACAAAGCAAAATAGTAGTGTATCTCCATGACCTAGTAAATCAGTAAAGTTGTGTATCTTTGTAACAGAAAAACAGAAAATCAGAAAAGCAGTGGCTGTGCATAGCATAGTGTATCAGTAGTGCCTCTGCATGACATACCTCATCAATAGTGGTTCTGCGGGACATAGGAAATTAGTAGTGGTCCTACATTACATAGAAAATCAGTAGAGTAGTGGCTCTCCATAATACAGCAAATCAGTAGTGGTTTGGCATGACATGGCCACTAAATATAGTAATGGCTCTGTATGACATAGCAAATCAGTACAGTAGTGACTCTACATGAAATAGAAAATCAATATATTAGTAACTGTGCATGACATAGTAAATCAGTAGTTGTTCTGCAGGACATAGCAAACCTGTACAGTAGTGCCTCTTCATGATACGGCAAATCAGTAGTAGCTCTACATGACAGAGCATATCCATTCAGTAGTGTCTCTTCATGATACAGAAAATCAGTAGTAGCTCTACATGACAGAGCATATCCATTCAGTAGTGTCTCTTCATGATACAGAAAACCTGTACAGTAGTGTCTCTTCATGATACAGTAAATCAGTAGTAGCTCTGCATGATATAGCAAACCTGTACAGTAGTGTCTCTTCATGATATGGTAAATCAGTAGTAGCTCTGCATGATATGGTAAATCAGTAGTAGCTCTGTATGACGTAGCATATCCATTTAGTAGGAGCTCTGCATGATGTAGCACATTAATTGTAGCTCTGCATAATATAAAAAATAAATATTGGCTCTGCATAACATAGCTAATCAGAAGTAGTTCTGCATGATGTAGCAAATCAGTAGTAGCTCTGCATGTTATAGTAAATTAGTAGGAGCTCTGCATGATACGGTAAATCAGTAGTAGCTCTGCATGATATAGCAAACCTGTACAGTAGTATCTCACCACAATACAGTAAATCCGTAATGGCTCTGTATGAGATAGTAAATCAGTAAAGTAGTAACTCTACATGAAATAGCAAATCAGTATATTAGTGACTGTGCATGACATAGTAAATCAGTAGTTGTTCTTCAGGACATAGCAAACCTGTACAGTAATGTATCTTCATGATACGGTAAATCAGTAGTGTCTCTGCATGATACAGTAATTCAGTAGTAGCTCTCCATGACAGAGCATATCCATTCAGTAGTGTCTCTCCATGATACAGAAAAATCAGTATTAGCTCTACATGACATAGTAATCCTGTACAGTAGTGTCTCTTCATGATACAGTAAATCAGTAGTAGCACTGCATGATATAGCAAACCTGTACAGTAGTGTCTCTTCATGAAATAGCAAATGAATATATCAGTGAGTGTGCATGACATAGTAAATCATTAGTTGTTCTGCAGCCTCACATAACATATCAAATCAATACAGCATTGACTCTGGATGAGACAGCAAATCAGTAATGGCTCTAGATTGCATAGCACATTAGTAGCAAATCTCTACAGTAGTGATAGCCCATGACACTTAAATTCATGATTAGTTCTTCATTACAAAGCAAAATAGTAGTGTATCTCTATGACCTAGTAAATCAGTAAAGTTGTGTATCTTTGTAACAGAAAAACAGAAAATCAGAAAAGCAGTGGCTGTGCATAGCATAGTGTATCAGTAGTGCCTCTGCATGACATACCTCATCAATAGTTGTTCTGCGGGACATAGGAAATTAGTAGTGGTCCTACATTACATAGAAAATCAGTAGAGTAGTGGCTCTCCATAATACAGCAAATCAGTAGTGGTTTGGCATGACATGGCCACTAAATATAGTAATGGCTCTGCATGAAATAGCAAATCAGTACAGTAGTGACTCTACATGAAATAGAAAATCAAGCATGATATAGCAAACCTGTACAGTAGTGTCTCTTCATGATATGGTAAATCAGTATTAGCTCTGCATGATATGGTAAATCAGTAGTAGCTCTGTATGACGTAGCATATCCATTTAGTAGGAGCTCTGCATGATGTAGCACATTAATTGTAGCTCTGCATAATATAAAAAATAAATATTGGCTCTGCATAACATAGCTAATCAGAAGTAGTTCTGCATGATGTAGCAAATCAGTAGTATCTCTGCATGTTATAGTAAATTAGTAGGAGCTCTGCATGATACGGTAAATCAGTAGTAGCTCTGCATGATATAGCAAACCTGTACAGTAGTGTCTCACCACAATACGGTAAATCCGTAATGGCTCTGTATGAGATAGTAAATCAGTAAAGTAGTAACTCTACATGAAATAGCAAATCAATATATTAGTGAGTGTGCATAACATAGTAAATCAGTAGTTGTTCTGCAGGACATAGCAAACCTGTACAGTAGTGTCTCTTCATGATACAGCAAATCAGTAGTAGCTCTGCATTACACAGCATATTAGTAGTGGCTCTGCGTGACTTTTGAAAATCAGAACAGTTGTGGCTCTGCATGACATAGTTAATTTGTAGTGGCTCTGCATGACATAGCACATCAGTAGTGACTCTGAATGACATACCTCATCAGGAGTGGTTCTACATGACACAGGAAATTAGTAGTGGCTCTGCATCAAAGTAAATCAGTAGAGTAGTGGCTCTCAATAATACAGCAAATTGGTAGTGGTTCGGCATGACATGGCAAATAAATACAGTAATGGCTCTGTATGACATAGCAAATCAGTACAGTAGTGACTCTACATGAAATAGCAAATGAATATATTAGTGAGTGTGCATGACATAGTAAATCAGTAGTTGTTCTGCAGGCTCACATAACATATCAAATCAATACAGCAGTGACTCTGCATGAGACAGCAAATCCGTAATGACTCTATATGACATAGCACATTAGTAGCAAATAACTACCGTAGTGATGGCCCATGACACATCAAATCATCATCAGCTCTTCATTGTAGAGCAAAATAGTAGTGTATCTCTATGACCTAGTAAATCAGTAAAGTTGTATATCTTTGTAACAGAAAATCAAAAAAGTAGTGGCTGTGCATAGCATAGTGTTATCTGTAGTGGCTCTGCATGACATACCTCATCAATAGTGGTTCTGCGTGACATAGGAAATTAGTAGTGGTTCTACATTACATAGAAAATCAGTAGAGTAGTGGCTCTCCATAATACAGCAAATCAGTAGTGGTTTGGCATGACATGGCAACTAAATATAGTAATGGCTCTGTATGACATAGCAAATCAGTACAGTAGTGACTCTACATGAAATAGAAAATCAATATATTAGTAACTGTGCATGACATAGTAAATCAGTAGTTGTTCTGCAGGACATAGCAAACCTGTACAGTAGTGTCTCTTCATGATACGGCAAATCAGTAGTAGCTATACATAACAGAGCATATCCATTCAGTAGTGTCTCTTCATGATACAGAAAATCAGTAGTAGCTGTACATGACAGAGCATATCCATTCAGTAGTGTCTCTTCATGATACAGAAAATCAGTAGTAGCTCTACATGACAGAGCATATCCATTCAGTAGTGTCTCTTCATGATACAGTAAATCAGTATTAGCTCTACATGACATAGCAAACCTGTACAGTAGAATCTCTTTATGATGCGGTAAATCAGTAGTAGCTCTGCATGATATAGCAAACCTGTACAGTAGTGTCTCTTCATGATATGGTAAATCAGTAGTAGCTCTGCATGATATGGTAAATCAGTAGTAGCTCTGTATGACGTAGCATATCCATTTAGTAGGAGCTCTGCATGATGTAGCACATTAATTGTAGCTCTGCATAATATAAAAAATAAATATTGGTTCTGCATGATGTAGCAAATCAGTAGTAGCTCTGCATGTTATAGTAAATTAGTAGGAGCTCTGCATGATACGGTAAATCAGTAGTAGCTCTGCATGATATAGCAAACCTGTACAGTAGTGTCTCACCACAATATGGTAAATCCGTAATGGCTCTGTATGAGATAGTAAATCAGTAAAGTAGTAACTCTACATGAAATAGCAAATCAGTATATTAGTGACTGTGCATGACATAGTAAATCAGTAGTTGTTCTTCAGGACATAGCAAACCTGTAAAGTAATGTATCTTCATGATACGGTAAATCAGTAGTGTCTCTGCATGATACAGTAATTCAGTAGTAGCTCTCCATGACAGAGCATATCCATTCAGTAGTGTCTCTCCATGATACAGAAAAATCAGTATTAGCTCTACATGACATAGTAATCCTGTACAGTAGTGTCTCTTCATGATACAGTAAATCAGTAGTAGCACTGCATGATATAGCAAACCTGTACAGTAGTGTCTCTTCATGAAATAGCAAATGAATATATCAGTGAGTGTGCATGACATAGTAAATCATTAGTTGTTCTGCAGCCTCACATAACATATCAAATCAATACAGCATTGACTCTGGATGAGACAGCAAATCAGTAATGGCTCTAGATTGCATAGCACATTAGTAGCAAATCTCTACAGTAGTGATGGCCCATGACACTTAAATTCAGGATTAGTTCTTCATTACAAAGCAAAATAGTAGTGTATCTCTATGACCTAGTAAATCAGTAAAGTTGTGTATCTTTGTAACAGAAAAACAGAAAAGCAGAAAAGCAGTGGCTGTGCATAGCATAGTGTATCAGTAGTGCCTCTGCATGACATACCTCGTCAATAGTGGTTCTGCGGGACATAGGAAATTAGTAGTGGTCCTACATTACATAGAAAATCAGTAGAGTAGTGGCTCTCCATAATACAGCAAATCAGTAGTGGTTTGGCATGACATGGCCACTAAATATAGTAATGGCTCTGTATGACATAGCAAATCAGTACAGTAGTGACTCTACATGAAATAGAAAATCAATATATTAGTAACTGTGCATGACATAGTAAATCAGTAGTTGTTCTGCAGGACATAGCAAACTTGTACAGTAGTGTCTCTTCATGATACGGCAAATCAGTAGTAGCTCTACATGACAGAGCATATCCATTCAGTAGTGTCTCTTCATGATACAGAAAATCAGTAGTAGCTCTACATGACAGAGCATATCCATTCAGTAGTGTCTCTTCATAATACAGAAAATCAGTAGTAGCTCTACATGACATAGTAAACCTGTACAGTAGTGTCTCTTCATGATACAGTAAATCAGTAGTAGCTCTGCATGATATAGCAAACTTGTACAGTAGTGTCTCTTCATGATATGGTAAATCAGTAGTAGCTCTGCATGATATGGTAAATCAGTAGTAGCTCTGTATGACGTAGCATATCCATTTAGTAGGAGCTCTGCATGATGTAGCACATTAATTGTAGCTCTGCATAATATAAAAAATAAATATTGGCTCTGCATAACATAGCTAATCAGAAGTAGTTCTGCATGATGTAGCAAATCAGTAGTAGCTCTGCATGTTATAGTAAATTAGTAGGAGCTCTGCATGATACGGTAAATCAATAGTAGCTCTGCATGATATAGCAAACCTGTACAGTAGTGTCTCACCACAATACGGTAAATCCGTAATGGCTCTGTATGAGATAGTAAATCAGTAAAGTAGTAACTCTACATGAAATAGCAAATCAGTATATTAGTGACTGTGCATGACATAGTAAATCAGTAGTTGTTCTTTTCATGATACGGTAAATCAGTAGTGTCTCTGTATGATACAGTAATTCAGTAGTAGCTCTCCATGACAGAGCATATCCATTCAGTAGTGTCTCTCCATGATACAGAAAAATCAGTATTAGCTCTACATGACATAGTAATCCTGTACAGTAGTGTCTCTTCATGATACAGTAAATCAGTAGTAGCACTGCATGATATAGCAAACCTGTACAGTAGTGTCTCTTCATGAAATAGCAAATGAATATATCAGTGAGTGTGCATGACATAGTAAATCATTAGTTGTTCTGCAGCCTCACATAACATATCAAATCAATACAGCATTGACTCTGGATGAGACAGCAAATCAGTAATGGCTCTAGATTGCATAGCACATTAGTAGCAAATCTCTACAGTAGTGATGGCCCATGACACTTAAATTCATGATTAGTTCTTCATTACAAAGCAAAATAGTAGTGTATCTCTATGACCTAGTAAATCAGTAAAGTTGTGTATCTTTGTAACAGAAAAACAGAAAATCAGAAAAGCAGTGGCTGTGCATAGCATAGTGTATCAGTAGTGCCTCTGCATGACATACCTCCTCAATAGTTGTTCTGCGGGACATAGGAAATTAGTAGTGGTCCTACATTACATAGAAAATCAGTAGAGTAGTGGCTCTCCATAATACAGCAAATCAGTAGTGGTTTGGCATGACATGGCCACTAAATATAGTAATGGCTCTGTATGACATAGCAAATCAGTACAGTAGTGACTCTACATGAAATAGAAAATCAATATATTAGTAACTGTGCATGACAAAGTAAATCAGTAGTTGTTCTGCAGGACATAGCAAACCTGTACAGTAGTGTCTCTTCATGATACGGCAAATCAGTAGTAGCTCTACATGACAGAGCATATCCATTCAGTAGTGTCTCTTCATGATACAGAAAATCAGTAGTAGCTCTACACGACAGAGCATATCCATTCAGTAGTGTCTCTTCATGATACAGAAAATCAGTAGTAGCTCTACATGACATAGTAAACCTGTACAGTAGTGTCTCTTCATGATACAGTAAATCAGTAGTAGCTCTGCATGATATAGCAAACCTGTACAGTAGTGTCTCTTCATGATATGGTAAATCAGTATTAGCTCTGCATGATATGGTAAATCAGTAGTAGCTCTGTATGACGTAGCATATCCATTTAGTAGGAGCTCTGCATGATGTAGCACATTAATTGTAGCTCTGCATAATATAAAAAATAAATATTGGCTCTGCATAACATAGCTAATCAGAAGTAGTTCTGCATGATGTAGCAAATCAGTAGTAGCTCTGCATGTTATAGTAAATTAGTAGGAGCTCTGCATGATACGGTAAATCAGTAGTAGCTCTGCATGATATAGCAAACCTGTACAGTAGTGTCTCACCACAATACGGTAAATCCGTAATGGCTCTGTATGAGATAGTAAATCAGTAAAGTAGTAACTCTACATGAAATAGCAAATCAATATATTAGTGAGTGTGCATAACATAGTAAATCAGTAGTTGTTCTGCAGGACATAGCAAACCTGTACAGTAGTGTCTCTTCATGATACAGCAAATCAGTAGTAGCTCTGCATTACACAGCATATTAGTAGTGGCTCTGCGTGACTTTTGAAAATCAGAACAGTTGTGGCTCTGCATGACATAGTTAATTTGTAGTGGCTCTGCATGACATAGCACATCAGTAGTGACTCTGAATGACATACCTCATCAGGAGTGGTTCTACATGACACAGGAAATTAGTAGTGGCTCTGCATCAAAGTAAATCAGTAGAGTAGTGGCTCTCAATAATACAGCAAATTGGTAGTGGTTCGGCATGACATGGCAAATAAATACAGTAATGGCTCTGTATGACATAGCAAATCAGTACAGTAGTGACTCTACATGAAATAGCAAATGAATATATTAGTGAGTGTGCATGACATAGTAAATCAGTAGTTGTTCTGCAGGCTCACATAACATATCAAATCAATACAGCAGTGACTCTGCATGAGACAGCAAATCAGTAATGACTCTATATGACATAGCACATTAGTAGCAAATAACTACCGTAGTGATGGCCCATGACACATCAAATCATCATCAGCTCTTCATTGTAGAGCAAAATAGTAGTGTATCTCTATGACCTAGTAAATCAGTAAAGTTGTATATCTTTGTAACAGAAAATCAGAAAAGTAGTGGCTGTGAATAGCATAGTGTATCAGTAGTGGCTCTGCATGACATACCTCATCAATAGTGGTTCTGCGTGACATAGGAAATTAGTAGTGGTTCTACATTACATAGAAAATCAGTAGAGTAGTGGCTCTCCATAATACAGCAAATCAGTAGTGGTTTGGCATGACATGGCAACTAAATATAGTAATGGCTCTGTATGACATAGCAAATCAGTACAGTAGTGACTCTACATGAAATAGAAAATCAATATATTAGTAACTGTGCATGACATAGTAAATCAGTAGTTGTTCTGCAGGACATAGCAAACCTGTACAGTAGTGTCTCTTCATGATACGGCAAATCAGTAGTAGCTATACATAACAGAGCATATCCATTCAGTAGTGTCTCTTCATGATGCAGAAAATCAGTAGTAGCTCTACATGACAGAGCATATCCATTCAGTAGTGTCTCTTCATGATACAGTAAATCAGTAGTAGCTCTACATGACAGAGCATATCCATTCAGTAGTGTCTCTCCATGATACAGTAAATCGGTATTAGCTCTACATGACATAGCAAACCTGTACAGTAGAATCTCTTCATGATGCGGGAAATCAGTAGTATCTCTGCATGATATGGTAATTCAGTAGTAGCTCTTCATGACAGAGCATATCCATTCAGTAGTGTCTCTCCATGATATAGAAAATCAGTATTAGCTCTACATGGCATAGTAAACCTGTACAGTAGTGTCTCTTCATGATACAGTAAATCAGTAGTAGCTCTTCATGATATGGTAAATCAGTAGTTGCTCTGCATGATATGGTAAATCAGTAGTAGCTCTGTATGATGTAGCATATCCATTTAGTAGGAGCTCTGCATGATGTAACACATTAATTGTAGCTCTGCATAAAATAAAAAATAAATATTGTCTCTGCATAACATAGCAAATCAGAAGTAGTTCTGCATGATGTAGCAAATCAGTAGTAGCTCTGCATGTTATAGCAAATTAGTAGGAACTCTGCATGATACGGTAAATCAGTAGTAGCTCTGCATGATATAGCAAACCTGTACAGTAGTGTCTCACCACGGTACGGTAAATCCGTAATGGCTCTGTATGAGATAGTAAATCAGTAAAGTAGTAACTCTACATGAAATAGCAAATCAATATATTAGTGAGTGTGCATGACATAGTAAATCAGTAGTTGCATTACACAGCATATTGGTAGTGGCTCTGCGTGACTTTTGAAAATCAGAACAGTTGTGGCTCTGCATGACATAGTTAATTTGCAGTGGCTCTGCATGACATAGCACATAAGTAGTGACTCTGAATGACATACCTCATCAGGAGTGGTTCTACATGACACAGGAAATTAGTAGTGGCTCTGCATCAAAGCAAATCAGTAGAGTAGTGGCTCTCAATAATACAGCAAATTGGTAGTGGTTCGGCATGAAAAGGCAAATAAATACAGTAATGGCTCTGTATGACATAGCAAATCAGTACAGTAGTGACTCTACATGAAATAGCAAATGAATATATTAGTGAGTGTGCATGACATAGTAAATCAGTAGTTGTTCTGCAGGCTCACATAACGTATCAATACAGCAGTGACTCTGCATGAGACAGCAAATCAGTAATGACTCTATATGACATAGCGCATTAGTATCAAATAACTACCGTAGTGATGGCCCATGACACATCAAATCATCATCAGCTCTTCATTGCAGAGCAAAATAGTAGTGTATCTTTATGACCTAGTAAATCAGTAAAGTTGTATATCTTTGTAACAGAAAATCAGAGAAGTAGTGGCTGTGAATAGCATAGTGTATCAGTAGTGGCTCTGCATGACATACCTCATCAATAGTGGTTCTGCGTGACATAGGAAATTAGTAGTGGTTCTACATTACATAGAAAATCAGTAGAGTAATGGCTCTCCATAATACAGCAAATCAGTAGTGGTTTGGCATGACATGGCAACTAAATATAGTAATGGCTCTGTATGACATAGCAAATCAGTACAGTAGTGACTCTACATGAAATATAAAATCAGTATATTAGTGATTGTGCATGACATAGTAAATCAGTAGTTGTTCTTCAGGACATAGCAAACCTGTACAGTAATGTATCTTCATGATATGGCAATCAGTAGTAGCTATACATGACAGAGCATATCCATTCAGTAGTGTCTCTTCATGATGCAGCAAATCAGTAGTAGCTCTACATGACAGAGCATATCCATTCAGTAGAGTCTCTTCATGATACGCCAAATCAGTAGTAGCTCTACATGACATAGCAGACCTTTACAGTAATGTCTCTCCATGATACAGCAAATCAGTAGTAGCTCTCCATGATAGAGCATATCCATTCAGTAATTTCTCTCCATGATACGGCAAATCAGTAGTAGCTCTATACATGACATAGCAAACCTTTACAGTAGTGTCTCTTCATGATACACCAAATCAGTAGTAGCTCTATATATGACATAGCAAACCTGTACAGTATTGTCTCTTCATGATTCGGCAAATCAGTAGTAGCTCTACATGACAGAGCATATCCATTCAGTAGTGTCTCTCCATGATACATTAAATCAGTATTAGCTCTACATGACATAGCAAACTTGTACAGTAGAGTCTCTTCATGATACGGTAAATCAGTAGTGTCTCTGCATGATGCAGTAATTCAGTAGTAGCTCTCCATGACAGAGCATATCCATTCAGTAGTGTCTCTCCATGATACAGAAAATCAGTATTAGCTCTACATGACATTGTAAACTTGTACAGTAGTGTCTCTTCATGATACAGTAAATCAGTAGTAGCTCTGCATGATAGAGCAAACCTGTACAGTAGTGTCTCTTCATGATACAGTAAATCAGTAGTAGCTCTGCATGATATAGCAAACCTGTACAGTAGTGTCTCGCCATGATATGGTAAATCAGTAGTAGCTCTGCATGATATGGTAAATCAGTAGTAGCTCTGTATGACGTGGCATATCCATTTAGTAGGAGCTCTGCATGATGTAGCACATTAATTGTAGCTCTGCATAATATAGAAAATAAATATTGGCTCTGCATAACATAGAAAATCAGAAGTAGTTATGCATGATGTAGCAAATCAGTAGTAGTTCTACATGTTATAGCAAATTAGTAGGAGCTCTGCATGATACGGTAAATCAGTAGTAGCTCTGCATGATATAGCAAACCTGTACAGTAGTGTCTCACCATGATACGGTAAATCCGTAATGGCTCTGTATGAGATAGTAAATCAGTAAAGTAGTAACTCTACATGAAATAGCAAATCAATATATTAGTGAGTGTGCATAACATAGTAAATCAGTAGTTGTCCTGCAGGACATAGCAAACCTGTACAGTAGTGTCTCTTCATGATACAGCAAATCAGTAGTAGCTCTGCATTACACAGCATATTAGTAGTGGCCCTGCGTGACTTTTGAAAATCAGAACAGTTGTAGCTCTGCATGACATAGTTAATTTGTAGTGGCTCTGCATGACATAGCACATCAGTAGTGACTCTGAATGACATACCTCATCAGGAGTGGTTCTACATGACACAGGAAATTAGTAGTGGCTCTGCATCAAAGCAAATCAGTAGAGTAGTGGCTCTCAATAATACAGCAAATTGGTAGTGGTTCGGCATGACATGGCAACTAAATACAGTAATGGCTCTGTATGACATAGCAAATCAGTACAGTAGTGACTCTACATGAAATAGCAAATGAATATATTAGTGAATATGCATGACATAGTAAATCAGTAGTTGTTCTGCAGGCTCACATAACATATCAAATCAATACAGCAGTGACTCTGCATGTGACAGCAAATCAGTAATGACTCTATATGGCATAGCACATTATTAGCAAATAACTACAGTAGTGATGGCCTATGACACATCAAATCATCATTAGCTCTTCATTGCAAAGCAAAATAGTAGTGTATCTCTATGACCTAGTAAATCAGTAAAGTTGTGTATCTTTGTAACAGAAAATCAGAAAAGCAGTGGCTGCATAGCATAGTGTATCAGTAGTCGCTCTGCATGCCATACCTCATCAGTAGTGGTTCTGCGTGAAATAGGAAATTAGTAGTGGCTCTACATTACATAGAAAATCAGTAGAGTAGTGGCTCTCCATAATACAGCAAATCAGTAGTGGTTTGGCATGACATGGCAACTAAATACAGTAATGGCTCTGTATGGCATAGCAAATCAGTTCAGTAGTGACTCTACATGAAATAGAAATTCAGTATATTAGTGACTGTGCATGACATAGTAAATCAGTAGTTGTTCTTCAGGACATAGCAAACCTGTACAGTAGTGTCTCTTCATGATACGGCAAATCAGTTGTAGCTCTACATGACAGAGCATATCCATTCAGTAGAGTTTCTTCATGATATGGCAATTCAGTAGTAGCTCTACATGACATAGCAGACCTTTACAGTAATGTCTCTCCATGATACAGCAAATCAGTAGTAGCTCTCCATGATAAAGCATATCCATTCAGTAGTTTATCTCCATGATATGGCAAATCAGTAGTAGCTCTGCATGATATAGCAAATCTGTACAGTGGTGTCTTTCCAAGATACGGTAAATCAGTAGTAACTCTACATGTCTTAGCAAACCTGTAAAGTAGTGTCTTTCCATGATACGGCAAATCAGTAGTAGCTCTACATAACATAGCAAACCTGTAAAGTAGTGTCTCTCCATGATACGGGAAATCAGTAGTAGCTCTACATGACATAGCAAACCTGTACAGTAGTGTCTCTCCATGATACAACAAATCAGTAGTAGCTCTATACATGACATAGAAAACCTGTACAGCAGTGTCTCTTCATGATACGGCAAATCAGTAGTAGCTCTATACATGACATAGCTAACCTGTACAGTAGTATCTCTTCATGATACAACAAATCAGTGGTAGCTCTACATGACTTAGCAAACCTGTTCAGTAGTGTCTCTTCGGGATACGCCAAATCAGTTGTAGCTCTATACATGACATAGCAAACCTTTACAGTAGTGTCACTTCATGATACACCAAATCAGTAGTAGCTCTATACATGACATAGCAAACCTGTACAGTAGTGTCTTTTCATGATACAGCAAATCAGTAGTAGCTCTATACATGACATAGTAAAGCTATACAGTAGTGTCTCTTCATGATACAGCAAATCAGTAGTAGCTCTACATGACATAGCAAACCTGTTCAGTAGTGTCTCTTCATGACCGGCAAATCAGTAGTAGCTCTACAATCCAGAGCATATCCATTCAGTAGTGTCTCTCCATAATACAGTAAATCAGTATTAGCTCTACATGACATAGCAAACCTGTACACTAGTGTCTCGCCGTGATACGGTAAATCTGTAGTAGCTCTGCATGATATGGTAACTTAGTAGTAGTAGCTCTGTATGACGTAGCATATCCATTTAGTAGGAGCTCTGCATGATGTAGCACATCAATTGTAGCTCTGCATAATATAGAAAATAAATATTGGCTCTGCATAACATAGCAAATCAGACGTAGTTCTGCATGTTATAGCACATCAGTAGGAGCTCTGCATGATATGGTAAATCAGTAGTAGCTCTACATGATATAGCAAACCTGTACAGTAGTGTCTCGCCATGATACGATAAATCAGTAATGGCTTTGTATGAGATAGTAAATCAGTACAGTAGTACATCTACATGAAATAGCAAATTAATATATTAGCGAGTGTGCATGACATAGTAAATCAGTAATTGTTCAACAGGACATAGCAAACCTGTACAGTAGTGTATCTTCATGATACGGCAAATCAGTAGTAGCTCTGCATTACACAGCATATTAGTAGTGGCTCTGCGTGACTTTGAAAATCAGAACAGTTGTGGCTCTGCATGACATAGTTAATTTGTAGTGGCTCTGCATGACATAGCACATCAGTAGTGACTCTGAATGACATACCTCATCAGGAGTGGTTCTACATGACACAGGAAATTGTTCAACAGGACATAGCAAACCTGTACAGTAGTGTATCTTCATGATATGGCAAATCAGTAGTAGCTCTGCATTACACAGCATATTAGTAGTGGCTCTGCGTGACTTTTGAAAATCAGTACAGTTATGGCTCTGCATGACATAGTTAATTTGTAGTGGTTCTGCATGACATTGCACATCATTAGTGACTCTGTTTGACAGAGCACATCAGTAGTGACTCTGAATGACATACCTCATCAGGAGTGGTTCTACATGACACAGGAAATTAGTAGTGGCTCTGCATCAAAACAAATCAGTAGAGTAGTGGCTCTCAATAATACAGCTAATTGGTAGTGGTTCGGCATGACATGGCAAATAAATACAGTAATGGCTCTGTATGAAAGTATGAAATAGCAAATCAGTACAGTAGTGACTCTACATGAAATAGCAAATGAATATATTAGTGAGTGTGCATGACATAGTAAATCAGTAGTTGTTCTGCAGGCTCACATAACATATCAAATCAATACAGCAGTGACTCTGCATGAGACAGCAAATCAGTAATGGCTCTATATGACATAGCACATTAGTAGCAAATCACTACAGTAGTGATGGCCCATGACACATCAAATTATCATTAGCTCCTCATTACAAAGCAAAATAGTTGTGTATCTTTGTAACAGAAAATCAGAAAAGTAGTGGCTGTGCATAGCATAGTGTATCAGTAGTGTCTCTGCATGACATACCTCACCAATAGTTGTTCTGCGTGACATAGGATATTAGTAGTGGTTCTACATTACATAGCAATTCAGTACAGTAGTGACTCTACATTAAATAGAAAATCATTATATTAGTGACTGTGAATGAGTTAGTAAATTGGTAGTTGTTCTGCAAGACATAGCAAACCTGTACAGTAGTGTCTCTTCATGATACGGCAAATCAGTAGTAGCTCTACATGACAGAGCATATCCATTCAGTATTGTCTCTTCATGATACGGCAAATCAGTAGTAACTCTACATGACAGACCATATCCATTCAGTAAAGTCTCTTCATGATACGGCAAATCAGTAGTAGCTCTATTCATGACATAGCTAACATGTACAGTAGGGTCCCTTCATGATACGGCAAATCAGTAGTAGCTCTACATGACATAGCAAACCTGTTCAGTAGTGTATCTTCATGATACGGCAAATCAGTAGTAGCTCTACATGACAGAGCATATCCATTCAGTAGTGTCTCTCCATGATACAGTATATCAGTATTAGCTCTACATGACATAACAAACCTGTATAGTAGAGTCTCTTCATGATACGGTAAATCAGCAGTATTTTTGCATGACACAGTAAATCAGTAGTAGCTCTTCATGACAGAGCATATCCATTCAGTAGTGTCTGTCCATGATACAGAAAATCAGTATTAGCTCTACATGACACAGTAAACCTGTACAGTAGTGTCTCTTCATGATACGGTAAATCAGTAGTAGCTCTGCATGATATAGCAAACCTGTACAGTAGTGTCTTGCCATGATACGGTAAATCCGTAGTAGCTCTGCATGATATAGCAAACCTGTACAGTAGTGTCTTGCCATGATACGGTAAATCAGTAGTAGCTCTGCATGATATAGCAAACCTGTACAGTAGTGTCTTGCCATGATACAGAAAATCAGTAGTAGCTCTGCATGATATGGTAAATCAGTAGTAGCTCTGTATGACGTAGCATATCTATTTAGAAGGAGCTCTACATGATGTAGCACATTAATTGTAGCTCTGCATAATATAGAAAATAAATATTGGCTCTGCATAACATAGCAAATCAGTAGTAGCTCTGCATCTTATAGCAAATCAGTAGTGGTTCTGCATAACAGAGCAAAGCAGTAGTGGCTCTGCATGATATAGCACATCTGTAGTGGTTCTGAATAAGATGACAAATCAGTAGTGGCTATGCATGATAACAAATCAGACCAATAGTATCTTTATATTATAAAAGCAAATCACTTGTGACTGTATAATATATCACATCAGTAGTGGGTCGGCATGACATAACAGATTAGTAGTAGCTCTGCATAATACAAATATAATACAATGCTGCTGCTCTCAAAAAACAATGATCACTGCCTCCAGGTCTGCTCTTTGCTGAAATCAAGTCATTATTTTCTTTAATATGCTAAGTAGATATAAAATAATATATTCATGGCAAGTCTTTGTTTAAACAGGAACATAAACTATTCTCACAACTGCAAGGTTAAACAAAATCACAAAGTTAACTAATTTGCCCCTCGGCTGCAACAAATGATTTCAACTCTAGCACTTATTTGGTTCTGGCAATCAGGGGTTAACATCTTAAAATTATGTAAAACTCCATGTAAGAGGAGCTAATGTATCACCGATTTTAATGGTCACAGTGATAACTAGGCAGTATAAAGTCTCACAAGCACCACCACAAAGGTTACACAAGTGCCATATTCTAGAATTTTATCTTACATAGAGGGTCGCTTCACTGTCTAAACAACGAGGAGGAGGACAACAGCTAAATAGTTGTGTAACCCCATCTACTCCCTGTAATCGTGCCCAGCTTGTAGCCATATATGAGCAGGAGCTATCTCACTAACTAAAGAATATAATGGTAGAGCTAGCAATTTAGCACATTTTTAGGAGTATGTTAGAAACAATTCCACAATTATGACCAATATTAACATAAATAAATCATAGTTACATACAGGAGGTTGAAAAAAAAGAGAGGACTTTTGTCAACTTACAAAGTTTCACATCTTCATCACATCAGCTTTCTGAAAACTGCATCATTTGGGAGGAGAAAATAAAAAATTTAGATAGTGGACATAACCAGGTGGCGTGAGTTTTGCTTTTCATCAGAAATGTATTGAAATGGATTTGTTTCAAAATGAAATCCTGTGCTAGTGCGCTCACAAAAGAAAAGCATTCAGGTCTACTTATATTATAATCTGCAGAGGAGAGGATGCTTAATTGTTGCCTAGGAGACCGTTGAGCTGTGCATTCACTTTCAGAAAATGTCTCAGCTGTTGATTGGTGGCAGGTGCAGCTGCACTACTCATCCTCTGCAGTCTCAGACAAATAATGTAATAAGTACTGCAGTACTTACTTTTCAGTCATTTCTGGCAGTTCCACCACTGATGATCTTGAACCTGCTCAGTGCTCCTCCTGCTCTCTACCTGCAGGGGCAGTAATGCTCCTCCCTTTTGCCAGTCATGTTCCTGCTGCTGGGCATGACTATAAGGAACGTGACCAGCTTCATACACTGAGTTTGGAGGGGTCATCATGAGGGGCAACACAGTTTATATGCAAATAATTTTGATTCATTACTTCTTTGTGGACACTGGCTGCTGTCCTCTCAATATTCACTTGCTGTTTTCCCTCACTGGTGACTTGTTGTCCTCTCACTGGTCACTTGCTGTTTTCCCTCACTGGTGACTTGTTGTCCTCTCCCTGGTCACTTGCTGTTTTCCTCTCCCTGGTCACTTGCTGTTTTCCTCTCCCTGGTCACTTGCTGTTTTCCTCTCACTGGTCACTTTCTGTTTTCCTCTCACTGGTCACTTGCTGTTTTCCTCTCACTGGTCACTTTCTGTTTTCCTCTCACTGGTCACTTTCTGTTGTCCTGTCATTGGTCACTTGCTGTTTTCCTCTCACTGGTCACTTGCTGTTGTCCTCTCACTGGTCACTTGCTGTTTTCCTCTCACTGGTCACTTGCTGTTGTCCTGTCATTGGTCACTTGCTGTTTTCCTCTTACTGGTCACTTGCTGTTTTCCTCTCATTGGTCACTTGCTTTTTTCCTCTCACTGGTCACTTGCTGTTTTCCTCTCACTGGTCACTTGCTGTTTTTCTCTTACTGGTCACTTGTTGTTTTCCTCTCACTGGTCACTTGCTGTTTCTCTCTCACTGGTCACTTGCTGTTTCTCTCTCACTGGTCACTTGCTGTTTCTCTATCACTGGTCACTTGCTGTTTCTCTCTCACTGGTCACTTGCTGTTTCTCTATCACTGGTCACTTGCTGTTTCTCTCTCACTGGTCACTTGCTGTCCCTCTCTCACTGGAAACTGACTTCTGTATCTTCTGCTTTCAATATTCTTCTGGTGAATTCTAAGCATTATTAGATCACAAGACCCTGCTACCATGACCTCATAGACACTCCTGTGTGGTTGCTACAGAGCCTTTCATAAACAAACATCTCTAATGCAGCTAAAGTTCTTCATACAGAATGATAATTAAAGAGTTGTTAAAGGGACAGTAAACACATATTAATCTAAAATGTTTAATTGTATATAATAAAACAACTTTACAACATACTTTCATGTATTTTGTTCCCTTTTCTTGTAATTGAAATCTGAATATTGTGGATTTCCCAAAATCCTGTTAAAAGTGGAAGTGCAGACACAGCTGTAATCAACACAGTCATTGGTTGCACACACTTGTAAGCCATTTTTAACTTTTCCTAATTGGTCTTAGCAAAAAAAAAAAAAAAAACCTAAGCAGGGGGCGGAGCAAGCTTGAAAACTGAACAGTCGCATGTTACTTCAGCTCCGTCGCAATGGTTTACTATTTCACTTGCCAGACTGTTCATTCTAGCTTAAAATACCCCCATAGGTCTATCTAGACTCGTAGATCAAGACAGTATTACTTGGGACGCGATACTGTGCTTGAAGACAGAAAATAATCTCTGTTTTGTGTGCCGCCTAACACACGGTTCCAGGAGTGGCCATCTTTACGGCCTCATGGACACTTTCTGACTCAAAGAGCAAGATCGCAGACACCAGACAGAAGAATGCCAAACAGTAGTTCAATATGGAATACACCGTCAGCTTTTTGAAGGAAATGCACTATCTCATAGCGGATCATTATGCTGCTCTTGAAGCAACGTCGCCTATTCTCCCCACACGCCAATTTACCAGAAGCTGGTTTGATTAAACCGGAAAGATGGGGGTGGTTTGGAGTCCCAAGGCTTACTATATATACATCACAGTACCATGAAAGAACCGGATTGGACTAACATATCACCCGTAGATGAAGAAGAGAAGATTGTGGTCACATATGCAGGTGTCTTGGAAGACACCATTAACACTGCACGGATCAATCGTGATGGTTTCCTGTGACCTGTTCAGCCTCTATTCCTTACCAGGCCACCATGAGGTATACGCTTAAGAGACCTATCTTCAAAAAAAAAAATTCAAGGCCATGAAGACATTTGGTTGTACATAGGAAACCTTGCACTACCCTTGTTGCCTTCAAGTGGTAGCATCATGCTGCCGTTCTATCATCCATGTGGGGACCCGGAGATATGGTTCACAAGTTGAGAAACTGATATATATCATTAGCTACCGGTGTGGGGTAAATTTATAGAACACTGTCTTGGAACTGTATTCATCTTCTTTCTATTATTTTAAGTGTTTATGTTCATTTATTTTCATAGCATTTGTTAATGTTTTCTCTACAACATGTTTTTTAGTATCCCATGTGTAGTTTTAGGGGCTACCTTATTATCATTATTTTACAATGTTCAATGCTAACTCATTGTACTAGTGTCCCCGTCAAACTATGTGACTGTTTTCTTAGAGCCTGACGTTTGGAATGGAAATGTGCTGTTTTATTATCCAATGCAGGTTGCTCATTCTGTTTTGTTTCATATAGTGTTGCTCTGCAGTTGTTGAGATGTGGAACTCTGGGTTTAATGCTGGTAGGATCCTACTATATGTACTCAGTAGCCCATATCATAGGGTACATAGCTTTGATACTATATGTCACTGAGGCAGAATAACTGCTCTTCTATCTCCCAGGTAAAGATGTTTTGAAGCTGTTAAAATGTGGGACTACCTGTTTAATGCTGACGCAATAAACTCTAGGTATCTATGCTGTGCACTATATGTCAGGTCACATTTGATTCATTCTGAGTTTGGGACCCTATTATGGGCAAACCAATTGTGTATCCTGTTTTTGCTAAAAAGATAAGGTAATCTATATATCTAATATTTGTTCACTTGGAGGTGAGCCTTATATCCCCTTATATATTTATATCCTGATATACTATAGCAACATATTTAGAGGTGATATTGTTGTTTAATCTTTAGCTATTATTCCATAGTATTATGTATATATAATAATTATGAGATGCTCCTTAATTTCAGTATGCTCAATTAATTACTAGATGGAACTAGGTTAGTTAACCCAGGGAACTATTGCTATTAGAGAATCTACTCTTTATTTTATAAGCAGTCCCTGCAACCATGAGTCCCCTTCCTGATTTTAACAGTGTATGCAACCCTAGTATTCTTGTCTTTAGAGCTCCTTTAATACTGCTGTCCCCTGGAAACAAAGTATTTTTCATATATATATTATAGCCGTTGTATTGAGGACTCTATTATTAGTCCTTAGTACTTCATGAGTGAGGGCATGCCATTAGAGTTTCCATTAAGTGAGTGAAGTAACTTCCCCATTATATGTCTAGAAGCTTGATGGTCTTGGGATATTCCTCTCATTAATTTGTGTTGTGGGAGTTGTGGACCCCGTCGCCAGCGTCCGGGACGGCGTGGGCCTATGTCCTTCAATCACGAGCAGACTGTAGTATAACCCTGTCCATCCTTTCTTTTTTGCTAGTCGGGGAACTAGAATCTAAAGGTAAAAGTTTTAATATTATTGTGTCGCCTCCACCTTACACCTCTATAGCTAATAATTGTATATTCCAAATGTACCATAGGGCTTCCAAAATCTGACAAGGGGTCCAGAGGAGTCCAGCATCCTCCAGTAAATCCCTTATAGTGAACCATTTCAATTTTTGACGTAGTACCTGTTACTCATCTCATTCAAACAACCACCTCCCTCACCCCACACATAATGAACCTCCTAGTTTAGGAGGGCTATATCAGCGGCTTCTCTTGTCTATGCCCCAATCGTTCCCACTCTCTTAGTATCTATTTCTTCACAACAATATAGCGTTGACTCTACCCATCATACCTAGCTCAGCAGGACTGACTAATATAACATAACAGTTGAGTCTACAACATTAAAGGATTTCACAATTGTCTTCTTTGAAGCTATTAAGCCCATGATAGGGCCCAAAAGTGACCCATTGTATCAGAAGGCTTCACTACTACACTGTGTGCAGAATTATTAGGCAAATGAGTATTTTGACCACATCATCCTCTTTATGCATGTTGTCTTACTCCAAGCTGTATAGACTCGAAAGCCTGCTACCAATTAAGCATATTAGGTGATGTGCATCTCTGTAATGAGAAGGGGTGTGGTCTAATGACATCAACACCCTATATCAGGTGTGCATAATTATTAGGCAACTTCCTTTCCTTTGGCAAAATGGGTCAAAAGAAGGACTTGACAGGCTCAGAAAAGTCAAAAATAGTGAGATATCTTGCAGAGGGATGCAGCACTCTTAAAATTGCAAAGCTTCTGAAGCGTGATCATCGAACAATCAAGCGTTTCATTCAAAATAGTCAACAGGGTCACAAGAAGCGTGTGGAAAAACCAAGGCGCAAAATAACTGCCCATGAACTGAGAAAAGTCAAGCGTGCAGCTGCCAAGATGCCACTTGCCACCAGTTTGGCCATATTTCAGAGCTGCAACATCACTGGAGTGCCCAAAAGCACAAGGTGTGCAATACTCAGAGACATGGCCAAGGTAAGAAAGGCTGAAAGACGACCACCACTGAACAAGACACACAAGCTGAAACGTCAAGACTGGGCCAAGAAATATCTCAAGACTGATTTTTCTAAGGTTTTATGGACTGATGAAATGAGAGTGAGTCTTGATGGGCCAGATGGATGGGCCCGTGGCTGGATTGGTAAAGGGCAGAGAGCTCCAGTCCAACTCAGACGCCAGCAAGGTGGAGGTGGAGTACTGGTTTGGGCTGGTATCATCAAAGATGAGCTTGTGGGGCCTTTTCGGGTTGAGGATGGAGTCAAGCTCAACTCCCAGTCCTACTGCCAGTTTCTGGAAGACACCTTCTTCAAGCAGTGGTACAGGAAGAAGTCTGCATCCTTCAAGAAAAACATGATTTTCATGCAGGACAATGCTCCATCACACGCGTCCAAGTACTCCACAGCGTGGCTGGCAAGAAAGGGTATAAAAGAAGAAAATCTAATGACATGGCCTCCTTGTTCACCTGATCTGAACCCCATTGAGAACCTGTGGTCCATCATCAAATGTGAGATTTACAAGGAGGGAAAACAGTACACCTCTCTGAACAGTGTCTGGGAGGCTGTGGTTGCTGCTGCACGCAATGTTGATGGTGAACAGATCAAAACACTGACAGAATCCATGGATGGCAGGCTTTTGAGTGTCCTTGCAAAGAAAGGTGGCTATATTGTCACTGATTTGTTTTTGTTTTGTTTTTGAATGTCAGAAATGTATATTTGTGAATGTTGAGATGTTATATTGGTTTCACTGGTAAAAATAAATAATTGAAATGGGTATATATTTGTTTTTTGTTAAGTTGCCTAATAATTATGCACAGTAATAGTCACCTGCACACACAGATATCCCCCTAAAATAGCTATAACTAAAAACAAACTAAAAACTACTTCCAAAACTATTCAGCTTTGATATTAATGAGTTTTTTGGGTTCATTGAGAACATGGTTGTTGTTCAATAATAAAATTAATCCTCAAAAATACAACTTGCCTAATAATTCTGCACTCCCTGTAATTCTATACTAAAATTAAAATTTGAGGTCTTGATATAGAGACCCATAAGTGGTCTATTAAAATTGGTGTAACCTTCAGGTGTTGATATTGTTGTTGGTTTGAGGCCCGATTGTGACCTCTTAAAAAGATATGAAGGTTTAAAATGTTTGTCTTGGCATGTTGTTGAATTGTTTTTCTCTTCTTTTTGCAGCATTTGTTCATACTAATTGTTTTGTGTCATATAGATCGCAGACACTGATTGTTACTAGTGCAATCCTTTATGAGTAATCTATAAGATGTAACTTGCAACAAGTAATTTCAAAATGTCATTGTATAATGCTGCAATTCCTTGTTTGTATGCCGAATCAATACCTCAATAAAAAAAATATTTAAAAACAAAAAACAAACCTAAGCTACAATATAGCAGTGTTCTATCAGATCAGCAAACATATCAGCTTAGCAAACTGAAGTGACATTCCATCATCTGTCTGACGGCAAAAACTCCCCGCACATGTGCTCCTTCGCGTCATTGCATTCCAATCCCAGCACGTTACAAATTAATATCTACCCATCAGATTCTTGGACACTTTTAAAGTGCATGCACACACAGAGGTGTAGTTTGTATATGTAAGACATGATGGGTCATGTAGTTTAATTTCCAAGTGAAACAAGTCTCAGTTGCTAGCAAACTTTATATTATAGCTGTATTTACAGTATTGTTGGTGTGGAACATTATAACATACAAACCCCTTTTGGTAAAATTAACTAATCAATACAAATATAGATGCTTTTTTTAGGATTACATTATTTGTGATGCAGTCTTCTGTAAATAATACTTTAATTTCAAAGAACTAAGGTACCTATATTTATAGAAGACTGCACCACAAAAAGTTAGGACGGTATGGAAAATGCAAAATAACAAACAAAAAAAGAGTAATTTGAATATTAAATTCACCCTGTACTATATTAAAAAACACATTATTTCATTTTTTACTTTGTGAATTTATCTGATGACTGCAACACATTCCAAAAAAAATTGCGACATTGAACTGTTTACGACTGTGTGACATCATCTTTTCTTTTAATAACACTTATTAAGCGTTTGGGCACTGAAGACACCAGTTGGTTAAGTTTAGCAAGTGGAATTTTCCCCCATTCATCCATGTCCTAAGCTGCGCAACTGTACGGGTCCTTTGTTGCCTTATTTTGTGCTTCATAATGCTAGCACTACACTCTCTGCTTACCCAACCATTAGCTTGTAATCCAGGCAGAATGTGGTTTTGCTTTGTCCTTCTGGAAAATGGACTTAGCAACACAGAGGAAGAAAGGGATTTGGGAGTAGTAATAGATAGCAAGCTAACGATGGGCGCACAATGCCCCCTCACCAAAGTTCTACCTTAGACCTCACTCTTGATCCTACCATATTTATTTTTCACTGTCACCTACAGATTGCACAGTATTTTTATACTTATAAACTGGTGTAGCACCTGCTATTAGGGGTTTGTAATTCTAGGTGTCTGAGCAATGACAGATACACCTAATATTCCTACTTGGCAGCAAAGGAAATTATTCTACAATAAAAATGTTCCTACTTTTAAAGAGATTTTGTAGTTTTAACAAGGTGATGACTATAATCTTCCCTCATATAGGAGTGCAAGGATTCACTTAAAATATTAGCAAATTTAGTATTGTCTATATCAAATGATACAGCATCTGCTATTAGGGGTGCTGGCTATGCATAGAAAGAGAGGAAGCTATCAGGGGTGGATGGGGTTAAATAGATCACTGTGCAGATAGACCAGTAGTTTGGGGATGGAGAGGCCATTTTAGTATGCAGTGACAAGTATGTTTTGATGGCATAGTTGGCTTTTTATTATAGTTAATCAGTATTCTCAATGTTTGTATTTACTTCTCTTTCGTTTTCTCATATAGATTCTCGTTCCAATAATTGGTGAATTGTTATTACCAGATTTAAAGGACATGAAACCCAATTATTTTTTTCATGATTTAGAAAGAGCATGCAATTTTAAAAAACTTTCCAATTTACTTCTATTATCTAATTTTCTTCATTCTCTTGCTATCCTTTGTTGAAAAGCATATCTAGATAGGCTCAGTAGTTACTGATTGGTGGCTGCACATAGATGCCTCGTGCAATTGGCTCACCCATCTGCATTGCTATTTCGTCAAAAAAGGATATTTAAAAAAGGGATACTACACCCAAATTTGTTCTTTCATGATTCAGATAGAGCATGCAATTTTAAGTAACTTTCTAATTTACTCCTATTATCAATTTTTCTTCGTTCTCTTGCTATCTTTATTTAAAAAGCAGGAATGTAAAGCTAAGGAGCCTGCCCATTTTATGTTCAACACCCTGGATTGCGCTTGCTTATTGGTGGCTACATTTAGCCACCAATAAGCAAGCATAACCCAGTTTCTGAACCAAAAAGGGCTAGCTCCTAAGCTTTACATTCCTGCTTTTTAAATAAAGAAAGCAAGAGAATGAAGAAAAATTAATAATAGGACTAAATTAGAAATTTGCTTAAAATTCCGTGCTCTATCTGAATCATTAAAAGAAAAAAAATGGATTTAATATACCTTTAAATAATGAAGCAAATTATATAAAAGAAGTACATCATGAAAGAAACATTTTGGGTTTCATGTCCCTTTAATGAGTGCTGTTAGTTTTAGAGTGAGACAAATGTATGTCTTACATGTTTTGATTAAGACCCTGTAAAAGGTTACTATGGTTCTGGCATATATGCTTTAAGAAATCCTCACTGTGCTATAATATCACACAAGGGGTTAAAAATATTCTCTCTCAGTATAAGCTGGGAATAGGCAAGAAAAAGAGCGGGGCTGACCTTCTTGCCTGTCCCCCTTGCCAAGGTTCAGTCTGTAACAGGAACCTTGAGAAATTAGGCTTTCTTCTATGTCATGTAAGAGTGAAAAACATTGCAGGGAAAGATTCATGAGAAAACTATTACAAAATAGTGTTGGCATTTCTCTTTATATATATTTTTGGGAAACAAGCTTGTTAGCGAATATTCCTGTCAGCCTAATTACAATTTTGTTCAAGGCTTTTTGTTATGTTATATATTGTATTGTAAGCAGATATTCAAGAGCTATTTTTTCTATCAAACTCTAATAATTTGTATTATAGAATGTAGATGGCGCAGGTCCTATGAAGATCCCAAAGAAGCATTTACAACCACGTGTGCCATGATTGCACTAACTGTAAATAATTTCAGTGAGAAACCTAAAATTGTGAAAAAGTTAACAATTTTTTTTATTTGATCGCATTTGACGGTGAAATGGTGGCATGAAATATACCAAAATGGGCCTAGATCAATACTTTAGGTTGTCTACTACACTAAAGCTAAAATTAACCCTACAAGCTCCCTAATTAAACCCTTCACTGCTGGGCATAATACACGTGTGGTGTGCAGCGGTATTTAGCGGCCCTCTAATTACCAAAAAGCAAAGCCATATATGTCTGCTATTTCTGAACAAAGGGGATCCCAGAGAAGCATTTACAACTATTTGTGCCATAATTGCACAAGCTGTTTGTAAATAATTTCAGTGAGAAACCTGAAGTTTGTGGAAAAGTTAACGATTTTTTTTATTTGATCGCATTTGGCGGTGAAATGGTGGCATTAAATATACCAAAATGGGCCTAGATCAATACTTTGGGTTGTCTACTAAATAAAAATATATACATGTGAAGGGTTATTCAGGGAAGGGTTCCAATGTAACTATTGCTAATTTGGAAAAAAAATGGTTTGAAAATAGCAAAGTGCTACTTGTATTTATTGCCCTATAACTTGCAAAAAAGCTAAGAACATGTAAACATTGGGTATTTCTAAACTCAGGACAAAATTTAGAAACTATTTAGCATGGGTGTTTTTTGGGGGGGTCAAAGTTAGAAAAAGTGTGTTTTTTTCCATTTTTTCATCTAATTTTATTTAAAAAATTATATTAAATTAAATGATATGATAAAAATAATGGTGAGAAAAATGGTATATAATATGTGTGGGTAAAGTAAATTAGTAAGAGGCAAATTACAGCTAAACACAAACACCACAGAAATGTAAAAATAGCCCTGGTCCCAAACAGTCAACAAATGGAAAAGTGTTCTGGTCACTAAGATGTTAAAATTGTCTGCTCTATCTGAATCATGAAAGTTTAATTTTGACTAGACTATTCCTTTAAGTGTCAGTATTTTAGTGAAGATTTTACTAGAGAGCCAGCTAAAATACTCCAATAAACACAGTATATGCTCATGTACAATATACCCACAATCCCCCAGCTCATATAGTTTTTTTTTATTAATGTACTAGTTTCACTATTATATTGTAACAAAAGAATTTTCATTTTGGGTTATACATGCAATTGTATTGCCATTTATTACTGTGTTAAGAGATCATTTGCATTACACCTTCACTCTGGCGATACTGCTTTTAATATGTAAGAGAACCATCGCAACCCACAGTAAAGAATAGTAAAATGCTTCTTGGTGAGACCACCTTCTAACAGTGATCCTTTAGAATATTGTGGCCCCTATTTATGAAAGTCTGGCGGACCTGATCCGACAGTGCGGATCAGGTCCGCCAGACCTTGCTGAATATGGAGAGCAATACGCTCTCCGTATTCAGCATTCCACCAGTAGCTCACAAGAGCTGCTGGTGCAACGCCGCCCCTTGCAGACTCGCGGCCAATAGGCCGCCAGCAGGGGGTGTCAATAAACCCGATCGTACTCGATCGGGTTGATTTCCGGCGATGTCTTTCCGCCTGCTCAGAGCAGGCGGACAGGTTATGGAGCAGCGGTCTTTGTGACCGCTGCTTCATAACTGCTGTTTCTGGCGAGTCTGCAGGCTCGCCAGAAACATGGGGCATCAAGCTCCATTCGGAGCTTGATAGATAGGCCCCCGTTTCTCAACCACAATCTCAAGTACCCCCAACAGGCCAGGTTTTCAATATAGCTGAACCAGTGCACAAGTGAAATAATCAGCTTATGGGTGAGAGCAGGTTAGTAACCATGGTGTTACTGATCAACTGATTACTTCACCTGTGCACTGATTCAGTTATAATGAAAACCTTGAAAGCAGAGAAAAAAAAAAGTTTCTACTTGCTTAGGGAAAATTGAAAAGGGGACATAAGACACATCGTAATTACAGGAGTTTGCTGTTGTACTTCAATAAATTAACATACATATCAAATGTAAAAACTACATGGATACATTGAACCAATTATGGTAGCAGGGTTAGGCACATGGAGTCTTCTGGTGCACTTCTGGTTCTCAGAAATAGAAAAAAATCAGGAAAAATAGCAAAATAAATAATGAAAGTATTTTGCAAAGTTGTTTTAAAGGGACGTGAAACCAAACATTTTCTTTTATGATTTAGTTAGAGCGTACAATTTTAAATAACTTTCCAGTTTACGTCTATTATCAAATTTGCTTCATTCTCTTGGTATCATTTGCTGAAGGAGCAGCATTGCACTACTGGCTTCTAACTGAACACATGGGTGAGCCAATGACAATCGGTATATATATGCAGTAACCAATCAGCTGTTAAAAACCTAGGTTCTTTGCTGCTCCTGAGCTTACCTAGATAAATCTTTCAGCAAAGGATAACAAGAGAAGGAAGCAAATTAAATAATAGAAGTAAGTTGTTTAAAATTATATGCTGTCTAAATCATGAATGCCTAATTATGACTTTACTGTACCTTTAATATGCGTAAGTGAAACATTTTATGTTACAATATAAAAGTATTCATGTCCCTTTAAAGTCATGCCTTTACATAATAACAAGGACGTGAATGTTGTTCTCATAGACTTATCATTCCCTAATATGATAGCTGAGGTCATCCATTTTGAGACAAGCCACAATCTTTCATTATTTTTCTAATAAGAATCTGAGACGTGATACAAATTGTATTTTTATGATGCGCCTTAGGTAGAAAAAAATTAAAAGGGTTGAAACTTTTTTTGCTCAATGTCTGATTATTCATTTTGAAACACAGAACCCTGAACTTGCTTCAAGCCACATAAACAAAATAGATTATCATGTGTCTGCAATTTCATTGAATATTGAATCAGGATCATTTGAAACAAGATCCATTGCCTTATGAAATACTCCTCTGCGGCAATACGAGAATGTTTCTGGGTTTATAGGAAGTAAACACTTTATCAAAATGTATTTGAAATACTTACGGCTAGATTTAGAGTTCGGCGGTAGCCGTGAAAACCAGCGATAGAGGCTCCTAACGCTGGTTTTAGGCTACCGCCGGTATTTGGAGTCAGTGATTAAAGGGTCTAACGCTCACTTTTCAGCCGCGACTTTTCCATACCGCAGATCCCCTTACGTCAATTGCGTATCCTATCTTTTCAATGGGATCTTCCTAACGCCGGTATTTAGAGTCGTTTCTGAAGTGAGCGTTAGAGCTCTAACGACAAAACTCCAGCCGCAGGAAAATAGCAGGAGTTAAGAGCTTTCTGGGCTAACGCCGGTTCATAAAGCTCTTAACTACTGTACCCTAAAGTACACTAACACCCATAAACTACCTATGCACCCCTAAACCGAGGTCCCCCCACATCGCCGCCACTCGATTAAAATTTTTTAACCCCTAATCTGCCGACCGCCAACTACGTTATACTTATGTACCCCTAATCTGCTGCCCCTAACCCCACCGACCCCTGTATTATATTTATTAACCCCTAACCTGCCCCCCACAACGTCGCCGCCAGCTACTTACAATAATTAACCCCTAATCTGCCGACCGCAAAGCGCCGCCACCTACGTTATCCTTATGTACCCCTAATCTGCTGCCCCTAACACCGCCGACCCCTATATTATATTTATTAACCCCTAATCTGCCCCCCTCAACGTCGCCGACACCTGCCTACACTTATTAACCCCTAATCTGCCAAGCGGACCTGAGCGCTACTATAATAAAGTTATTAACCCCTAATCCGCCTCACTAACCCTATCATAAATAGTATTAACCCCTAATCTGCCCTCCCTAACATCGCCGACACCTAAATTAAATTATTAACCCCTAATCTGACGACCGGAGCTCATCGCTACTATAATAAATGGATTAACCCCTAAAGCTAAGTCTAACCCTAACACTAACACCCCCCTAACTTAAATATAATTTAAATCTAACGAAATTAATTAACTCTTATTAAATAAATTATTCCTATTTAAAGCTAAATACTTACCTGTAAAATACATCCTAATATAGCTACAATATAAATTATAATTATATTATAGCTATTTTAGGATTAATATTTATTTTACAGGTAACTTTGTAATTATTTTAACCAGGTACAATAGCTATTAAATAGTTAAGAACTATTTAATAGTTACCTAGTTAAAATAATAACAAATTTACCTGTAAAATAAATCCTAACCTAAGTTATAATTAAACCTAACACTACCCTATCAATAAATTAATTAAATAAACTACCTACAATTACCTACAATTAACCTAACACTACACTATCAATAAATAAATTAAATACAATTGCTACAAATAACTACAATTACATAAACTAACTAAAGTACAAAAAATAAAAAAGAACTAAGTTACAAAAAATAAAAAAATATTTACCAACATTTGAAAAATATTACAACAATTTTAAACTAATTACACCTACTCTAAGCCCCCTAATAAAATAACAAAGACCCCCAAAATAAAAAATTCCCTACCCTATTCTAAATTAATAAATGTAAAAGCTCTTTTACCTTACCAGCCCTGAACAGGGCCCTTTGCGGGGCATGCCCCAAGAAAATCAGCTCTTTTGCCTGTAAAAAAAAACATACAATACCCCCCCCAACATTACAACCCACCACCCACATACCCCGAATCTAACCCAAACCCCCCTTAAATAAACCTAACACTAAGCCCCTGAAGATCTTCCTACCTTGTCTTCACCATCCAGGTATCACCGATCCGTCCTGGCATCCGGTGCTGAAGAGGTCCAGAAGAGGCTCCAAAGTCTTCCTCCTATCCGGCAAGAAGAGGACATCCGGACCGGCAAACATCTTCTCCAAGCGGCATCTTCGATCTTCTTCCATCCGGTGCGGAGCGAGTCCATCTTGAAGCAGCCGACGCGGATCCATCCTCTTCTTCCGTTGTCTCCCGACGAATGACGGTTCCTTTAAGGGACGTCATCCAAGATGGCGTCCCTCGAATTCCGATTGGCTGATAGGATTCTATCAGCCAATCGGAATTAAGGTAGGAATATTCTGATTGGCTGATGGAATCAGCCAATCAGAATCAAGTTCAGCCAATCGGATTGAACTTGATTCTGATTGGCTGATTCCATCAGCCAATCAGAATATTCCTACCTTAATTTCCGATTGGCTGATAGAATCCTATCAGCCAATTGGAATTCGAGGGACGCCATCTTGGATGACGTCATTTAAAGGAACCGTCATTCGTCGTTCAGTCGTCGGCCAGGATGTATGTTCCGTGGTGGAGGTCTTCAGGATGCTGCCGCTTCGCTCCGGATGGATGCCGCTTGGATGAAGACTTCAATCGGATGGAAGAACTCTTCTGCCCCGCTTGGATGAAGACTTCAGCTGGATCATGGACCTCTTCAGCCCCCCGCTTGGGCTTGGATCAGGACATCGGAGGAGCTCTTCTGGACCGATCGGTGAACCTGGTATGGTGAAGACAAGGTAGGAAGATCTTCAGGGGCTTAGTGTTAGGTTTATTTAAGGGGGGTTTGGGTTAGATTAGGGGTATGTGGGTGGTGGGTTGTAATGTTGGGGGGGGGGTATTGTATGTTTTTTTTTTACAGGCAAAAGAGCTGATTTTCTTGGGGCATGCCCCGCAAAGGGCCCTGTTCAGGGCTGGTAAGGTAAAAGAGCTTTTAAATGTATTAATTTAGAATAGGGTAGGGCATTTTTTTATTTTGGGGGTCTTTGTTATTTTATTAGGGGGCTTAGAGTAGGTGTAATTAGTTTAAAATTGTTGTAAGATTTTTCTTATGTTTGTGTAACATATCTCAGCCTAATGTCACTATCCCTTTAAGAAATCCTTTTCTGACTGCTGCATTTGGGCAGTATTCACATTCAGCTTGCCTGCCTGCCTGATTAATCATTCATGCACCTGATTACCTCAGCCTCTTTTTAAGCCTTCTCAGGTCTAATGTGCCTTGCATTAACATTGAAGTTGTGATCCTGAACAGAGGTCTGTGACTGTTTCCTGCATGAACTTAGCAACTATTCCAAGATACAGCATTTCCTATTACCTATGCAAAATATCATCAAACCGCAAGTATCAAAAATATCTCCATTCTGTTTCCTGGACACAGCTACTTAACAATCTCTGAACTTTATTATAATTCAACTATGCTTTTGCTTACCATCACTCTCTAATTACAACAGCATCTTACTCAGAACTTTATAACTATTTCTCTGCTACAAGTTGTCATTGCTGAAATATCCTGCTGCAAATATGTTAACATATTCTGAACTCTGCATCTATGTGTTCAATTAAAAGCTTTCCTGTGATTCTCCAATATATGTTCAAACAGTAATTAATGCCTTAAACTTAACTTTCACCTGTGCTGCTCTGCTAATTACTGACATACAGCTCATTATAATAATATGTACTGTGAACCTGCAATAAACCAAGTTTGCATCTAAATGCACAAACAGTAATTAATGCCTAAACTTGCAGCTTGTCTAAGTACCTGTGCAGCTGTGCTTTAACTCTGACATACAGCTTTATATAATATTATGTACTGTGAACCTGCAACAATCCTTAGTTTGCATCTAAGTGTCAAACTTTCACCAGATTACTCTGAAGCCTGAACATTCCACTTTGCTATATTTCTCTCTCATTGAATCCTGCAGTTACTTCTATTAACTAACTATAAGTCACAGTGAACTCAGAATATATTGTATACAAATGTTGCACTCTCCATTTATTCTACAATAACTTCTAGCAACTATGAATCACAGAATATCATCTATCCACGTCCAGGATACTCTTCCCCGGGTCAGGGGTCGGTGTCTTCAAATCCCTACCACTGCCCCGAGGGTCTGTTTCCTGAGCGCATGTACACCGGATCATGACAGAATGTTAATGCCTAAAAAAGGGATCCGCAGTGGTAGTGGATGCACCGACCCTCAAAGGAAAATAAAAAATTACAACATAACTCAGACCCAAGCAATCCCTAAAGGAAAAACAGAAGATTTTCAAACTTTAAAAAATTTAAAGACACAGTACTCCCATTCTAGACAATCCTCTACTCATGTTCGTGGTTACCATTTTGGTGAAACTGATCCTGAATCTGACTATGAAAATGAAGAGGATTTAACCATAGCTTCAGCAGAAAAAAATCAGATCTTTAAAGATTTAAAGAGACAGAACCACTTTTCTAGAATTTCATCTGTTCCTCATGTTTGTGATTCCTATCCTGATGATACTGATTCTGAGTCTGTATATGTCAACAAGGAGGATGACTTCACAGATCCAGCTGAATTGGCATTAGACTGGTATGAGCGCAACTTTAATTCGCCACAAACTCAGACAAGACCTCAACCTATTTGCTATAATGACATCCTTGGTTGTTATATTTACAACATGGATGATACAGACAGCTCCCATCATGAAACCTCTCATGGAAATACTGATATTACCATGGATTCGTTAGATTGGACAGATTCAGAGCTGGAAGAAAGGACATCTGGTTTACAGACTGCTGTTAGGAGTAAAGGTCCGCTCAACTACTATGCTGATTTATCACATCAGAATTATGCATCCAGTGATGAAGAGGATTTCTGTTCTCAACCTTACTACAAGCCACAATGGCAGCAACTTAAGAAGCCTCATACTGGGAAGAAATCTAAGCTCTCTAAGAAAAAGAAGAAGAAGAAGAAAATCCTTCTGCCCACAGAAAATCAGAAGTGCAAAGAGGAAACTCAGCCTGATTCCCCTGTTTTAGATTCTGTTGTACCAGACCCTCTCTTGCCTCCTGACACTGTCAACACCGAGCTGGATGATGTCTATAGTCACTATCAGTCTCTTCTTAAAGCATCTAATGGTATCTCTTCTCAGACTCTACAACAACTACAAAAACTGTTTCCAACTATTGATTTCTTGCATCCCTCTCATGCTGCCTCAATACCTGTAAACCCTGTGCTAGAAGCAAAAGATAATTCTGTTCCAGATATACAACCTTTCAGTTTACCAGAGATAATCCCTGGAGAATTTAGCTCTGATATTCAAACTCAAATAAGCATGCCTGCTGAACTCCAGATAACTTCTCAGTCAGAATCTTGTGTCACAATTCCTCCGCATCTACCTGAGTGTGGCATATTGCAGTACACTTCACCTTCTCAAAATTCTTCTGTTATTGCATCTAAGAAATTGTTTCCCTTGGGAGATACTTTGCATCAACCTACATTTTCTACTACATCAGTTTCCTGTACAGGAATTCCTGATACTCAATCCTGTGAGGACAACTTTGAACCAAGTTTGCAAGTGGACATTCTTGAACCTGAAACTTGTACAAAAGTTCTTCAAGAAGATTCCCCTGTGCCCATTCCTGTTCCTGTTTTCCATGATTATACTACTAAACCTGACATCAAGGTGGACTCTCTTGTTTTTGACCCTGGTATGGGTATTCCTTTGTTTAACCCAGAAATGGGTGTAATAATACTTGATCCTGAAGATAGCCATGCCCTCTACTCAGAAGCGAGTATGGTTCTTGGCTCTAAAGTGGGTCTTGTTAATTCTTCGTTTATGAACCCTGAAGAAAGCCTTGCCCTCTGCTCAGAAGAGAGTATGGTTCCTGGCTCTAAAGTGGGTTCTTTTTCTTTCTCTATAGTTGAACCTTGCCCTGGCATGGGCATACCTTCACCTGATCCTACTGAGGATATTCCTGAACCTTGCCCAGATGTGGGTACTTCTGAACATTGCCCTGGCATGGGCATTCCTTCACCTGATCCTACTGAGGATAGTCCTGAACCTTGCCCAGATGTGGGTACTTCTGAACATTGCCCTGGCATGGGCATTCCTTCACCTGATCCTACTGAGGATATGACTGAACCTTGCCCAGATGTGGGTATTCCTGAACCTTACCCTGGTGTGGACATTCATATACCTATTCTTAGTGAGAACACTTTTGATTCTGAATCCAGTAAGGAGACATTTCATTTTGAATTAGAAGATGGCAAGAACTGGACAAATCTTGCACTCTACACTCCTATCTCCTATTTTGAAGAAAGCCCTGCTATTGCGTTAGAAGTGGCTATAGCTTTTTCTTTTGGAGTATATCTAATCCTCAGCCAAGAGGTTAATTCTGAGGATACTCAAATCTCTGACCCAAAGGTGGTTAATCTGGTTATCAATCCAGAATGCTGCATCTCTATTTCTGAAGCTGAGGAAAGCCTTTTCATATCTCTAGGACTGGCTGCCTTTTCATTGGCTATATACATGGTCATCTATCATGAAGAACATCCACCTGTCTACCCTCAGAATGATTCTGTGGTAGGAAGCTCATTGTATGTTACGTTCATGCATTCTCACGATGACTACAAAAAAGTTGACTTCAAGTTTTGCTCTCATCATTGTCAAGATCTTTTGATACCTGAATTACATGGCCTTTACTTCGTCATTCAACTTTTTCAAGAGATCTCCAACCCTCCTTTCTTGATTTCCGATTGGACTCACTACCTCCATACACCTACTACCGATTCTCCATATCAATTTTGTTCTCTCTCCTTTTGGATTGTATTGGGCGCCCGGAGGTCGCCTTTAAGGAGGGGAATCTGTAACATATCTCAGCCTAATGTCACTATCCCTTTAAGAAATCCTTTTCTGACTGCTGCATTTGGGCAGTATTCACATTCAGCTTGCCTGCCTGCCTGATTAATCATTCATGCACCTGATTACCTCAGCCTCTTTTTAAGCCTTCTCAGGTCTAATGTGCCTTGCATTAACATTGAAGTTGTGATCCTGAACAGAGGTCTGTGACTGTTTCCTGCATGAACTTAGCAACTATTCCAAGATACAGCATTTCCTATTACCTATGCAAAATATCATCAAACCGCAAGTATCAAAAATATCTCCATTCTGTTTCCTGGACACAGCTACTTAACAATCTCTGAACTTTATTATAATTCAACTATGCTTTTGCTTACCATCACTCTCTAATTACAACAGCATCTTACTCAGAACTTTATAACTATTTCTCTGCTACAAGTTGTCATTGCTGAAATATCCTGCTGCAAATATGTTAACATATTCTGAACTCTGCATCTATGTGTTCAATTAAAAGCTTTCCTGTGATTCTCCAATATATGTTCAAACAGTAATTAATGCCTTAAACTTAACTTTCACCTGTGCTGCTCTGCTAATTACTGACATACAGCTCATTATAATAATATGTACTGTGAACCTGCAATAAACCAAGTTTGCATCTAAATGCACAAACAGTAATTAATGCCTAAACTTGCAGCTTGTCTAAGTACCTGTGCAGCTGTGCTTTAACTCTGACATACAGCTTTATATAATATTATGTACTGTGAACCTGCAACAATCCTTAGTTTGCATCTAAGTGTCAAACTTTCACCAGATTACTCTGAAGCCTGAACATTCCACTTTGCTATATTTCTCTCTCATTGAATCCTGCAGTTACTTCTATTAACTAACTATAAGTCACAGTGAACTCAGAATATATTGTATACAAATGTTGCACTCTCCATTTATTCTACAATAACTTCTAGCAACTATGAATCACAGAATATCATCTATCCACGTCCAGGATACTCTTCCCCGGGTCAGGGGTCGGTGTCTTCAAATCCCTACCACTGCCCCGAGGGTCTGTTTCCTGAGCGCATGTACACCGGATCATGACAGTTTGTAAATATTTTTTTATTTTTTGTAACTTAGTTCTTTTTTATTTTTTGTACTTTAGTTAGTTTATGTAATTGTAGTTATTTGTAGGAATTGTATTTAATTTATTTATTGATAGTGTAGTGTTAGGTTAATTGTAGGTAATTGTAGGTATTTTATTTAATTAATTTATTGATAGGGTAGTGTTAGGTTTAATTATAACTTAGGTTAGGATTTATTTTACAGGTAATTTTGTTATTATTTTAACTAGGTAACTATTAAATAGTTCTTAACTATTTAATAGCTATTGTACCTGGTTAAAATAATTACCAAGTTGCCTGTAAAATAAATATTAATCCTAAAATAGCTATAATATAATTATAATTTATATTGTAGTTATATTAGGATTTTTTTTTACAGGTAAGTATTTAGCTTTAAATAGGAATAAGTTATTTAATAAGAGTTAATTTATTTCGTTAGATTTAAATTATATTTAAGTTAGGGGGGTGTTAGTGTTAGGGTTAGACTTAGCTTTAGGGGTTAATACATTTATTAGAATAGCGGTGAGCTCCGGTCGTCAGATTAGGGGTTAATAATTGAAGTTAGGTGTCGGCGATGTTAGGGAGGGCAGATTAGGGGTTAATACTATTTATGATAGGGTTAGTGAGGCGGATTAGGGGTTAATAACTTTATTATAGTAGCGCTCAGGTCCGCTCGGCAGATTAGGGGTTAATAAGTGTAGGCAGGTGTCGGCGACGTTGTGGGGGGCAGATTAGGGGTTAATAAATATAATATAGGGGTCAGCGGTGTTAGGGGCAGCAGATTAGGGGTACATAAGGATAACGTAGGTGGCGGCGCTTTGCGGTCGGAAGATTAGGGGTTAATTATTGTAGGTAGCTGGCGGCGACGTTGTGGGGGGCAGGTTAGGGGTTAATAAATATAATATAGGGGTCGGCGGTGTTAGGGGCAGCAGATTAGGGGTACATAGGGATAACGTAGGTAGCGGCGGTTTACGGAGCGGAAGATTAGGGGTTAATAATATAATGCAGGGGTCAGCGATAGCGGGGGCGGCAGATTAGGGGTTAATAAGTGTAAGGTTAGGGGTGTTTAGACTCGGGGTACATGTTAGAGTGTTAGGTGCAGACGTAGGAAGTGTTTCCCCATAGAAAACAATGGGGCTGCGTTAGGAGCTGAACGCTGCTTTTTTGCAGGTGTTAGGTTTTTTTTCAGCTCAAACAGCCCCATTGTTTCCTATGGGGGAATCGTGCACGAGCACGTTTTTGAGGCTGGCCGCGTCCGTAAGCAACTCTGGTATCGAGAGTTGCATTTGCGGTAAAAATGCTCTACGCTCCTTTTTTGGAGCCTAACGGAGCCTTTTTTTGAACTCTCGATACCAGAGTTAATTTTATGGTGCGGCCAGAAAAAAGCCCGCGGAGCGTTAACAGCCCTTCTACCGCCAAACTCCAAATCTAGGCCTTAATTTTTCATTTCCTGTCTAGAAATCTAAATAACTGCAATTTTAAAAAATTGTACACAATTTCCAATTTGGAAATTTAATATATACTGTCAATGTTTCTTTTAAACACCATTTTAAGCTATTTTGTCAGTTTCAATGTGTGCTTGTTTGAGTTTAAACTCATTGTAATAGGGCTCCCTGATGCCAGCAAATGGAATGCAATCTACCAGAAATTCCAAGTACCATGATCCAATGTAGCTCAAATCTGGAAAAGTATTTCTTTAAATACACAAATGCTACCTTATTTAATGCACGTAATTAAACTTTGTATTCTAAAATATTTAAGCATTCAACAAGTGTACTAACACTGGAAATTAGGTTTGTTGTATGTAGTTGTGCAATAAAGCTACTTTTTTTTTTTTAAATGTGCCTTTAGTGGGAAGCTCAGTCAAATCCAAAAAAACTTTCATGATTTAAATAGGGCATGCAATTTTAAACAACTTCCCAATTTACTTTTATCACCAATTTTGCTTTGTTCTCTTGGTATTCTTAGTTGAAAGCTAAACCTAGGAGGTTCATATGCTAATATCTTAGACCTTGAAGACTGCCTCTAATCTGAATACATTTTGACCACTAGAGGGCATTAGTTCACATGTTTCATATAGATAACATTGAGCTCATGCACGTAAAGTTACCTAGGAGTGAGCACTGATTGGCTAAACTGCATGTCTGTCAAAAGAACTGAAATAAGGGGGCAGTCAGCAGAGGCTTAGATACAAGATAATTACAGAGGTAAAACGTGTATTATTATAACTGTGTTGGATATGCAAAACTGGGGAATGGGTAATAAAGGGATTATCTTTCTTTTTAAACAACAAAAATTCTGGTGTTGACTGTCCCTTTAATGATAAGGCTCTATATTATTTAGGGTTTTAAGGTGTCCAATATATAACTGGGATGGGGGGTGGCGGCGCTGTAGCGGGTGAAGCCACCTCCCTGAAATGAGTTTTTGCAGGTTGGGATGTCTAATGTATCTAAATTGATCCTTTGTGTATCCACCACCTAGTTACAGACTAGGAAATATTAAAGGAACAGTCTAGTCCAAATCAAACTTTCATGATTGATATAGGGAATGCAGTTTTAAACAACTTTCCAATTCCCTTTTATGATCAAATATGCTTTGTTTTTCTTAGTATTCTTAGTTGAATGCTAAACCTAGTTAGGCTCATATGCTAATTTCTAAGCCCTTGAATGCTGCCTCTTATCTCAAAGCATTTGACAGTTTTCACAGCTAGAGGGAGTTAGTTTATGTGTGCCATATAGATAACATTGTGGCACTGATTGGCTAAAATGCAAGTCTGTCAAAAGAACTGAAATAAGGGGACAGTCTGCAGAGGCTCAGATACAAGGTAATCACAGAGGTTGAAAGTATATTAAAAGGGACAGTAAACACCAGAATTTTTGTTGTTTAAAAAGGTAGATAATCCCTTTATTACCCATTCCCCAATTTTGCATAACCAACACAGTTATAATAATATACTTTTTACCTCTGTGATTATCTTGTATCTATGCCTCTGCAAACTGCCACCTTATTTCAGTTCTTTTGACAGACTTGCATTTTTAGCCAATCAGTGCTGACTCCTAGGAGCTTCACGTGCCTGACCTCAATGTTATCTATATGAAACACATGAACTAACGCCCTCTAGTGGTGAAAAACTGTCAAAATGCTTTCAGATTAGAGGCAGTCTTGAAGGTCTAAGAAATTAGCACATGAACCGCCTAGATTTAGCATTCAACTAAGAATACCAAGAGAACAAAGCAAAATTGGTAATAAAAGTAAATTGGAAAGTTGTTTAAAATTACATGCCCTATTTAAATCATGAAAGATTTTTTTTTTTCTTTACTGTCCCTTTAATATAACCCTGTTGGTTGTGAAAAACTGGGGAATGGGTATTAAAGGGATTATCTATCTTTTTAAACAATACACATTCTGGGAGTAGACTGTCCCTTTAAGGCCCTATGATCGAAAGTGCTAAGAGGCGGTGAGATACTCTAAGGGATCCACTGCTTTGTCGATCAAGCCTGTCGGTGCTTCCGTCATAGCTGCTAACAGGCAGCATCCCGGAGAGGCGTTTACTATACATGGCATTGGACAGAGATGCTGGCAATAGATAACACCCAGCATCGCTGCCCATATTGGCAGTGTATAGTAAATGATCCCTTGGAATATAGCTGCCGTGCCTAACCACTAATTCTAAATACCCCTAAACTAAAGTATCCCATGATCGCAAACTAACTCTGCGCTAATAAATATCTTGCTGATATCTAACTGATAATAATAATAAACTACCACATACCCACCACAAGTATCTATCCTGTTAACCCCTATACCAACACATACCCAACGCAAGTACCCATCTAAACTATTAACCCCTATACCGTCACATAGCCTCTTCCACTGCCTCCACTCTGCAATCTTCATCAATGCTGGGGCCCTCTTCATCCCGGGTCCAGGTGCTGGGGCCCATTTTTGCGGTGGCAGACTTCCAGATAGTCTCTTCTGCTGTCTCTGCGCCGCTTCTTCTATCTTCAATTCTTCTGCTCTCTTTCTAGAGCCTTCCTCTTCATGTGATCGCTGCAGCACACTGAATTTCAGGATGCTGAATAATTTCATTATTTTCTATTGGATGATAAGAATTTAAAATAAGATACTTTCTTGCTGTTGGCTGATTAAAAAGAGATGGCGGAAGAGGCCTTCTGGAAGTCCGCCTCTGCTGCGGCCGAGTAGAATTTATTTCAAGTATAGTTTACCTTGCATTCCTTTCTAGTTTCTCACATGTCCTTTTCTATCGGTACAATTTTTTTTAAACAAACTTACTTGATAAAATTTGGCAGGACCTATATGAGTTAATATGATAATAGAATACGATGAGACCTGACACAACCAAGAAACACCCCTATTCAGGCCACTCGCCAAGGCTGACAGACTCATTTTGCAGTAAAAAATAAATAAATGAGCCTTTGAATTTTGTACTCTTGGCTATGATTTTAACTTTGTATTTGGAAACTATGTTGTATGTTAAATATGTTGTTTTTTTACTGTGTACATAAAATCGGTAGTTTAAACACAAATTTTACAGCATAATGTAAATTCACATTTTGTTTGTTTTTAATACAGATTTCAATGCATACTATTATTACAACTTTTTTTTTATTTATCTATTCAAAACACTTCAAATGTATTATTTATTTTTCTTGTGAAAAAGGTTAAGTGAAAACTCCTGACCCTACCTAGGTATGTTTTTCAACAAAGGATACCAAGATAACTAAGAAAATTAGATAATAGAAGTAAATTGGGAAGTTGTTTAAAATTGTATACGCTTTCTGAAACATAAAGATTTAATTTTGGCTTTACTATTCCTTTAATGTTTATGTTGCCAATTAAATATTAGCAACATTCAGAAATTTAAGTGATGGTAAATTTTATGTATCAGAAATTAATTGTTTGATGGTATATACCATGCACATGAAGTCTGCTAAACTGTAATTATTATTCTCAGAGGCGTAACTAGAAACCACAGGGCCCAGGTGCAAGAATCTAAGAAGCCCCGCCCCCCCCCCCCAAAAAAATGTGAATTTGATAAATATCTTTTGTTTTTTAACATTAAACACAGAAACACAAAAATTGTAACTGTATATAGGGACACTGTTTAAGGTGAGATGGCTGGCCTGACCCTCCCCGCCCCAGTACTTTAATCTGCTGGTTCCACAAACATACATACACACATACATGCATAAATACACACACAGTCAAATATATACATACACACACATAAACACCAATGGTTAAAACAAAAACACTAACCCCTGTAGTCAGAGACAGAGACACTAGTGAAGCATGACGTCAAACTCACATGATATCAGTACAGGCAGTGGCAGGTCAACGTTTTTTATTGCCCCCCCCCCCCCCCTCGGAATGACAGCAAACCATGCTCCTGAGTCTACTATCTATGCGCATGTGTAGAGTTTCTGCAGCTGCTCCAATGTAAACAATGAGTTCGGAATCACTGTTTACACCTAAGTAATACCGAATCCCAATTAGCTGATAATGTGTATGTGTATTTACATACATGCACATTCAGGCTGTGCTTTGAATAAGAATGAATAAGAGCTCTGCTACCTCATGTGGCCCATAGAAGTATGTGAGCCGTATGGCTAAGGATCTGACTGAAAGGACAGTGAAAATTTCACAGCAAGAAAAAAAGTGAGTATTGAGAGGGGCAGGCAGGGTAAGTGACACAATGATTTTAAGTGCAAACTACTGAATAGAAAGAGTTCCATTTTAGTTCCATTATTTATTAATGTGCGAGCGGACATGATACAATGTAGCGTATCATGTCCGCTGCACATCGATAAATGCCGACAGCATACACTATGTTATGGAGCAGCAGTCTTTAGACCGCTGCTTCATAACTGCGGTTTCCTGCGAGCCAGAAGGCTCGCTCAGAAACAAGGGCATCAAGCTCCATTAGGCTCCTAAATGTGCACAAATGGATAGTTTACCATCACTTTAAACTCCCTCACCCTAAAAAAATATAACAATACATTGATTTTTTTTTTGTGTGTGTGTGTGTTAAAACCAACAAGCCTTGGTGATCGCTTGGATGGTCACACAGGAGTTGAGCTTTCTTCACATTGCTGTTCTGCCTCAAGTTCTTGTGAACTGCTTGTGCAATGCCACCCCCTGCAGATTCACGGCCAATCGGCCGCTAGCAGGGGGTGTCAATCAGCCCGATCGTATATTGAAGACTCAGAGGACATGTTATGGAGCAGCGGTCTTTAGACCGCTGCTTCATAACTGCTGTTTCCGGTGAGCCAGAAGGCTCACTCAGAAAAAGGGGCATCAATGGATAGTTTACCATCATTTTAAACTCCCTCACCCTAAGAAAATATAACAATAGATTTTTTTTTTTTATTATTATTATTTTAGTGTGTGTGTGTTGAAACCAATTATTTAATTTGTGACAAACGAAAAATAAATAAATAAATGTATAGAGGAAAAGCGAAAAAAATAACTGGAGAGAAGAGATAGACGAAATGTCGAAAGGGAGAGAATGTGAATGAGGAAGAGAGTCATATTATTAATAAGCCTATGATCTGATGAAACACTGTATGTATGTTTGAATGTGTGTATATAATATATATATATATACAGGGAGTGCAGAATTATTAGGCAAGTTGTATTTTTGAGGATTAATTTTATTATTGAACAACAACCATGTTCTCAATGAACCCAAAAAACTCATTAATATCAAAGCTGAATAGTTTTGGAAGTAGTTTTCAGTTTGTTTTTAGTTATAGCTATTTTAGGGGGATATCTGTGTGTGCAGGTGACTATTACTGTGCATAATTATTAGGCAACTTAACAAAAAACAAATATATACCCATTTCAATTATTTATTTTTACCAGTGAAACCAATATAACATCTCAACATTCACAAATATACATTTCTGACATTCAAAAACAAAACAAAAACAAATCAGTGACCAATATAGCCACCTTTCTTTGCAAGGACACTCAAAAGCCTGCCATCCATGGATTCTGTCAGTGTTTTGATCTGTTCACCATCAACATTGCGTGCAGCAGCAACCACAGCCTCCCAGACACTGTTCAGAGAGGTGTACTGTTTTCCCTCCTTGTAAATCTCACATTTGATGATGGACCACAGGTTCTCAATGGGGTTCAGATCAGGTGAACAAGGAGGCCATGTCATTAGATTTTCTTCTTTTATACCCTTTCTTGCCAGCCACGCTGTGGAGTACTTGGACGCGTGTGATGGAGCATTGTCCTGCATGAAAATCATGTTTTTCTTGAAGGATGCAGGCTTCTTTCTGTACCACTGCTTGAAGAAGGTGTCTTCCAGAAACTGGCAGTAGGACTGGGAGTTGAGCTTGACTCCATCCTCAACCCGAAAAGGCCCCACAAGCTCATCTTTGATGATACCAGCCCAAACCAGTACTCCACCTCCACCTTGCTGGCGGGAGTCGGACTGGAGCTCTCTGCCCTTTACCAATCCAGCCACTGGCCCATCCATCTGGCCCATCAAGACTCACTCTCATTTCATCAGTCCATAAAACCTTAGAAAAATCAGTCTTGAGATATTTCTTGGCCCAGTCTTAACGTTTCAGCTTGTGTGTCTTGTTCAGTGGTGGTCGTCTTTCAGCCTTTCTTACCTTGGCCATGTCTCTGAGTATTGCACACCTTGTGCTTTTGGGCACTCCAGTGATGTTGCAGCTCTGAAATATGGCCAAACTGGTGGCAAGTGGCATCTTGGCAGCTGCATGCTTGACTTTTCTCAGTTCATGGGCAGTTATTTTGCACCTTGGTTATTCCACACGCTTCTTGCGACCCTGTTGACTATTTTGAATGAAACGCTTGATTGTTCGATGATCACGCTTCAGAAGCTTTGCAATTTTAAGAGTGCTGCATCCCTCTGCAAGATATCTCACTATTTTTGACTTTTCTGAACCTGTCAAGTCCTTCTTTTGACCCATTTTGCCAAAGGAAAGGAAGTTGCCTAATAATTATGCACACCTGATATAGGGTGTTGATGTCATTAGACCACACCCCTTCTCATTACAGAGATGCACATCACCTAATATGCTTAATTGGTAGTAGGCTTTCGAGCCTATACAGCTTGGAGTAAGACAACATGCATAAAGAGGATGATGTGGTCAAAATACTCATTTGCCTAATAATTCTGCACACAGTGTATATATATATATATATATATATATATATATATTTATATTTCAAGTGTGTGGAGAGCGCTTTGTTGGAAAATACCTTGGTTCTCTACTCTATTGATTTCACAAAACCCAATGTGTATATTGTCTAAGTGTCACATCTAAGTAACAAACATAAATATATACAAAAAGAATTATACAAAACCCTTATGGAGTATATTTAAACTCCTTATAGATATTCACAACTGTCCAGTAATTACAAGTACAAAACAATATGGTGTTAGTACATATAGTGAAAATTGATGATAATAACACAGTTCTTTTGTAATATCCAAAGTCAATAAGAGGGAAAATGACAGTCCCCGTCAGGGTTCCTACTTACTTTCCTTAACCCCAATCTTATGAGGTAAGTGCTGCACAGTGAGAAGGATAGCCTACGAAGATCTCCAAAATCCCCTCTTCTCTGCTTCTTGGGGATGGTAGAATGGTCTTAGGATCACATATTACGGATCACATGCAGTGGAAATAAAAAAAAAAAGAGCAAAATAGTGCAATACCATAATATTATTTTTACTTAAACACAGACAGACACTCTATATAAAAGCAGCTTACAAAGTACAACCTCAATCTAATATGAGGTAATGTAAAAGCTCTGTTAAAAAACAGTTCGTCTGGAAGGTCCTTAATACAATTTCCAATGTAATCCAAATTTTGTTTAGCAAATTCAAAAAGCCGTTCTGCTCTCAGTCCTTACGCGTTTCGAAGGTATCAACCCGCAGGTCCCTTCTTTATCAGAGGAGTGGAATATATATATATATATATACACACACTTTATATTTATCCAACTTTGGTAGAAATGATAAACAATGATCATGTTCAATAGCGCTTTAAAGTTTTATTTTTAAAGTGTGCAATACTAAAGAAGAGTGTTATATGCTTAATGTTTACTCAATATAATTTTCAATTTAAAAACAATTTTAAATTCCTTCTTTTACCAGAATGAATTCCCTATTTAGGATCAATAAAAGGTTACTCAATGAACGACCTTGCCATAGATTTATATAGAATTGCAATATCCTGTTCAATTATAATGAAATTAGCGTCTGCACGCCATCAATAATAGCTATAAAGGTGTTAGGTTCTTAAGACCTCTAATCCATCACCAAAATCTATTTATATTTTGTCTTCAGATTAAGACTGGTAGACTGACGATTTGAGACCATATTTTCAAAGCTATTTTTCACAGTTACTTACTTGTGTTCAGACACAAAATCAGTAAACTAATTCTGGAACCTCACATATATTTTAGTCTAAAACTGTAATTAATTAAATGAAAGCATTATTTTCTGGTAATTAAACTGAGCAAAGGGCACTTTCCTACTGTTTTAACGTTTTTGTACAATGATTTGGAAAAGAAACATTAAAAAAAATGTAATTATAAAAAAGTAATTATAATGAAGTTATAATGTATGTATTTTTAGAGGTGAATCCTAGTGGTTACTTAAATGTATACATTCGTAGTTGCTAAAATAATGTATGTCTGTGATTCAGGGTCGGCTCCAAGGGGGGGCATTGGGGGCAATGCCCACCCAAATGGAATGTTATGCCCCCTCAAAAAATATTGATATAATCATACACTTTAAAAATAATAAATAAAATAATGAATTGTTATGTAATGCTGCATGCTAGGGGCAGAGTTAGCTGTTGTTTTGGTTCGAGACATTCGTGGTAATTCGGTTTTGGGATTTATCCGCGTCATCCCGAATTTTGAAATTCGAATGCATTCTAAACCATTACCGAATTATAATTAACTAGTCCTAAAGCCCATTCACACATGCCATTTTTTGCAGTACAGTGGTCCAACTCCTTGCTCTCTCTCCCCCCCTCTCTTTTGTGCTCTCTCCCCCTCTCTTTTGAGTTGTCTCCCCCTCTCTTTTGCGCTCTCTCTCGCTCCACCTCTCTTTAGCTCTCTCTCTCCCACCTCTCTTTAGCTCTCTCTCTCTCCCCCCTCTCTTTTCCTCTCTCTCCCCCTCTCTTTTGTGCTCTCTCCCCCTCTCTTTTGCGCACTCTTCCCCCTCTCTTTTGGGCTCTTGCTACACCTCTTTTTTGCTCCCTCTCTCCCCCCTCTCTTTTGCTCCCTCTCTCCCCCTCTCTGTTGCTTTCTCTCTCCCCTCTCTTTTGCTCTCTCCCCCCCTCTCTTTTGCGCTCTCTCTCCCCCTCTCTTTTACGCTCTCTCTCCCCCCTCTCTTTTGCGTTCTCCCTCTCTTTTGCGCTCTCTCTCGCCCCCCTCTTTTGCACGCTCTCTCTCTCTTTTGCACTCCCCCCTCTTTTGCATGCTCTCTCTCCCCCTCTCTTTTGCGCTCTCTCTCTCCCCCTCTCTATTGCGCTCTTTCTCTCCCCCTCTCTTTTGTGCTCTCTCTCCCCCCTCTCTTTTGTGCTCTCTCTCCCCCTCTCTTTTGCTCTGTCTCTCTCTCTCCTTTTTTTTGCTCTCTCTCTCCATCCCTCTCTTTTGCTCTCTCTCTCCCCCTCTCTTTTGTTCTCTCTCTCCATCCCTCTCTTTTGCCCTCTCTCTCCCCCCTCTTTTGCTCTCTCTCCCCCTCTCTTTTTCTCTCTCTCCCCCTCTCTATTGCTCTTTCTTCCCCCTCTTTATTACAATCTCGCCCCCTCTCTTTTTCACTCTCTTCCCTCTATTTTGCTCTTTCCCCTCTATTTTGCTCTTTCCCCTCTATTTTGCTCTTCCCCCTCTCTTTAGCTCTTTCCTATCTCTTTTTGTCTCTCCCCCTCTCTTTCGATTTCTCTCCCCTCTCTCTCGCACCGGCCATGCCCCGACCATGCCTGGTCAGGCCCGGTCATGCCCACGCCCCCATCTGGCCACATATAGGCTCCCGCCCGGCCACGTCCACTTTCGTCACAAACAGCATGTCAGGACAGGTGTGTTTGTCCTCGTGCTGTCTCTACTGCGCATTACGGCTTCGGACAAATACACTTGACCTTATATATTATAGGATATCGGACCGAATCTTTATTACGGACCAAATCATTATTTCTAGCTAATGTTCGGACGATTGCCGAAACAAAATTATGTTAAACCGCCGCCGCCACTAAATAAAGCTATTAACCCCTAAATCACTGTACCCCCACATCACTAACACTACCTAAACTATTAACCCCTCACCGCACCCCCCACATTGCCAACACTAAAACCTTTAACCCTTAATCCGCACCCCCCCATATCGCCAACACAAACTAAACCTATTAACCCCTAAACTGCACCCCCCACATCGCTGACACAAACTAAACTTATTAACCCCTAAACTGCACCCCCCCATATCGCTGACACAAACAAAACCTATTAACCCTTAAACTGCACCCCCCATATAGCTGACATAAACAAAACCTATTAACCCCTAAACTGCACACCCCACATCGCCGACACGAACTAAACCTATTAACCCCTAAACTGCACCCCCCCCACATCGCCAACACTTACTAAAGCTATTAACCCCTAAACCACCATTCACAAACCTCGCCAATACTAACTAAACCTATTAACCCCTAAATCGCCATTCACAAACATCAGCAATACTCGCTAAACCTATTAACCCCTAAACCACCGGCCCCCACATTCCAACCACCTAATTAAAACTATATTAACCCCTAAACCTAACACACCCTAAACCTAAACCTAACCATTACCCTAACCCTAAACCTAAACCCTAACTTTAACATAATTAAAATATAACTAAATTAAAGTTACAATTATTAACTAATAATACCTATTTAAATCTAAATACAAAGTATCTTACCTATATTAACCCCTAAACCTAACACCCCCTAACCCTAAAACTAACCCTAACCCTAACACCCCCAAACTTTAACATAATTAAAATATATCTAAATTAAAGTTACAATTATTAACTAATAATACCTATTTAAATCTAAATCCAAAGTAACTTACCTATATTAACCCCTAACCCCAAACCTAACCCCCCTAACTTTAACATAATTAAAATATAACTAAATCAAAGTGGCAATTATTAACTAATAATACTTATTTAAATCTAAATACAAAGTATCTTACCTATATTAACCCCTAACCCTAAACCTAACCCCCCTAACTTTAACATAATTAAAATATAACTAAATTAAAGTTACAATTAACTAATAATACCTATTTAAATCTAAATACAAAGTATCTTACCTATATTAACCCCTAAACCTAACACCCCCTAACCCTAAAACTAACCCTAACCCTAACACCCCCAAACTTTAACATAATTAAAATATATCTAAATTAAAGTTACAATTATTAACTAATAATACCTATTTAAATCTAAATCCAAAGTAACTTACCTATGTTAACCCCTAAACCTAACACCCCCTAACAACTCCTAACTTTAACGTAATTAAAATATAACTAAATTAAAGTTAAAATTATTAACTAATTATACCTATATAAATATAAATACAAAGTAACTTACCTATATTAACCCCTAAACCTAACACCCCCTAACCCTAACATCCCTTAACTTTAACATAATTAAAATATAACTAAATTAAAGTTACAACTATTAACTAATAATACCTATTTAAATCTAAATACAAAGTAACTTACCTGTGAAATATAAACTAAGCTAGCTACAATATAACTAGCTGAAAACTAGTTAGTACATAGTTATTAACTATTTGCTAATTACCTAGTTAAAATAAATACAAACTTACCTGGGAAATAAAAATAAAACCTAAACTGCCTTACACTAAATCATACCATTACAAAATAAAAAACCTACCATTACAAAAAATAAAAAAACACTAAAATTACAAAAAATAAAAAAAAAATTCTTAAAAAGAGCTGATATCTTTAGGGCAATACCCTGCAAAAGGCCCTTTTAAGGGCCAATGGTAGTTTTTTCTAGATTAGGTTTTTTATTTTGGGGTGTTTTTTTTTTAAATGGGTATTAGAATAATTTTTATAAATTTTGATAATTTGTTTGTTGTTTTGTGTAATGGTTTTTTTTTTTCCTTTTGGGGTGGGTTTTTACTTTTAGATTAGGGCTTGGGCAGCAAAAGAGCTAACTGCCCTTTTGTATTCAAATATTTTATTGAATTTTCGGATAAGATAAACAAGTACAGCAATAGTACGACCAATGCGTACAATTACAACGACATAACATAAACAGTGGATACTTAATAATGCACAATGTGTGCGTTAGATTAGTAGGCATACATACATACATAAACCCTGTATCCAGAATAGGAGGTTAATAAGGGTGTTCACATTAATCAGGTGCAAGTGGGAGAGGAAAAAAAGGGGGGGGGGAAGGATCATCTTAGGAAGGGGGAGGGGGGGGCAAGACCTAGGGTAAGGGGTATGAATCTAACAAGGATTCCAGGCTTAACAATGCAGGTGTGGGAGGCGGACTGAAACTACTAGGGGAGGGCAGGCAGACTTAAGTCTCAAAGCTAGGGAGCCATAAAGTGTCAAATGCATTCTTCCATTCTGCCCAAATTAATTCGAAGCTGTCAGCCCTCTCCGTGGAGTAATAAATAATCTTTTCCATAGAGTAGATATAGACCATGGTTTGAGTGATGTCTGACCAAGAGGGGGGGTTAGATCTCTTCCAAGCTCTTGCTATGTTAAGCTTAACAGCTGAAAGGAGGTAAATACTTAATGAGGCGTAGTGTCTGGGCAATTTACAAGTACCTACGTGGAATAGGGTAACTTCTGGGGTTCTGGGGAGAGAGATACCCATGCTCGCTAGGGTTGTGAAGCTCCTGCTCCAAAGGGGCCTCAGTTTGGGACAGCTCCACCATATGTGTGCCATGTCACCTATCATACCGCAACCCCTCCAACAAATAGGAGAAGCTCCCGGAAAAATTGCAGCCAGTCTAGTAGGCACATAGTACCATTGTGTGAGCAATTTAATATAGGTCTCACGCATAGTGACACAGTGGAGAGTTTTATTCGTAAGGAGCAGTGTACGGTGCCATTCTTTAGTGGGAGTAGTGAAATCGAGTTTCTGTTCCCATTTAGCAACATGAATTGCTTTATCTACAGGGGCCGCACCGTCCATGATAGAGTAGTGGAAAGATAGTGGCTTACCCAACCGCAGACCCTGTTGCCATCTGGATTCCCAGATGGTTAGTGGCCGAGAGAGTGACGGCTTAAAGCCCCAACTAGTCAGAAAGCTTAGGACCCTGATCTATTCAAAGTACAAGTAAGTCGGAGGAGGTGACGAACCTCCAATTTGATCAAAAGGTACAAATGAGTCGCAAGCGGACGATGACCAAAGGTCTGCCACTCTGGAGATGCCTAGTCTCAACCATACCGTTGGGTGTGAGTCAGGGAGGCCAGCAAAGAGGCCAGTAATTGCTGTGATAGGGGACGGATGGGGGGCCACTTGAGGGTAATGTCTCAGCTGCTCCCAAATGGCTAGGCATTCCCGAATCACCTGGTTCTCTATTTTCAAGGATCTCCTGCAATGTGGAGGGGTCCATATCAAATCCCTCAGGGTAAGGTCAAAAGGTAAGGAGGCCTGTTCGATCGACCTCCACCTGCTATTAGAGTCCTTTACACCCCACTGGGTAATGTGCGTGAGCATGGCTGCCTCATAGTATCTGAAGATAGAAGGAGAGGCCACACCACCATGCATCCTGGGGTACTGTAAAAGTTTATGGGCGACTCGTGGAGGTTTATTCTGCCATATGTATTTGGTGCAAGCACTTTGGAACTGGGTTAGGAGGGATTTAGGCACTCTAATGGGTAGGCACCGCATGATATATGTTAGTTTGGGAGATAGCTCATTTTGAGGGCCGCTATCCGACCCAGCCAGGAGATACATCGATAGCAACATTGCTTGGTCAAGGTATGGAGTTCGGACAAGAGAGGCTTATAGTTATCCGTTATTAAGCTGGGAATGGAATTAGACAATTTAACTCCTAGATGGGAGATATATGCATTGTTAACAACAAAATTATATTTATCCCGTAGGGTGTTGGTAGTGTTCACTGAGAACCCCTGCGTGTAGATTTCCGATTTGCTTTGCTTTAATCTATAAAAGGAGAGGCCTCTAAAAGTGTTTAATAAGGATAGGAGCCTAGGGAACTCTCTTAAGGGATTTGCAGAAAATATGGTGGTGTCATCAGCGAACAGGGCCACCTTGTGTACTGTTCCATGGAGGGTGACTCCTGATATTTCTCTGTCCGCTCTGATGGCAGCCGCCAGGGGTTCTATAGCCAGCGCGAATAGAATGGGCGAGAGGGGGCAACCCTGCCGGGTGCCGTTTGAGATAGGAAAGGAGGTGGAGTGGAACCCCAGGCCCCTAACCGAGGCCGCGGGGGTCGAGTACAAGGCACGCACCACTTGTATGATATGAGTAGGAAATCTAAAGGTCGCTAATACCTCCCAGAGATATTCCCACCAAACCCGATCAAACGCTTTCTCAGCGTCGAGAGAAAGCACAGCTATTGGTCTATTGAGTCTTTTGGCTTCAAGGAGGATGTTCAGGAGTCTCCTTGTATTGTCTGGACCTTCCCTTCCAGGGATAAATCCCACCTGGTCAGGGTTAATGAGCACAGGGAGAAGTTTTGCGAGCCTATTGGCTAGGATTTTTGCGTATATTTTAACATCAGTGTTGATCAGGGATATGGGCCTCTAACTGCCCTTTTAAGGGCAATGCCCATACAAATGCCTTTTTCAGGGCAATGGGTAGATTAGGTTTTACTTTATTTTTATTTTGTGGGTTTGGGGGCTGGGGGTTTGTATACTGTTAGGGGGTGTATGTTTTGTTTTGTAGCAAAAGAGCTGTTAACTTTAGAGCATCAAACATTTGTCATAATACACAATATACAGCTGTTCAGATATACTGTATGTCTTGTATTAAGATCAGATCTTAAACCATCCAATTATGTCCATATATAATTGTTCCTCTTTTTGAACTGAATCAAAGTTAATTATACTATTGTCCAATGAGGTCTTTTTCTTGGTTTAATAACAACCATTACACAGTCTAGTTACCCAAACCAGACCTGTTGGAATAATACATATCTGCAATAAAAATGTTCGACTTTTCAACGTCAGTAACTCGTACCAAAATAAAGTGGCAAACAAACAGATGTAATAAACAATTAAAACAATTCACTGTACGCCTCTTATCCAACTATTCACTGTATGTTACTTCCTAGGAGCTACATGGTGGGTAGATTATGTCTACATGTTTCTGTCTATATCAGCTGTCACCTACAAGAGTTCCCTCTGTACCATCCCCTGTTACCTGACCTCTCATCTCTTATTGTATCTCACATTATAAGCTGTTACCCTGTAGTATCCAGTAATACAAGATCTTACCAAAGGACTCCAATGAATCCTGAACGTATGCTGCTGCTTTATACAACTTAAAAGTGCTCTTAATTCTACTCTGCACTTCTGACCAGTCTGGAACTCCCATCTTCCAATGTTTAGCTATCGCTATGCGTGTGTCAGTGCATAAGATTCTTATAAATGTATATATTATATTTAGTATTTTTTTCATTCAAAAGTGCTTGCTTTGGGCTCAGAACTATTTGTTCCCCTAAAATAGTGGAAAAAAATTTTGACAAATCCGACAAAACCTTTTTAACTTTGGGGCACTCCCACCACATATGAAAATATGCACCCACAGTCGAACACCCTCTATAGCAATTTCGGGGACCTCCTTGGATCATTTTCGCTGTCTTTATTGGGGTCAAGTACCACCTGAAGGTGGTTTTAATACTATTCTCCCTTAGATCTGCACTGAGTAGGCCTTTGTTAGAACCATGCAATATTTTAGCCCAGGTTTCTACCTCCAATTCCTTACCTAGATCTTTCTCCCACTCAAGGATACTGGCATTTTTGGTTATATTTGTTGTTGATTGAATAGCCAGATACAACTGAGATATAGCTTGTTTTGGTCTAGGAGAAACACCACGTTGTCTCTCAAAAGCAGTTTTAGATTTTATAATATGCAGTATTTTTTATATATTCCCGTACAGCTGTTGCCATCTGTAAATAAAGAAACCATTGTAGTTTCATTGGATCCAACTTCTGTAGTAGCTTGGTGAAGGTCAATATCCCTCCCCCATCCCTAAAGTCCGCTATTCTGTATAGGTCTTTGCCTGCCCATTTATCTATTGGCGGTCTATAATCTTTTGGCAATAGATATCTTAGGGGCATCATGAGTGAGTGAGTAGGTAACAGGTTATTATTTTTATATGCTAGATTTATATGTTTAACTGACATTGAAGTATTTAAGTCTTCGTAAGTCTTAGCTGGACTATCCTTCTCTCTGACCCACAAAATATCTTCTGGTGCGTCATATCCTCCCATGGCTGCCTCTAGTCTGGGCCAAATCACATCCTCCTGTCTCCTTCCAAGTAAAGCATCTTGGGCCAGTCTAGTTACCAAATGATAATCTAGAAGATTTGGTACTCCCACTCCTCCCAACTGTCTGTGTTTTGTTAATGTTTGGTGAGGTATCCTCGCGTGTTTTTAATCTCTAAGGAATTTATGTATATCTGATTGTATGGTTTTTAGCTCAGATCTATCTATTTTAACAGGTAGAGTTCTAAAAAGGTAAAGAATCCTCGGAAGGATGTTCATTTTAATTGATGAGAGTCTGCCATACCACAAGAAGTTATATTTTTTCAACTTATTTCTATCTGTCCTAATTGATTTGTATAGAGGGAGATAATTTTCCTTATATTACTTTGTGGAATGTATTGTCAAAGTAATCCCTAAGTATTTTATCCTATTTTTAACCCACTTAAAGTCGAAGATTGCCTCTATGAGTTTGATGGTATGTTTGGGAAGAGCTATTGGGAGAGCTTCACACTTATCTAAGTTGATTTTATAGCCCGATACAGAGGAGAATTGTTGCAGTATACTGTACGTGTTGGGTAGAGATATAACTGGCTTGGATAATGTTAAAAGAACATCATCAGCGAAAAGTGTAATCTTAGTGGATATCTGCTATTCGTAATCCTGTGATATTCACTTAATTTCTTATATTTGCCGCGAAAAGGCTCTATGCACAAGGCAAATATCAGGGGTGACAACGGGCATCCCTGCCTTGTACCGTTGAGGATATTAAAAGATTTAGATTGGTGGCCTATCGCCCTAACATGTGCCGTAGGTGTAGAGTATAATCCACGTAATGCTGTCATGAATGGCCCGTCAAATCCAAATTTTGTTAGGACTGTGTTCATATACATCCAGTCCACCCGATCAAATGCCTTCTCTGCGTCTAGTGATAATACCAGAGAAGTCATGTTATGATGACTAAGGTAATCAAGTACAGAGATCATACGCCTTATATTGTCTGGGGCTTCCCTTTTTTAATGAATCCCACCTGATCTGGGTATATAATTGAAGGTAAAATATGTTTAAGACGATTAGCTAATATCTTCACTACAATTTTAATGTCTTGATTTATGAGGGATATGGGCCTATAACTAGAACATTGTTTAGTGTTTTTTTCCCGGTTTTGGTATTACAACTATTCTAGCTTGGAGTAAATCTGTGGGAATAGCCCACCCTTCCATGATATGGTTGGCGATCTGTACTAAGTGAGAAACCAGAGTTGATCTAAAAAGTTTATAGTACTCCCCTGGATAACCATCTGGGCCCGGAGCTTTTCCCGGTTTAAGGTCTTTTATGGCTGCTATTACATCCCCTGTATAATTTTAGCGTTTAGTGTCTCCCTTTCTTCTTGTGTTATGGGTGTAAGTGCGGCGTGATCTATGAAGGTCTGAAGTAGATTTTGAGTATGAGTGTTATGTTGCACTTTCCTGTCATCATACAGTTCGCTGTAATATTGGGTAAATGTATCCACTATTTCTTCTGGATGGGATGTCGGGAGTCCACTTCTTGTTATTATGCTTGGGATGGATATCACCTGATAATTAGCTCTAATTTTTTTCGCCAAGTATTTATCCGGTTTATTTGCATATAGAAAGTAATTAGTTTTAAGTCTATGTGCAATCTTGATGGAGTGATCATTTAAAAGTGTAAGCAAGTTTTGGCGTTGTTTTTGTAGTGTTAGTAGTACTTGGTGTGATCGTGTAGCCTTGTGCGCTTCCACCTCAGATTGTAATTGAGCTATTTGTGTGTTAATTTTTTTCCTGTATATTGTTTTTTCTTTAAAGGGCCACTGTAAGTAAATATTTTCTATGCCTGTTACTAACTAACTACCCCAAATACACTTTTTATCAATAGCATTTCATTAACATATCTCTACCGTATATCAGAAATCTTGTCTGCAAATTTAATTGTTTTCCAAAGCCACTCCTTGGGTATCCTTTGCTCTGTACCAATCCGTTTACAATACCTAGGTTTCAAAATGGTGCTTTAAACACAAAGTTATTGGTTTAAGTATTTTGAACATGCAGTGCTGAAAATAGTGGGCAGGATAACGTGACATCATCGGCGAATAAAAGATATAACTTTTAGAACGTTATGAAACTTTGTTTTGGAGAAAATATAGGTCAGTAGGTTTTAATTAATGTTTATTAACTTTAATATGTTAGTTGTTTAGCTTAAAAATTATAACAGAAAGTAATCCTTTAATTAAAAGTCCTCTGACTACTAGCTTGTGGGCCACCCAGACAGAAACTGGATTTACTGGGGAATCCGTGTTAATCCGCCAATACTCTCCCATGGCCTTCAGCAAATTTTCTCTGGAATCCGGATTTTTAAAGCAAGAGGGGTAATATGTCCATGTTTTTATCCCCCCTGTCTCCCTTATATCCCCAATATACAATTGGTTAATTGAATGATCAGACCAGACGCATGTGTGTATATTAGCCGAGTGTAATAGTGATTGTAGTATTTGACTTACGTATATATAGTCAATCTTTGTGTAGCAATTGTGTGCTGCAGAATAAAATGTAGTATCTTACGTGTTTCCGTATAACGTCGTCCATGTATCCTGTATATCATGTGGGGATAAGATTTCTTGTATGTGTTTAGCTATTGTTATTTGTCTCATTTTCTTTTTGGACAATTGGACTGTGGAGGTTCCCAGCAATTTTCCCATATCTATATTGAAATCTCTTGCTAAAATTATTCTCTTTCTTGACCAACCCGTTAACAAGCTAGAAATATTACGGAAAAATACATCCTGCTTCTCATTTGGTGCATATTCATTGCATAGCAGCACCTCCGTACCTTGTAACTGCCCATGTACTAATATATATCTTCCTTCTTTGTCTGTAATTGTCTCTTTATGTATAAATTATAATGATGAGTGTATTAGTATAGAAACTCCCTTTGTTTTAGAATTTCATGTGGAATGGAAGTGATGTGGGAATTCTCTAGTCCAATACCTAGGAATCTGTGTACCAGAGAAGTGAGTCTCTTGTAGATATATAATATTAGCTTTGAGCTTTTTATATTGAGTCAAGACTGTCTTTCTTTTAATGTCAGAATTAAGTCCTCTCACGTTGTGTGAAATTAGACTAATTCTAGGCACTACCGTTGTCATTTATGTAGTATGTGTGTATGTTCATACATATGCTGATAGCGTCTTCTATGTCTACCAAAGAATTTTGGAATGTTACATTGAAGTAAGTATTTGGCGTACATTGAATTAATTTCTATACAATACATTATGAGAACTAAATTAAACATATAAACAACAATAACAATAACAAATAAGAAATAAGAACAGATTTAGATATCTGTTCAACAATTTGTGAGTAAAAAATGCAGTGTTAAAGTATGTATACATACATATACTTATATCAAAAAGGTGAGTATTAAGATCAGAGGAAACCCAGATGCCCAACTAAGCCATGGTTTCAGTTGTCATATATTACCTATTAGTATTTACCTAAACCTTATATAACAGGTCTTACTATCTGGTTCATGTCTATTCTTCTCATTATTACTTTCCATGCAGCTCCTTCGCTTTCAGCAAAGTCTCGCACAACAGTCATCTTTATGTTTTAGATCTTTTTCTGTTAATTTTAGACCAAGTAGATTTCTTGGATGCCATTGGGCTATCCTTCATCTCAGTTTGGTCCATCCACACCATATCTGGAGGGATTTCGGGAACCTCTAATCTGAATATCTTGCAAACTTCAGGTATCTCTATAGGTGATTTGATGGAAATCATCTTACCATCCTTGAGGATATTCAGAGCAAAGGGGAACCCTCATCAGTACAAAATCTGGTTCTTCCTCAGTAAGGATGTTATTTGTCAAAGTTTGTTTCTGCGCTGAATGGTTCTGATAATCAGGTCCTGAAAAAACTGGATAACATTCCCCCGGAATTTCATTCTAGGATTTTTCCTAGCAACAGCTAGAATTCTCTCCTTGTCTGTAAACTTCAATATCCCTAGTCCAGAAGACTGGCATCCAAGGAGAGCACAAAGTCCAGCGAGGACCCAAAAATAGCCCTGCCGTTCAAGGATTCCATGTACAGAAGCCACCATGAAATCTCTGCACGGACTTCATTGTTCAAGAAAATCATTTGTTGATAAGACCGGCATTCCCGAAAATATCAAATTTTTAGTCTTTGCATAGCCCGATAGTGAAGGAGAGCCAAGAAAATTGCCTGAATGGAAGAGGCAAGGAGGTGTATGACTCTGGAAAGTTGACGAATAGAGATCATGTGGCAGCCAGCACTTCTTGCATCTCTTATTTGATCTTGAAGATCTTCTCTTGAGGAAGCAGCAGAAGACCCGAAGAGGAATCTAGGAGGAAGCCTAGAAACTCCACCCATTGAGAGGGAATCAAGGCCGACTTTTGAGAGTTGATTACGAATCCTAGCCCTTGAAGAAGGGATGTGGTAATGTCCAAGTGATGAAGGAGGGTGAGACGATCATCTGCCATAAGAAGAATATCGTCTAGGCTATTACCGGTTTCAAAAGTTTGGTGAAATACCAGGGGGCACGAGCTGACGCAGAACAGGAGGCAAGTAAATTGGCAGATTTTGTCTCTCCAGACTAATCTGAGGAATTTTCGATGTTCCGGAGATACCGGGACCGTGAGGTAAGGGTCTGTCAAGTCTAGACGTGTGAACCAATCTCCAATATGGAGAAGGTCTCTGAGCATGTGTATACCCTCCATTTTGAAATGGCGATATACTACAAAGTGATTTAAGTCTCTCAAGTTGATGACAGGGCAAAAACCTCCTGTCTTTTTCTTGACAAGGAAAAGGTTGCTAAAGAAACCCTTCTCTGAGTCCGAAACTTCTTCTATGGTGCCCTTGAGAAGAAGGGACTGAACCTCTAAATGAATGAGGTCTGAGGCAGATTTTGAAAGGTTCAGAGGTTTTGGAGGGGAGTTTTGAGAGGGAGGGCAGATGAATTTGAGGTTGAAACCCCACACTTTCTGAGCAATCCATGGATCTTGAGATATTATCCCCCACGCGTGGGAAAAAAGAGAAAGCCTGCCTGCAAAGGGAAATATGAGGGAAGAAGGAAGGGATGAAAGAGGGGTAGTCACTTTGGCTGGAGAGAGGGCCTGGTGGCAGAGCAGGTCTGGGAAGGGCTGGTCTGGTCCTGGCTGATCAAGCTCGCGGAGGGAAGGGGGCTCTTGGAGGGTAAGCAGGGTACTGCTGGAAGGCAACTGCATTACACTGTTGTGCCATATATTGTTGACGGCCAGGCAGACGACCCCTGAATCTGTTGGCCCTTCCAAAAACCTAACTAGAGGGGTTGAAGACTCTCCTAAGGGAGGCTTGAATCTTGTCTATCGAAGTAAAGATAGAGACATAATGTCTCATGATGAACCTGCTTCCTCAACTGCAAGGACTGCAAGTCTAGGGTTAATACCCAACAGGGCAGATCTTCTGCATTCACTAGATAGGGCCACATTGGCGTTTCCAAGAAAGCAGAATGCCCGAAAAAGCCCAATCATGAATGGAGAAAGGATCCAAAGAAGAGCCAGACAAAAGGGCTTTGTTTGCAAGGTGGAAGATCTGGGCCAAAGGACAAGAGATATCCAGAAGTTTGTCTTGAACTCCCCTCAGAGCCTTATCCATGCCCTTCCTGAGATCCTTTCCCTTTCTAGTGAGGAAAGTGGCCAGCTTGGCATCAAATTCAGGAGTTACAGATTCCCTACAAGGGAGGGAAGGTCTACGACACTCCGCACGCAACTTGTTTGTGATCCTCACGATCGAGGGGCGTTCAAAGGGATTTTTGGAAAAAAAAAAAAGGTGAGGAGCTAAGGACCAGTCAGAGGACCTGGGGTGTTTAATATGCTTGGGGTTAAAAATAGGGTTCCCAGCAGGGTCCACCAACTCGTCCTCTTGCTCAATAGGGGATGACTGAAAGTGAGAAGTCTTGGGCTGGGAAGCAGAATGGCCAAGCTCTTGGTTTGATTGGTCATCAGCTTCCCAATCCAAGTCTGGAAAAAAGATTCCAGATAATAGTCATCTAATTCAAAAATTTTAGAGTCTGAGCTCTGAGGCCCCACTTGCACACCCTGGGGGGGAAAGGGTTCTTTTACCCTGTTAAGCCTCCGGGGAGGAGGTTCTGACACCCCTATGTGAAATGCCCAGGGAGGGGCTTGAGATTTAGGGCCGGAGCTTTGCCTTTATGAGGGGCTGGGCGGGATTGGGCCTTCCAATGGAGTTTACGGGAAACAGGAGGGTCAGAATCTGAGGATGATGATTTGCATAAATGAGAAGGGTGGGTTTGAGTGAGTTCAGAAACCACCTCTGGAGAGGGGGAGGGTTGATTCTGTTTGAGCGCCAGGGCTATGGCAGAATTAATGGATGCAAAAATCTCCTCATTAGATTGGGAGGGCAGGGAAGGGTCATTGACAGGGGCAGCAGATTCCATAATGAAATCGCAGATTAACAAAAGAAGAAACTCAGTCTGAAAAAGAAGAAAAAAAAAAAAATGAAAATAAAAAACTGAATCTCAGAGCCATCATGAAAAACACATAAAAAGATAAAAGCTCTATGGTGTTGATACCACTATTATAACAATCCTCACAGAATTAGGGATATATAATATAGAGACCGCTAGATAAGATATAACTATGGGATGAATAACAAAATTGTGATGATAGCAGGATGTGATGTCACTAGCATGTGGGCGGGGCTTAGGTCCGGTGTCTGTGTCGCAGTTAGTTTAGTACAATCAACCTGTCTGGATGTGTATTGCTATGCTCTGTAATAAAATAGAGTTGTACCATCATTGCTGTGTCCTGCATATGTCCTGCATCTCATGACATGGTGTCAGAAGTTCTGGACTACGCTTCTGTTTCTGATGATGACGATGTCAAAGTTTACCCCACCTGAGCCTTTTGACTTTTCTCAGCCTGCAGCTTGGCCCACATGGCGTCAGCGGTTTCAGCGCTTCAGGATTGCATCCAAACTGAACAAGGAGAGTGGTGAAGTACAAGTTAATTCTCTTTTATATTCTATGGGGAAAGATGTAGAGCCAGTGTTCAATGCTTTTACTTTCCAAGAAGGGGACGAAGTTAACTTTGATATAGTTATGGATAAACTCAGTGCCCACTTTGTGCCCAAAAGAAATGTGATTCATGAGAGAGCTTGTTTTCACAAACGTAATCAGCATGTGGGAGAATCTGTGGAGTCATTTGTGCGCAGCCTGTATGAATTAGCTGAATTCTGTGAGTTTGGTGTTGCTAAAGAAGAGCAAATCAGAGACAGAATAGTTATTGGAATTGCAGATGCTGAAGTCTCCCTGAAGCTGCAGTTAGAGCCTGATTTAACGTTAGATGGGGCTATTAGGATGGCCCGCCAGAGTGAACTGGTGAAAAAGCAAAGTGCTGATCTGAGGTCTGAGAGTATTGTGGATGAAGTGCAACAGTCTAGGAAAATTACTAGTGAAAGGCACAGTGTGAGCGGTAGATCTAAAGTACTGGAAAGGCCTAGAAGTGGATGGGCGCAACATGGCCGATGCACACGGTGCTACCGGGCTCATGATCAGAGTGCTATATGCCCGGCCAGAGATAAAAGATGCAGAAAATGTAACAGAATAGGCCATTTTGAAGTGGTGTGTAAAACTGAATACATTAAGGAGATGCAGGTGGACAGTGACCAGGAGGGTCAGGAAGTGTCTTTTGTGGGGTCTGTTGTGGAACGGACAAGCTCAGAGGAAGATTGGAAAGTTACCTTTACTGTAATGGGAGCCAATGTTGATTTTAAGATTGACACAGGAGCTGATATCACTGTAATGTCTTTTGCTGAATTTATGAAACTGCCTCGACAGCCCCAGCTGGCGAAGGTTACTACAAATGTTCATAGTCCTGGTGGCCGCATTGATTGTGTGGGGAAATTTCTTGCCAGCTGTGAGTACAAACAAAGGAAGTTCACCATGTGGGTGCATGTGATCCGAGGTCAGTGTGTTAACAGTTTATTGAGCAGAAAAGCAGCCTGTGACTTGGGCCTCGTGGCCAGAGTGAATGAGATCTCTGAAGATATGTTTGGCGAGTTGGGCCTACTGAGCTGCAAACCTGTCCGTATAGCACTTAAAAGTGACGCAGTCCCGTACAGTATTTCTACTCCTCGTAGAATTCCGTTCCCGCTCATGCCTCAAGTGGAGAAAGAGCTCATGCGCATGAAGTCTATGGGGGTTATTGAAGAGGTTGTTGAAGCAACTGATTGGTGTGCCCCCATTGTTCCAGTTGCAAAGAAAAACGGAAAGGTGCGCATCTGTGTGGACCTGAAAAGGTTGAATGAGGCAGTGAAGAGGGAGAGATTTGTGCTGCCGACACTGGAAGATATAGCCCCGAAGTTGGCTGGGGCGAAGTTCTTTTCCACATTAGACGCTTCTAGCGGCTTTTGGCAGATCCCCCTGGATCCAAAGTGCCGCAAACTGACTACCTTTATCACTCCGGTAGGTCGGTTCTGTTTCTGCAGACTTCCCTTTGGGATATCCTCCGCTCCTGAGATCTTTCAGAGGGAAATGAGTTCTCTCCTGAGTGGCCACGTGGGCACAGCAGTCGTCATGGACGACATTCTAGTGTATGGGTCTACGGTGGAGGAGCATGATCAGCGTTTGAGTTGTGTGCTGCAGGCTATCAAAGAGTCTGGGCTGAAGCTGAATAAAGAAAAATGTCATTTTAGGAAAACTGAATTATGCTACTTTGGGCATATCATCAACGGGGATGGCATCAAGCCGGACCCCGAGAAAATTCGGGCTATCGAACAGATGAAAAGCCCTTCTGATGTACATGAGCTGAGACAGATATTGGGCCTTGTAAATTACGTGGGCAAGTTTCTTCCAGATTTATCTACAGTTTTGCACCCTATCACAGAGTTGCTTAAGAAAGATGTTGCCTGGGTCTGGGGACCCTCACAAGAAAAAGCGTTCCTGCATGCTAAGTCCCTGCTGGGGTCTGCCCCAGTGCTGGGGTTCTACGACCCTTCAAAAAAGACTGTGGTTAGTGCTGATGCAAGCAGTTATGGGTTGGGGGCTGCACTCCTGCAGCTGAATGACAACAAACTACAGCCCATCGCCTACTGTTCCCGCACACTGACGGCTGCGGAGTCAAAATACGCTCAAATTGAGAAAGAGTGCCTGGCTGCAGTTTGGGCCTGTGAGCGCTTTCAGCGTTATCTAGTGGGTTTGGAGAAATTTAGTCTGGAAACTGACCACAAACCGCTAGTCCCTCTTATCAATTCTTATGACATCGACAAAACACCCTTGAGATGCCAGAGACTTTTAATGAGACTACTCAGGTTCAATGTTCAGGCAGTGCATGTGCCGGGGAAGCAGCTGGTTGTGGCAGATACACTGTCCAGGCTCCCGCTGGCTGCTGCTGAAGAATCCTCCACAGAGTCGGATGTAAAAGTGTATGTTGATTCAGTTCTGGCCTCTAAGTCCATTTCTTCAAGGAAACTGGAAGAGATAAAGAAAGAGACATATTTGGACACAGATCTGCAAGAAGTTATAAGGTACATAAGAGATGGCTGGCCCGAGAGCCGGGCAGCCTGGATGTCTTTAAATGCTTACCAGCCAGAGAGGTCGCAGCTCACGGAGCTGGAGGGGTTGGTGCTGTTCCAAGACCGTATTGTAATTCCTGTCAGCATGAGGAAGGAGATGTTAAACAGGATTCACGATGGCCACTTAGGCATTACAAAGTGCAGAGAAAGAGCAGCTACAGCTGTGTGGTGGCCTGGGATCAGCTCCGACATTGCAAATCACGTGTCTAAATGTGCCTTTTGCCGGGAACGCCGGCCTACTCAGAGAAGGGAGCCCTTAATGTCTACTCCGCTGCCTGCGGGGCCATGGCAGAAAATAGCTGCTGATTTGTGCGAACTGCACGGGAAAAAGTTTCTTGTTGTTATCGACTACTATTCCAGGTATTTGGAAATAGCACCCCTGAATGATATCACAAGTCAGGCCGTTATCATTCGCCTGAAGAGCTTGTTCGCCCGCTGGGGCATTCCAATGGAGCTGGTGAGCGATAATGGCATGCAGTTCGCTTCTACAGAGTTCAGTGCTTTCAGCAGGGAATATGATTTTGTACATTCCACGTCAAGTCCACATTATCCGCAGGCCAACGGAATGGCTGAAAGGGCAGTTCAAACAACAAAATTCATTCTAAAGCAATCTGAACCGTACCTAGCCCTCTTGTCATACAGGGCGACGCCCATTCAAGCCACCGGGTTTAGCCCGGCACAGCTGATGCTAGGACGCCAGATTCGCACCACTTTACCCTCAGTGGGTGTCTTCAAGCCGCCTGGCCCTGTTCCTCGGGACGAAGTCCTTAGGAGGGATGAAGAGGCCAAAAAGGGTTATCGTTTCTTCTACGACAGGAGATATTCTGTCAGGCCTTTACAGGAACTGAAAGCGGGCCAAAGTGTCAGAATTAAACTGGATGATGAGAAGAAATGGAAGACGCCTGCTACGGTAGTGGGCCGCTCTCCAGAACCAAGGTCTTACACAGTCCTTACAGAGGGAGGGACGGTTACACGCCGTAACCGAAGACATCTTCAGCCTGTACCTGAGAGTCTGGAACCGGATACCTCAGTACCACCGCCGGTGGGATCCCCTGTTCTAAGAGAGGTGCCTTCCCCTCAGCAAGATCATAGCGGGGATATATCTTTGCCTCCAGCAGACTCTTGTTCACCATCTTCTGTATCAGAGGACAGTTCATGCAAAGTTACATCAAGCGGAAGAGTGGTGAGGCTTCCGGCCCGATACAGGGACTGACTTTAGCTAGAACAGTGACCGGAAGTATGGGCAGAATAATCCCATGGTCACTGTGGACTAGGGTAGTCTACCCCGATGTCCAAGTCAGGATGTAATTTATTTGTTCATGTTTTCTAATCTATCTGTTTTTATAATGTTCTAAAACAAAATGTTGTTGTATACCCTGTTGGTGTACCTTGTTATTTAATATATACGAATGTATGCTTTGTCTTTGAAAAAGGGGAAGATGTGATGATAGCAGGATGTGATGTCACTAGCATGTGGGCGGGGCTTAGGTCCGGTGTCTGTGTCGCAGTTAGTTTAGTACAATCAACCTGTCTGGATGTGTATTGCTATGCTCTGTAATAAAATAGAGTTGTACCATCATTGCTGTGTCCTGCATATGTCCTGCATCTCATGACAAAAATAATTGAAAATAAGGCCAGAGCTGAGAGAGGCCAAGCTGAAAAGAGGCCTAACAGAAGGCCGCAAGCGCTAGATTTAACAGGGCCGCACGCGCCAAAATAATATTACTACCGCCACACTAAAAATCTGGTATCATTCTGAGCAGCGGCTCACACATCCGACCGGATGGAAAACGCTGGTCAGATACGACCGGACTGGAAACAAGGCCGCAAAGCAGACCGAAGATGGACGCAATTTATTTCAAAGAGCAGAGGAGACCGAGTAGAAGGCACTCGGTAGGACAAAAAATAATACAAGCTTTCATAAAACCCTGACAAATGAAAATAATTATAAATAAACTAGCCTAAATTTAAACTTTAACCTGAAAAGTTAAAGGGACACTGAACCCAAATTTTTTCTTTTGGGATTCAGATAGAGCATGCATTTTTAAGCAACTTTCTAATTTACTACTATTATCAAATTGTCTTCATTATCTGTATAACATATCAAAACTTGACATAAACATAGCATGACATAAACATAGCATATAACCAAAAACTGACTAGTAGAATAATCTGCAATGTGTTTCTGAGCTTTGAAGGTGATATAGACAAGTATAGAGTAGAGGCCCAATAGCTTAAAGGTAGTGTGCACTACCTATTGTGTTAGATAAATAACTAATATACCTACCAGTAGGCATCTTATGTAAAAGGCATAGCTTACTATCTTGGCACATTGTAAGATTATCTTTGCTAATATTATAGTACCATGGGCAGGATGATAGACAATAAACATATTATCTGGAAGCAGAGAAGACGGCATGTCTGTTGCAAAAATAAACTGACATTAATGAAACCTCATTTTAAAATATTATACAAGCTGGAGGAGGGAGATAAATCTTAAGGCCACTCCTGGACCCTAATGTTCAATAGATTCAGAGTATGACACAGTTAATTATATGGTTTCTCAACTAATCATTTATAGAGTTAATAACTCAGCATGTGAGAGGTGAATTAGAATAACTTAAATGGTTGCTGACATGTTTGTAGAAGGGGATAACGTGACTAAGTTTGTAGTTTTTGTTAGGGGAAGGAGTAGTTGACTTATTGGTGACAGGTACGTAGCCCTGAGGGTGGGGGGTAGACTTAGATTAGCAATTAGAAAAAGCTAAGAGCTAGGATACTACAGGAAGTTTGCTCTTTTACTCAAGTGCAAACTAACATATATAAAGTCACATTTAGAAAACGAACATCAGGGTCCCAACTAAAAATAGGGGTTAGTGAAGTTAGGCAACTCTATGGGAAGTGCACATATATTTAAAAGAGGTAACTATTTACTTTTATATAAGTAAAAATGGATGGAGATCTTAATATGTTCATTTAATAAGTAAAGAGGCACATTCTGGGAGGTTACTATGTCCTCTCTTTGTTTTCCCTGAAACATATGGTTAAACTTTAAATAGGTGACATCCCAAACTATATTATTGTCCGATGCTGAAAGAATCCAATAATAAAGTCTCTTAAATAAAGATAACTAGAGAACATTGCAGGTGTATAACTATTGCAGAAAAAAGGCTGAATTGTCTACAGGTTTGTAGATCTTAAGAAAAGTTTGTGAAACCGTATATTGTCTTAGTACTGGAATTTACCTAGGTGATAAGGGTGAGGCTGATAGTCTATAAATGAGGGTATCTAATAACTCCTCCTGAGGCATCTTGGCTCATTGTGTTAGAAATTACTGTTTTTCCTTATACTCAAACCCTTATTATTATTATTATTATTATCGGTTATTTGTAGAGCGCCAACAGATTCCGCAGCGCTATAAACAAAGGGGGAGTACAACAAAACAGTTATAGGGATCAAATGGGTAGAGGGCCCTGCCAAGAGTTGCACTGTTGTAGTCAGCTCTTAAGAAAGTGATCTACAAACAGCTGGACTTTTAGGCTTATATGCTAAGGGGGTTCAGGGGATTGCAATGGAGGAGAGGAAATGGTATTAGGAAAGGTTAGCGTAGGTTGTATGCATCCCTGAACAGTAGAGTCTTTAGGGAGCACTTGAAGCTTTTAAAACTAGAAGAGAGTCTTGTGGAGCGAGGCAGAGAGTTCCACAAGATGGGAGCCAGTCTGGAGAAGTCCTGTAAACGGGAGTGTGATGAGGTGATAAGAGAGGAGGAGACAAGGTCTGAGATGTAGGGGGGAGCAGTGCAGTTGAGGGCTTTGTATGTAAGAGTGAGCGTTTTGTGTTTGATCCTAGAGGCAAGAGGAAGCCAGTGAAGGGATTGGCAGAGAGGTGCAGCAGATGAAGAGCGACGTGTAAGGAAGATGAGTCTGGCAGAGGCATTCATTATGGATTGTAATGGAGCTAGGCGGCAGGTGGGGAGACCAGAGAGGACAGAGTTGCAGTAATCAAGGCGGGAAAGAATAAGAGAGTGGATTCAAATCTTAGTTGTGTCTTGTGTAAGGAAGTGTCTAATTTTAGAGATGTTTTTAAGGTGGAAGCGGCAGGCTTTAGCCAAGGACTGAATGTGAGGAGTGAAGGAAAGATCTGAGTCAAATGTGACCCAGAGACATCGGGCATGCGGGGTAGGGGTAATGATGGAGTTGTCGACAGTTATATAGATATTGGGGGTGTAGATTTTAGAAGAAGGGGGAAAAATGAGGAGCCAGTTTTGGAGAGATTTAGCTTGAGGTAGTGAGAGGACATCCAGGAAGAGATGTGAGAAAGACAGTTAGTGACACGGATTAGCAAGGAAGGAGATAGGTCTGGTGCAGAGAAGTAGATTTGGGTGTCATCAGCATACAAATGATTTATGAAACCGTGGGACTTAATTAGGGAACCTAGTGATGATGTATAGATTGAGAAGAGAAGGGGACCGAGGACAGAGCCTTGCGGTACTCCGACAGAAAGTGGTGACGGGGCAGAGGAGGCCCCAGAGAAGGCTACACTGAAGGTACGGTTTGATAGGTAGGAAGAGAGCCAAGAAAGGGCTGTGTCACAGATGCCAAAGGATTGGAGGGTTTGGAGCAAAAGAGGGTGGTCGACAGTGTCAAAGGCTGCGGACAGATCAAGGAGGATAAGCAGAGAGAAGTGGCCTTTTGATTTAGCTGTAAGCAGGTCGTTGGTGACCTTAACAATAGCTGTCTCTGTGGAGTGATAGGGACGAAATCCAGATTGCAGTGGGTCAAGAAGGGAGTTTAACGTAAGGAAATGGGATAGGCATGCATATACTAGTTTTTCGAGAAGCTTTGAAGCAAGAGGGAGGAGGTAAATAGGGCGGTAGTTGGATGGGGAGGTAGGATCAAGGGAAGGTTTTTTTGAGGATAGGTGTGACCAGTGCATGTTTCATCGATGAGGGAAATGTACCAGTGCTGAGGGAGAGGTTGAAAATGTGTGTTAGTATAGGGGTAAGAGTAGCAGAGAGGGAGGGGAGTAGCTGTGAGGGGATAGGGTCAAGGGGACAGGTAGTGAGGTGAGAGCGCAGTATAAGTGCTGATACTTCTTCCTCAGTAACAGGGGAGAATGAACTAAGTTTCAGGTTACGAGCGTTGTGGTTGAGTGAGAGTATTTGAGGGGGGGGGAGAATGGAATTATGTTGAGAGCTGATTTCATGTCTGATGGAGTCAATTTTGTTAATGAAGTGACTGGCAAAGTCTTGAGCTGACAGAGAAGTTGTATTAGGAAGTGGGGGAGGGCGGAGGAGAGTATTGAAAGTGGAGAACAGATGTTTTGGGTTTGAAGAAAGATTAGAGATAAGAGTAGAGAAGTAGTGTTGCTTGTGGAGATTAAGGGCAGAGTAGTAGGAGTTCAAGATTAATTTGTAATGAAGAAAATCAGCTGTATGGGAACATCTGCGTAGGTACCGTGTCAGAGGAGTATGCCAGGGCTGGGGATGAGTATGTGATTTCCCAGCAGTGGTAAGAGGGGCGAGATTGTCAAGGACGGATATAAGGGTGGAATTATAGTGGCAGATAGATTGTTCAGGGCAGGAAAAGGAGGAGAAGGATGAGAGGAGCGGTTTAAGGGAATTAGCAAGTTGTTGCTGATCTAAAGACATAATGCTTCTGTGAAGTTTGGTGTGAGGAGTAGAAGGCAGGAGAGTTGTAGGAAGGGATGATATGTTGCAAGTAAGGAGATGGTGGTCAGAAAGAGGAAAAGGGGAGTTTGAGAAGTTTGAGAGAGTGCATCGATAGCTAAAGATCAGGTCAAGAGAGTGACCGTCTTTGTGAGTGGGAGAATCAGTCCATTGTGACAGACCAAAAGAGGAAGTGAGTTGCAGAAGTTGTTTAGCAGATGAGGCAGTGGGATTGTCAAGGGGGATGTTGAAGTCGCCAAGAATGAGGGCAGGGGTGTCTGAGGAAAGGAAATAGGGTAGCTAGGCAGCCAAGTGATCTAGAAATTGAGTTGAGGAGCCAGGGGGTCGGTATATGACTGCAACACATACAGAGAGAGGGGAGAATAAGCGAATCATGTGGGTTTCGAATGAGGGAAAAGTGAGGGAAGAGATAGGATGTATTTGTTGAAAGGTGCAACGAGAGGAAAGTAAAATACCTACACCACCTCCTTGTCTATTACCAGACCTAGGAGTGTGGCTGAAGTGGAGACCCCCATGTGACAGAGCAGCAGTGGATGCTGTGTCTAGGGGAGAGAGCCAGGTTTCAGTTAGGGCCAGAAGGTTGAGGGAGCGGGAGATTAAGAGGTCATGTATAGAAGTGAGCTTGTTGCAAACAGAGCGAGAGTTCCAGAGTGCACAAGTGAAAGGGGTAGTGACTTTAGATGCAAGAGGAATGTGAGTAAGGTGTGCAGAGTTTTGTTTTCTGAGTCTATGGGATGGTACACATGGATGTGCACAGTTTGTCAGTGGTTGGGGACCAGGATTAGGGGAGATGTCACCAGCAGTAAGTAGAAGCAAGAGGGAGAGTGACATGAGATGAGATACAGATTTGCAGTAGTGAGACTGCTTTTGAGATGAGCTGCAGGGGAGAGAGAGAGTGTTTAGGAATAGGTAAAGTTCATGAGTAGAAAAGTAAGGTGAGTTTAAGAGAGATGGGCTAATGAACAGTGCAGGTGGAGAGGGAGAAGGAGTTATTGAATAGTGTAGTTTGTTATAGAGACAAAGGGTAGCAAAAAGGAATATGAATATATTGAGCATTTTTACAGAATTGGGAACCAGTTAAAAACATAAGACACAGAATTACTGTAACAATTGCATAAGGGAACAAAAGGTATATGAAACATAATATTACAAAAGTACTGTGTATTCTATAGGGTTAAGGGAATGGAAGGATATGCTGATCAGTGTTTGCACTTGTCATTTTAGGAGAGTGAAAGTTGTGTGGGAGACTATCTATAAATGAGGAAATGAGCTTGGGGTGGGTGGGAGAGAAGCTGTTTTCCAGAAGGCTACCTGTAGTAAGTTAGAGGGCAATTGAAGCAGTTGAGTGTAAAAGTCTGTGTATTTTCTCTGAGTTCTGAGAGAGGATGTGTTTGAAATCAAGCTGAAGGAGAGAGAGATATTGGTTAATGATGGCCCAGCAAAAGTGTGTTAAATGAGTGGGAGGGTACATTTATGGACATTTTAAGCTAAGGGTTAATCTTGCAGAAACCAAAAAAAAAAAAAACATAAAAAACTAAATATTACAGAGATAAGACTGAGACATACAAGGGGTGAAATAAAACCATTACACAAATAGACAGATAAATGGACAAGAGCTGCTTAAACTAACTTAACATAATGGCAGACAAAGTTGATAAAATGTGCAATGAGCTAGAGGTATGCAAATTATGACTAGCACAGCCTGTAATATATACTTTTAAAATAAAAACAAAACAAAAGGAATTATCACTAAATATACAAACACATACAATAAAACAACTTAGTAGGTAAAATATAGTGAAGCTGTTTTCCAGAAGGCTACCTGTGGTAAGTTAGAGGGCAATTGAAGCAGTTGAGTGTAAAAGTCTGTGTATTTTCTCTGAGTTCTGAGAGAGGATGTGTTTGAAATCAAGCTGTAGTAAGTTAGAGGGCAATTGAAGCAGTTGTTGTGTTTAGTTGTGTTGTGTTTAGTAAATAAGATACCGTCAATAGTATATGGGCAACGTCCCAATGGCATATAAAGGGGTGACCTCTAGGGTTCCCTAAGATGGCCTAATTACATATTGGCCTCTAGGAATTCTGCTCATAATCATATGTACTAAGTATTGTGGATACGAGTAGCTGATAATTAGATCTCTTATATTTGAAACATGTGCACAACTAAAATGTAAATGGAGCTTACTAGGGTAAAACTAGCTTGCATTATAGGCAAATAGCAATATAACTACCTCTAATTATGCCCTCAGGTATCCCATATAAAAGCATTATACAACAAGCTAACTTATTTCTCAGTAGTATTGGTAAATGCAAAAAGAAGCAACAATATATCCAGTATGTCCCAGAGAGAGTTATTACATTTTCATAGTTAAAAGGAGATGGCCATTCAGATGTATCCACTTCCTAATGTATGGGGTTAGGGGGGTCTAGGCTGATATTAACTATGGAGTTAGCTGAGTGCTTTATGAAACATAGCAAACCATATGGATAACAAAATGGAAACCCTCATTTAGAGCCCCTGTGTATTGCTTCTTATGTACACACACTATACATAACTAGTGTGTCCATCATAGTTAGCATAATAAAACTCTAGGTGGTATGGTTAGAAAAATTATCATTAACAGACAGGGATATGTACTCTGAGTCTCTCAACCCCACAGTCAGCATGGTGTGTGAAGCCGAAAAGGTCTTTTGTAATGGTCTGAATCTTGTCTGAGACAGACTGATATGTAGTTTTATAGGTATCAGCCCACTCCAGACCGCTTGAGCGAGGGATGTTTTGTCTGAATGTCCGCAATATACAATCCAGAGTCTACTTCTTCATTAACTTGTTGGGACAGGGGCAGAGGGGGTGGGGTAGAGAGGCCATCATCTCCATCTATGATCAGGAAGCCTTGAATCCTAAAGTCACATTTAGAAAACGAACATCAGGGTCCCAACTAAAAATAGATAGATCTGCTATCAATTGTATCTAGCTTCTCTGTGCAGACTCTCCTAGATCCAAGAGCGGAGGTGGCCCTGGTTTGCATTCTTACAAGCAGTGTCCTGCTCTTTGCAAGGCCAATCAGGGATGTTAGAACTTCGTCATCGCCAGGAAAGCCGGCCGGATCTCCCTGGGCGTGAGCAAAGGACCCTATCGGGTTAGATTTAACTGCTGTGAGTTTCAGAGCTTGAAAAGTACCCTTGTCAGCTTCATACTTTTTAGCCTTGTAGGCTCCTATGTGCCTCTGTGTCAAAATCTCCTTGTGGGTCAGACCCTCCTCACGAGGGAGTGGGGAGAGGTTCTTGTTGTCCATAGTGGGTAAAGGTTCTTCTGGTAAGGGGTTATCGCTACTTATGACCGATTTACAGAGTAGGGCAAGTTTGTCAATCTTATCATGCATTTTGACCTTGAAGTCCAGAAGTAGTGATCGTATGGCTATATGTAGCTCCTCCATCATAGCTGATTTATATATATATAAGCTAGGGTGACCATATTGCCGCTTTAAAAAGGGACAAATATGAAAAATACATATGTCAGGGTTCTTATACAAAACATTTCTTTAAACAGCCCTGAAAACAGCCCTGACATATGTATTTTTCAGTGGCAATATGGTCACCCTAATATAAGCAATATTATTCTTGAATTAGCAACAGATCAAGGGCTGTTCTGACCCAGCAGGCCGGAGAGGGGGGGTGCGTCGAGTGCTGGTGCAGGCCTCAACTGAAGATCTCCGCGGGCTTAATCAGGTCCCAGTGGGCGTAAATGAGACAATCTTAGTATAGTCTGATTACTCACATTGTAGAGAAGCCATATCTCAAATAGCGTGAATGAGATGATATATCTCCTTGGATTACTAGTAGATTATTAGGGTTGACCTAGGAGCTTCATAAATTGAGACCGATCATGGCCGCTTCCAAGCCACACCCTCCAATATTTATTACAGCCCTACAATATTTTAACAGCTTTGACAGCAATCATGTTAAAATTAACTCTTTTATTGCATTGATATTGTGATCAATCGTCTTATTGATCCTTTACAAAGTATTTTTTCATTTGTATATAAAAAGTTAATCACAACAATGAAAAGATCTGTATACAGAATAAATATTTTAAAATTACTGCCCACACTTTGAAAAGACTTAAAAGTTACATTTAGATTTAACATGAAACAACGGATTAGTAATATAATACAAGGGAAAGGATCATATGTATATGTTTGTGTGTATGTTTCGTATATATTTATACTGGATATTAAAGGCATTTGGGATACTGAACCCAATTTTTTTCTTTCGTGATTCAGATAGAGCATGCAATTTTAAGCAACTTTCTAATTTACTCCTATTATCAAATTTTCTTCATTCTCTTGCTATCTTTCTTTGAAAAATAAGCTTTTTTTTCAGAACTCTGGACAGCACTTTTTTATTGGTGGATGAATGTATCCACCAATCAGCAAGGACAACCCAGGTTGTTTACCAAAAATGGACCGGCATCTAAACTTACATTCTTGAATTTCAAATAAAGATACTAAGAAAATTTGATAATAGGAGTAAATTAGAAAGTTTCTTAAAATGTCATGCTCTATCTGAATCACGAAATAAAACATTTGGGTTCAGTATCCCTTTAATCCTGTGTTTGCCTGCTCTGTATTCTTTTTGATGTTTGCCGAGTCTGGATACACTCTTGTTTGATTGGATGTGTTTATTAGCAGTGTTTCAGGACATTATATATAACCAAGTTATAAATACAAGTTGGTCTGATGAAGGGGTGAATACCCCGAAACGCCACTTGTTTACATGGAATAAAACACTTTTTATTTCACCTGTATCAAGTCCAGTGAGTGCGTGTGTTTGGATATTTCTATAGCACCCTGGCAGAATTGAAACTTACTGTTCATGGGAGTGCACTTGTTTCAGTGGATTATATATATATATATATATATATATATATATATATATATATATATATATATATATATATATATATATATATCAAATATAGAATATCTGGTGACAAAATGTCCACAGATAAGCCCCAAAAGCGCTTCCAGCAAAGGAATCTTAACTCCTACAATATATTGGTGTTTGTAATCTAACTTATAAATAATTATAAGACTACAGCCACCAGTCCCATAAAGAAACTAGATAGGTCCCTCAGACTTATCTAAAAACTAGAAATACAGAAAGATATGGGATGGGGCTAAATAGAATACCAACATATACAATGTTTGTCACTAGCAAGCTACTAGTGGTCTGAGATGGGAAATGGGTGACAGGTGACATCGGAGAGATAGCAAAGGTAGGAGAATACCAGATCAATAGAGTGTCCGTCGTGGTGAGTAGGGAATAGGGTGGATTGTGAGAGACAAAGGAGTTTGCGAGTGAGAGAAGCTTAGAGACAGCAGCTGCAGATGGGTTATCAATGGGATTAGAGCAGGTATTTATAGAGAGAAAGTGAGAAAGCCAGGCAGCAAAGTTATCAAGGAATTGGGAGGTTGGTCCAGGGGGGTGATAGATAACTGCCACCCTGAGGGAGAGGGGGGAGAACAGACAGATGCAGTGGACTTCAAAGGAGGAAAAGGAGAGAGATGGGTGAGGATGTAGGTGCTGATAGGAGCAGGAGGGGGAGAGCAAGATACCAACACCGCCACCACTTGACCTAGGTGTGTGGCTAAAGTGGAGACCACCATGCATGAGAGCAGCAATGGAAGTAGTGTCAGAAGATGATAACCAGGTTTCAGTATTTGCTAGTAGATTGAAAGCGTTAGAAGCAAACAGGTCCTGAACAGTTGTAAGTTTGTTCCAGACAGAGCGTGCATTCCAAAGAGCACAAGAAAAGAGAGGGGATAAGCGCAGTGGGTTAATAGAGATAAGATTGTTAGGATTGCGTCACCTAGAGTTTTTGCACTGGGGGACTAAGTGAGAGTGTAAAAGTGTGGTGATTGCTACAGGGCCAGGGTTAGAAGAGATGTCACCAGCAGCAAGCAGTATTAGGAGTGTGAGTGACAGAAGGTGAGAGTGAGACTTGTAGGAGCGGGTATGATTAGACACAGGAGAGTTAGATGGGGAAGTATTTCTAAGGAGACAGAGTAGTTCATGAGAGGACAGCATAGGAGATGAGAGAAGGGAGGGTGAGATATGGATAGTGTGGGGGTTATTGTTGCAACAGGGAAGTGCAGTGAGTTTTAGGAAAAGGGCAGACAGAAACAGCAGAAAAGACATGGACAGCATTGTGCAGGTGTATACTTAGTAAGTTTTACCTGTTAGTGGGACTGCAGTTCCCCCCTCCAGTTCTTAACTCACCACTTGTAACACAGTCCACTTAGAAGCACAGGGCGCACATAGCCAAGGCTCAAATAGCCTTTGCTCAGCTTTATATAGCAGTGAGATTTGAGTTGCAATGATTTAATTCAAGGCAGCTGTGTACAAATAGACTAGTTAGGAGACTTACACAGACTTATACACACATAAACTGTATGTACATATACACATAGACATATACACACACATATATCTACATATACACAAATATACACACATACACAGACATATACACACATAGACATACATTCACAAATTAGAATTTACACTACAATTACACTGCTACGTTTACTATGGCAGCTCCATTTTACTAACCCTGCACCAAACACAGCCAACCCACTTTCCTAATGAATGCTGTATCCCATTCATGCAGCAGCGCATCACCTTCCTATAAAGTCAAGCAGGGAACGTTTGGGGAGAGAGCCCAGGATGGTGCTTAGAGAGGAATCACCAGTGAGGAAGAGGGGAGCACACATTCTAACAGCTCCACCTGCTGGCCTCTAATAGAAAATTCTATTCCAAACTATCAAAGGTTTTAGTACAACAACAAACTGTGAAAACAAAACAATGTCATAACATAACATGTTTGTTGTACAAGCAAATAGTTTAGTGTCCAGTAGCATTTGTGACATTTGCTTTCAAACTAGCAAAGTGAAAAAAAATCCAGGATATCCCCACGTGATACATAACATCACTATGTTCTTTTTTTTGTTTTGTGTTTTAATATCAATTTCTAGCACTACATTGTATTTTGTTCTTTTCTATTCTGGCACTTAGTGACCCCTAGTGGTCTTTTTTTCGTAGTGCACCTATTTTCTTCAATCTGTTTCTACAGTATGTCTACATCTGCAGTGTTATTATGTTGGAAGTTGTTTTATCTTGTATTTATTATCACGGCCACTGCTGACTTCTGTGCTACGTTCGGCAGGGGATATTGGCTGCTCTCAGGCTGTCCCCAGCTGTCACTAAAAAGGTTTTTCCCAGAAGTGTGTAGCTGACACTGTGATCAGATACGATCGGGATGATTGACACCCCCTGCTACTCTTTCATATGCATAATAGTAATATTCTAAGTACATTGTCTTTTTAAGGAACATAGATATGATTTCTTTTTTTTTTAATATTGTAATTTTTATTAGTTTTTTGTAACAAAAGAGTAAAAGATACAACAACTGTACGAGCCAATCGTACATCAAATGTAAGTACATCAGAAAAAAAAGAGTAAGCAATACAATCATGGCAAATAATACCAAATTAAGAGGGATAACAATATTCCAATGGGACGTAAAGTAACGTCGGGAGGGGGAATGGATAAAGGGAGGGACGGGGGGAAAGAGAGAGGAATATGCTAGGAGACCTTTAGGGGGAGGTAGAGGGTCATGGGAGAAGCCAGTTCAGATTTACAGGGATATGGCCAGGGGTTATGCCAGAGTGATTGGGGTGCATTTTAACCTAGGTGTCAAAGCTAGGGAGCCAGAGAGTGTCAAACCTGCTTTTCCAATCGGACCAGATTAGTTAGAAGGAATCAGACCTACCAGAGGCGTAATAAATACTCTTCTCCATAGAGTATATGTAGGCCATAGTAGATACAATATCCAACCAGGCCGGGGGAAGAGATCTTTTCTAAGATCTCGCTATATTAAGTTTAACTGCTGACAGGAGATAGACACTAAGGGAACCATAATGTTTGGGAAGTTTACATGTGCCTAGGTGGAATAGGGCCGTCTCGGGTGTCCTAGGTAGGTTGATACCTAAGCTGGTTAGTGTAGAAAAGCATTTATGCCAGATGGGTTTGAGTCTGGGGCAGCTCCACCACATAATACCAATGCGTGAGTACCTTTATGTAGGTTTCAAGGATGGTAATGCAATGGAGGGTTTTCTTCGTCAATAAGAGCGTGCGTTGCCACTCTGTGAGGTGTTTCGTGAATCGTGAAGTCTAACCTCCGTTCCCATTTTAGAATATGTTGGGCTTTATCAGCTGGGGCAGCACCTTCCATAAGGGTATAGTGTAAGGATAGTGGTTTGCCCAGCCTGAGCCCCTGTTGCCATCTGGCTTCCCAAATGGTAAGTTGCCGGGGTAAAGAGGGTTTGAAACCCCATCTTGACAGGAGGCTAATGACCCTTGAGTATTCAAACTTCATATACGGTGGGGTGGACGGGGAGACATTAAGTTGGTTGAAGGAGGAGAAGGCTACTTGAGGAGAGGTAGACCAAAGGTCCGCCACTCTCGTGACACCCAGCTTAGCCCAAGCAATCGGGTGTGAATCAGGTAGGCCTGACAAGAGGCCGGCAATGGAAGTAATTGGAGACGGATGGGGAGGCGGACAGGCATTCCCGAATATTCATGTTTGTGGCGCCCAGGTAGATATGATTTCTTAAGGGTGCATGATGATCCATTGTTGTAATGTGCATCTACTGGATTTCTAGGTATCGCCCACACTGCAGAGTGGAAAGGAGACTGCGGTCTCTTTCCCCATCAGTGTCTTCCAGGCCCTGTGATGTCACAAGTAAACCAGGGGTCTAGGGGGAGGGTTTTGCAAGGCCATATTCCACAGGCCACTTACAGGTACAAGGGAGCCCCTAGCTCCCCCTGTTTGGGTAAAGGCACAACTAACCCCATAAAAATGGTAATCACCTGACCCAATAGAAACAAACAGGTGGATTACTAGTTATGCGCTCTATAGGGAATTTAACGAACATTTAACCCTCTATAGCGCAGCCATTACAAGTTTCAAAACAGCCGCCTTGTGCGTGCGATATGGTTGCATTGAGCAACCATATCGCAAGCACAACACAATACAGTTACTGTTTTGAGGTGCTCGTGCATGCTTTCCCCATAGACATCAATGGGGAAAGCGGGCTAAAAAAAAACTATCACCTGCGATTGTGGAATGAAAAGCTCCATAACGCAGCCTGACATAAACCCCCTGACATAAACCCCATGTCTAAACACCCCTAATCTGCTGCCCCTGACATCACCGACAACTACATAATGTTATTAACCCCTAATCTGCCGCTCCCAATATCGCCGCCACCGAAATAAAACTATTAACCCCTAATCTGCCGCTCCCGATATCGCTGCCACTATACTAAAGTTATTAACCCCTATTCCCCCGCAACCCAACACACTATAATAAATCTATTAACCCCTATTCCGCCACTCCCCGGCTTAGCCACCATTAAATAAAGTTATTAACCCCTAAACCTCTGGCCTCCCACATCACTACCACTAAATAAACCTATTAACCCCAAAACCGCCAGCCCTCCACATCGCAACAACCTAAATTAAACTATATTAACCTCTAAACCCCTAACGCTAACGTAACCCTAAACCCAACGTAACCCTGACCCTAAAAACCCCTAACTTTAACATAATTAAAATAGAGCTAAATTAAAGTTACAATTATTAACTAAATAATACCTATTTAAAACTAAATTCAAACTTACCTGTGAAATAAAACCTAAGCTAGCTACAATATAACTAATAGTTATATTGTAGCTAGCATAGGTTTTATTTTTATTTCACTGGTAAGTTTGTATTTACTTTAACTAGGTAGACTAGTTAGTAAATAGTTATTAACTATTTAATAACTACCTAGTTAAAATAAATACAAACTTACCTGTGAAATAAAACCTAAGATGTCTTACACTAAAACCTAACATTACAAAAAATAAAATACACTAAAATTACAAAAAATAAAAAAAACTACCATTACAAAAAATAACAAACGAAATTATACAAAATGATAAAAATTATTCCTATTCTTATACCCTTTTAAAAAAAGAAAAAACCCACACTAAAATTAAAAACCCTAATATATAAAAACTACCAAGGGCCCTTAAAAGGGCCTTTTTGTGGGCCCTTAAAAGGGCCTTTGTAGGGCATTGCCTTAAAGATAACAGCTCTTTTCCTACAAAAGAAAAATAAACACCCCCTAACAGTATACAAACCCCCACCCCCCAACCCACAAAATAAAAATAAAGTAAAACCTTATCTACCCATTACCCTTAAAAGGGCATTCAGCTCTTTTGCTGCCCATTAAAAATAAAAAATGGCTATTCTAAAAATGAAAAAACACCCCAAAACGAAGAAAAAAAACATAAATAACAAACGAATGATCAAAAATAATAAAAATTATTCCAATTCTAATACCCAATTAAAAAAAAACACCCCAAAATAAAAAACCTAATCTATAATAAACTACCATTGCCCTAAAGATATCAGCTCTTTTACCTGTAAAAAAAAATACAAAAACCCAACACCCAACCAACCCCCCAAAATAAAAATCTATTCTATCTTAATCCTGGCAGCGCGGAGCAGATCCATCCTGAAGACATCCGGCGTGGAGCATCCTCTTCATACGGTCGCCGCTGTATACTGAATCTTCAATGCAAGGTACACGATTCAAGATGGCGTCCCTTGCATTCCTATCGGCTGATTTGATTTTGGAAATTCAAATCAGCCAATAGGATGAGAGCTACTAAAATCCTATTGGCTATTCAAATCATCCAATTGGCTGATTTGAATTTCCAAACTCAAATCAGTCAATAGGAATGCAAGGGACACCATTTTGAATTGCGTACCTTGCATTGAGGATTCAGTATACGACCGTATGAAGTGGATGCTTCTCGCCGGATGTCTTCAGGATGGACCCGCTCCGCGCTGCTGGGATGAAGATAGAAGATGTCGCCTGGATGAAGATGGACCCACCGGGATGAAGATCCTTCAAGCAGCACTTCAGCAACTGTAAGTGGATCTTCGGGGGTTAGTGTTAGGGTTTTTTCAACTTTTTTTGGGTGGTTTTCTTTTTTAGTTTAGGGTTTGGGCTTCTCGTAAAAGAGCTAAATGCCCTTTTAAGGGCAATGCCCATACAAATGCCCTTTTCAGGGCAATGGGTAGCTTAGGTATTTTTTAGAGTTAGGTTTTTTATTTTGGGGGGTTGGTTAGGTGGTGAGTTTTACGGTTGGGGGGGTGTTTGTATTTTTTTTTACAGGTAAAAGAGCTGATATATTTAGGACAATGCCCTACAAAAGGCCCTTTAAGGGCTATTGGTAGTTTATTGTAGGCTAGGGTTTTTTTTATTTTGGGTGGGCTTTTTTATTTTTATAGGGCTATTAGATTAGGTGTAATTCTTTTATAATTTAGTTTGTTGTTTTTCATAATTTAGTGTTTGTCATTTTTTGTAATTTAGTATTTTTTATTTTTTGTAATTAGATAGTTTGTAGTTTTTATAGTAGTTTTTGGATTTTTTACATGTGTATTTTAGTGTTGTTTAATTGGTAGTTAGTTTAATTTTAGTTTAAACTTGTTTTTCTAATTTGACAGGTAAGTTTTAATTTAATTTAAGATAGGGAAATTGTAATTTTAATATAAAGTTAGGGGGGGTGTTAGGTTTAGTGGTTACTAGTATAAATTAGTTTATTGCGATGTGGGGGGCTTTCTGTTTAGGGGTTAATAGTTTAATTTAGTATATTTCGTTGTGGGGGCATGCGGTTTAGGGGTTAATAGGTTTATTATAGTGGCGGTGGTGTAGGGCTTAATAACTTTAGTATAGTGGGGGGATGTGGGCGGACAGCAGATTAGGGGTTAATTATATTTAAATAGTGTTTTCGAATCGGTAGGGCGGCGGTTTAGGGGTTGATAACTTTATGATAGTGGTGACGATGTCGGGGAGCGGCGGAATAGGGGTTAATAAATTTTATTAGTGGCAGCGATGTCGGGAGTGGCAGATTAGGGGTTAATAACTTTAATATAGTGTTTGCGATGCGGGCAAATAGGCAGGGGTGGACTGAGACCAACCAGGGCCCCCGGGCAAAAGTGTGGCAGGGCCCCCCACCCACATACCTCCTCTGCCCCTCCCCCACCCTAATGCCTCTCCTACCTATTGTGCTCCTCCCACCTCATATGCCCATCCCCCACCAAAATGCCCCTCCCACCTCATGTGCTCCTCCCACCTCATAACACGTAATGTTTTAGGGCATAATCCCAATACAAAAACAATATGTTGCTGATATATATGTCTATGCTGTTTGTACGAGAGCAGAGGGTGTTGGCTACTGCTTTATATAATCATTTTGGAGCAGATACTGCAGCAGCTGTCAGTCTTATTCAGTGAGAGTGTAGGTACAAACACGCACATGCGCATGCCCACTCACATGCACACTCACAAACACACACACATACACACAATGTTAACTGTAGAATTGGCCTTTTGCAGTTGTGAACAAATAGGATGCATAACAAATAGGACACTTGCTAGTACACTGCTTTAAAGCACAGCACGGCTCTAGCAAGTGGTGAGCCTACTGCCAGATGGTGAAGACTGTTAATGAAAAAAAATAAACCAATGTTTTTCAAAAATAATTAAGGTGCTACCTAAGATTTATTTAACATGTAGTTTTGTTAACTAAAGTTTGTTTTCCCAACAAGATAGTGTCCCTTTAATTGTCTAGAATTGTCCATATAACAAATTGCCACATGTCCCCAGTCAAAATTACACAAAATAGAAAAATCAATAAATGAAAGTGCTTATATTTAACTCTGCCTTGACTAATTAGCTGCCATTCACATACAGCATAATAGATGCATTTACATTAAGAGGCATTATTTTCCAATTGGCAAGCCTGCTATAAATACAGTATATTTCCACCTTTCCAAAGAAAGCTAAAGTATATCTAAATTGTAATAGGTTAATAATGTTCAACCTTGCAATTGTGAGGGGATTGTAAGGGGAGCAGGATACAAGTGCTATATAAAATAATTGTTCTTTGCCTCTAATGATAGGCACAGCCAATCTAATTGTAGGTTACTGCTGCATTTCATGAAGACAGACCTGTAAAATCCATGTTCTGTGTAAAAATCATGCATCTAAATGACTTGCCCACTTTTTGCAATCATTATGTATATTTTTAGTTGGGAGCCATTGTAAATTCTCTTAAGAAAATTGCAACTTATTGAGACGAAGTAGAAGGCTCCTGTTTGCATCAGGCAGACAGTGACTGTGACACAAACACAATACATGCAAGCATTAATGTGACCACACATCTAGGCATTTTACCTAAATAACTCAGTAAATAAATAAAACACTGACACAAAGTATGGGTGAAAAAGGCCGCAGCCCGCATTTATTAAAATAAATGAAGAAAAAACTTTATTAGAATACACAAACTTCATTTAAAAGTGCTTGCCCTAAACAAAAAAGACATGCCTTCCACTGGCTCTCAGCCAGGCACGCCCCCACATAAATCTCTCCCCATATCTGAGGAGGTACCCACAATAATATACCACTTTTTAGGCTAGCACCCCGCCATTGCACGAATTACAATCGTGCACCAACCCACAGGGCTAAGGCCTTTTTCACACCTTCGCTTAAATTAAAATTAAACAAATGAAGACCAATCTCGTTAAGGTGAACCCCATCATTTAAAAAGAAACATCTTCCCGTTTCACCTTCGAATTCAACATGACGAATTGCACAACCACCCAATTTTGCCACAAAACTAGAAATCGTCCTGTTAACTTTCTTTCTAGAGCAGTCCAATTTCCGAGAATCCCATGCAGACCTCCAGCTAATCCTGCATTCTATATCAGACCAAACAATCATGATTCGAGGAAATAGCTCCCTTAATCTAATGATGTCCCACTTAATCAGATCTATTAACCTTTTTTGAGACATAAAACCAAGGTCGTTGCCCCCCGCATGAATGACTAGAATATCAGGAGGGTGAAAAAGTCTAGCCCAACTAATAACGTGCCCTATCAATTGATCCCACCTCAAACCCCTAATACCAAACCATTTTATGAATACATTCTCAAATGAACAACAAAGTTGGGAACCCGCCTCTTTACATGAAGCTGCTTTTCTCGCCCAGTAAATATAGGAGTGACCAACGATCCAACAATGCGGAGGACCTGCTGAAACAAAAAGGCTAATACACTAATTCTGGCCTAACATATAATCTGAAACAACCAGACTTCCACCTTCCAATCCTCTTCACCACACCTTCATTCAAACCTAAAGAGCTTGCTTCCGTAGCCGCCCCAATCCTAAACGAATGGCATCCAAATTCCTTACTGTCAACTCCAATCAAAGCTAAACCTTTCTTCAACACTGCTTCAAATTGAAAACGAGATAAGCATGTTCCATCCTCGTGTATTAAAAAAGTTCTAACCTTTAAACAACTCCTAAACTGCAAAAATTCTCTAACTGCCGTAACTGGGCAGCACACCCCTCCAATTCGTTTCAATCTAACCCAACAACCTTTACCTTCTTGATCAGTCTTTGACTTCTTCAACCATAACAAAACCTCTTCAGAATTCAAAACAACATCATCTACTTCAAAACCACCATGACTCCAACGATTAGCAGAAACCAACTCAGACACTCTAAAAGCACCAAAATAGGCTAATACAAAAGCTACTTTAAATAGCGACACTTCAAAATTAGAAAAACAAACTCTATGCAAAACTAAAACCAATCTTTCTAAAATTGAAAAAACCAATGGGCGTCTCTTATCTAAAATGACCTTATTCTTTAACAAACTTTTAACCGCTATTCGGATACAAAATATCTTAGATAAATCCTCCCAGCCTAAAATTTTAAACAAAAAAGATAAAGCCGACATGTTCCTCTTTATCACTGACTTAGAGAAATTTTTCACCCGTCTCAATCCAATCCAAAAGCAAAAATATCTCATTCACCTGACTATCCTGCTCCACCAATTTATTAAGCCACTGAACCCAAACAGCCACATACGCCCTCCAAGTCCTAGGAGCTAAGGCTCCCCTCACCATATTCAGCACTCTAGAAAATTCAGGTACCACATTTCCTCCGGGCATGTAGCACCCACCATGTCTGCATCCGGAACAGCCTCTCGAAACCTCTGCCACTGAAAACGAGAAAGAGCATCAGCCCCTATATTCTCCTTTCCAGGCACATGAATAGCTCTAAAATACACATTATGTTTCAAGCATTCGAAAACAAACATTCTGATCAAACCAATAACCGGTTTAGAACTAGAAGACAAACGGTTGATGGCAAAAACCACACCCATATTATCAGAATGAAAAACCACTTTTTTGTTTTCAAACTCTCCACCCCAGATCTTCAAAGCAACCACTAAGGGGAATAACTCCAGAAAAACTAGGTTTTTTGTCAAGCCAGTAGAAGCCCAGACACTGGGCCAATGTCCTGAACACCATTTCTTGCCAAACAAGGCACCGAAACCATGCGCACCAGATGCATCCGTAAATAAATGCAATTCGCTATTCAACACTTCAGCAGACTGAATCAATGACTTCCCATTGAAGTCCTTTAAAAAGGCCTTCCAAACCCGTAAATCCTCCTTAACTTGAGCAGACAAACGGATCCTAAAATGAGGGATCTTAACCCCAACCGTTGACAAAGACAACCGCCTACAAAAAATTCTGCCAACTGGGATAATCTTGCAAGCAAAATTTAGCTTGCCAACCAATGATTGAATTTCCCTCAAAGAAAGCTTCCTCCTCCTCAGAGCTGAATCAACAGAAATTAATAAATCTTTCACCTTGTCCTCAGGAAGCCTGCATTCCATCCGAACAGAATCAATGCAAATGCCCAAAAAGCTAATCACAGAAGAGGGGCCTTCCGATTTGTCAAAAGCAATAGGGATGCCAAAATCCCTTGCCATCTCCAAAAAGGAATCCATAAGCACCTGACACGAATCTTGATCAGACGGACCCACAAACAAGAAGTCGTCCAAATAATGGATAACTGATGACAACCCAGAAATCTGTTTCACCACCCATTCCAAAAAGCAACTAAACTTTTCAAACAAGGAACAAGAAATGGAACAACCCATAGGTAAACACAAATCCACGAAATAGGAACCATCCACAAAACAGCCCAATAAATGATGGCACGCAGGATGCACCAGCAGCAACCTAAACGCTGATTCAATATCAACCTTAGCCAACAACGCGTTAGAACCAGCTTCCTTAACCAAAGACAAAGCTTTATCAAAGGACGCGTATCTTACCATAGATAACTCAGGTTCAATACCATCATTCACAGAAAAACCTTTTGGAAAGGACAGATGGTGAATAAGCCTAAATTCATTCGGAACCTTCTTTGGAACAACACCCAAGGGTGACACCCTTAAATTATCAAATGGAGGAGCACAAAATGGGCCAACCATTCTGCCCAAAGAAACCTCTTTCTGAATTTTACGCAAAACCACCTCAGGGAAATCCCTCGCAGATTTAAGATTACCAGCAAAAACAGATTCAATACCCTTGACAAAAGGTATAAAGAAGCCATCATTGAAACCATTAAACAAAATCTCAGCATCAGAAGCCATACCCCTCCTCCTACCGTACAATCTTAACCAAGGCTCCATCTTTTTTAATTTCACCGGAGTCCTGGCCTTGAATGACACTATCGACTTTTGTTGCAGCTTTAGCCCTCTTGAAACACTTGCTGCTGGAGTGAATTCCTCCACAGAAGGAACATTCGTGCTTGTATTTGCAAGCCGTTCCAAATTTACACACCCCTTCATTAAACTGAAAGCAGAGGCCTTTTCTAAAGGCCACAGCTGATGATGCTGACGAGGAGGAACTTGGCACTCCTCCCGAACCTCGAAAGAGCTGCCCAGACCTTAGCGGAGTCATAAGCTCCAACCAAATACCCATATCCCTATCGTCCCAAAGCATTTCCGGCCGAACCGCCAAACGCTGACGAAACTGTTCATCGTACTTCCACCAAGCAAGACCACCATACGTACGACAAGCACTTTCTATTTCATCTAGGTAACAAAATAGAGAAGAACACAATTCAGGGTTCCTTTCCCCAATCACACTAGCTAAAATACAAAAGGCCCTAGACCAATTGGACAAAGTTTTAGGAATCTTCCTAAATTTTCTTTTCCTATCATCATCCTCCTTCTTACCCGATTCACTTTTAGAATCCTCCTTGCTGTCAAAACTTTGATCCACAGGAAGGAGCGAAAATATTTCAACAAACTCTCGTCTCCATATCCTCTCTTTCACATCCTTAGCAAGATGAATGCCCAAAGGGCCAACCGAACACAAACAAGGTCGTCTCAATGCTTGATCAGAAACCCTAGCCTGACTAACAACCAAAGAATCCCCAGATGGTACAGAAACCGCCTGATCTAATAAGCTCCCACCGGAAGCCGCATTCTGAGCAACCCAGGCACCAATAGGACCTGAGGGGACAATAACATTAGACCGTGCACTGTTAACAATACTAGCATTAGACTGAGAACTATTCTCCACTTGAGAAACTAACTCCTTCAAGCCTCTCAATAAAACATCACACCTGTCGTCCACCACACTCACACTCAAACCTGGAAACACACTACTACTCGCACCTACATCACATGAAGATTTGGATAGCTCCTTAGATGTACCTGACTCCTTCCTTGCATCCGGCCGAATAGATTCATTTTCGTGTCTTGGAACCACTCTATCTTTGTGACTCCTTCTCTCCGGAGATCTAGATCTCCTATGACTCACTCTCTCCCTTGACTGACTGTCTATTGTACCCCAGACAGATGTTCCTGACTCCTGGCTTTTCCTGACACTAATAGGCGACCGGGATCTTACCCGACGCCGTGCTAATGGAATCCTGGACCTTCTTTCCTGACTCTTCCATTCTCCTGACTTGACCTGTGACCGAGAGGATGCGTAAACCCTGTTATCTACAATTCTACTACTAGCAGCTTCACTATTATCCCTGCGGCTCCCAACCAAATTATGCCTATCCCTACTGTCTCTACACTCAGTTAAAGGAGAATTCCTACCCTTTTGGCAACTAGCAAACCCTTCAACTTCTCCTGGCACTAACACCTTAATTAATTGATTCAATATATCAATACCCCCTACCTGATCCGTAGAAACCGGTCCAGAACAAGATGGGAGTTGCTCCTCCTCCTCCTCACCAAAGTCACTGTATTGCTCCTCAATCCACAATGAATCGCCTTCTTCATGGCCACTCCGACGAGCGACGTTAGCCTGTCCAGAATTGCTGCACCTACCCTGAAAAACAGCTGGGGAAAAAGACATATTACCCTGCCTACCGGCATCCCCCCTAACATCATCAAAACTCTGAACAGCCCCACTAATCTTAACCCTGCTACCCTGATTACCACCCCAATTAGCAACATAATCACCCAAATTACTACCTTCCTGAATCCCTACATTTAAACTAGCATCCTGTGTCATGGAGTAAACCGGACCTTCTAAGTTGTCCAAATGTTTTGTTTTTCTGAGAGCTTTTTTACCCGGCCCTTTGGTGCTGTGGTCCTGAAAAACTAGTTCCCTCCTTGCTGAAATAACATCCTGACTCTCAATCTGCCTAGCCATAGGCCTAACGACCGTTGAGCTCCTTTTCTTTGCTGACATAAAATTTTCCTCAATGGCACCTTCATTGAGGGCCGTATGCTCCTTAACATATGCCCCACTAGGCCCAGAGGCCGTGATACTCTCCTGCAAAGTTGCGCAATTTAGGCCTAAAATGGCCGTTACCTCATCCCCTAATGGCGCCAAGTTTGAATTTCCTTCCTCTTCCGAGTCTTCGCCTACTGTACCCATGGCCACCTCGTTCTCCCCATAGTTGCCGCCAAATTGCCCCACATCACCTGCAAAATAAAATTTATTACCTACTCCAGGCTCATCCACCGGCAACTGTGACACCTCCGGAACGCTGCCGACTCCGGTCCTGCTCCGACTCTTCTCACCAGCTCCCAACTTCCTTGAGACGGTGCCGACCTGCACCGCCCGTTGACCAGACACACTTCCCGCCGATGAAGCCTTCGCCGTCCTTCTTCCTCTGCTGCCGGATTCCCGACGTTTTGCTCCCGCTGGACTGAGCCTCTCGGGCGGGCGAGACCTTCGGACAGGCCTAGAAGATCCTCCGCCCGCCGTAACTGCACCTCCGGAACCAACATCCTCTTCAGCCACAAGTCTCCGCTGGATCCATGCGACGCCTTTCGATTTCATCAACTCCTGGACCGTCCCGATGATTGATTGCAGATCCGACATGGTAAGTAGAATTTTTCTCCACAGGAACGCTTCTTTACCAGGTCCTCTTCGTTCGGCGATGACAGGAAAAGTGAGCAACGGCTCACGCAGACACGCCCCTCTACGCCTCGAGTGAGGTCACTGGCCCCTCCTCTCACAGGCGCTCGACGGGGCTTCATATTCATTAATGCTTGCATATATTTTGTTTGTGCACAGTCTGCCTGATGCAAACAGGAGCCTTCTACTTCGTCTCAATAAGTTGCAATTTTCTTAAGAGAATTTACAATGTCTGTCTGCTGCAGCTGCCGCCTAAGCCTCTAATGCGCAGTTCAAATTTTGTGCGCACGGCATGTGGAGGCGGAGCTGAGCAGCCAGACAGAGCCAGGGCAGGTGATGTGACTGACCATTAATATGTGGACCGGATTCCGAATCCAGATTGTTTGTTACACCAGCCGGTTGGTCCACATATTGCAGGGCAGGCTGCCGCTTACTACACCCGGCTCCACGCTCCAGTCCAGTGTCTTTTCTTCACGTGACGTTACCTAGGCTAACCGGCTCTGAGCCCTAGTTCCTGGCTTCATTGATTCACAGTCACGAGTGATGAGTCACGTCTCCTTGACCACCGCACCGGGGATCCCCCACCCCCTTCTGCAAAAAATTTTTTTTATTCAAGGCAAAATATATATATATATATATATATATATATATATTTAATTGAAAAAAACAATGCAGCATCAGTATGATGCATGTTGCCCCTTTAAGAAGCCGGGCCCTCGGGCCAGGGTCGATTTGCCCGACTTGTCAGTCCGCCCCTGTTAATAGGTAGTTAATGGGTGTTAGTGTACTTTTTAACACTTTAGATATGAGTTTTATGTAACAGTTTTGTTGCGTAAAACTTATAACTACTGCTTTCAGATGGCGTTACGGATCTTGTCGTTATGGTGTGTAACGCAAGCTTTTGAAAAACTTGTAATGGCTGTGCTATGGAAGTCCCATGAAAAAACATCATTTTTACGAGTGCGGGACTGACGTTAAAGGGCCATAATACCCAAATGTTTAAACACTTGAAAGTGATGCAGTATAGCTGTAAAAAGCTGACTAGAAAATATCACCTGAACATCTCTATGTAAAAAAGAAAGATATTTTACCTCAAAAGTTTCTTGGTAGCCACATCCCATTGTAAAGGACTTCTTAGCAGTAAATCTGTATGCCTGTCCTGGGACAGCTAAGGGGTTGAGCCTCGTGCACTCTCATGTTATTTCCCAATTCAGTTTAAAGGAAGTTTACTATGAAATCTCATGAGAGTTAAGTGAAATCTCCCAAGATCACAGTAAAAGAGTTCATGACCTCAGCACTGTTGATGCTGATTAATTGCTGTTCATTTCTTCATTTTTATTTTATTTTTTACCCGCAGCTGGGAGCAACTGAAGTATAACTTTTTACACAGAACTTACTCTGCTGAGCTGAGGAAGTTGTGAGGTAAAATATCTTCCTTTTTTACATAGAGATGCTCAGGTGATATTTTCCTGTCAGCTTTTTACAGTTATACTGCATCAGTTTCAAGTGATTTAGCAGATGAGTATTATGTCCCTTAAGTTACAGGCTAAAAAGCTTGCGGTACAGCTATACCGACAAGTCTTGTAATGGCTGAGTTGCTGTTTTAATGCGGAAATGGCCATTTTTTCGGCGTTAAAAGACTAACGCACAACTCGTAATCTACCTGATTGCGATTTCTAACAGTGGGGGAGGGGGCTACTAGAGAGAGAGTGAAAATGGCTTAGTGGCAAAAGGGTTGTGATTATGGGATATAGAACTGCTTCACTAATTACTGCTTTTTTCGTAATTACAATTTTTAATTGTTGCAAAATAATATCTGTGCTTTCCCTCACCTGGTGCCCTCCAGCTTCAGCTTTCATTCGTAAATGTTAATTTAATTAGTAGTATAACTCATTGTTAAAATTCTAAATACTTATTAAACAGTTTTACATTTTACAAGAGAATTAAAATATCGTATTAATTAAAAAGTTATTAACTTAATTCCCTTGAAATATGATTGTGTGTTTTTTATATATGAACAATTATCTTCATGTGAACCCTGAAATGTCAAATACATTCCAGCCAAAATTGGAATCCCCATGGATGCATTTCAGTTTTGAATAGAAGCATTTTTGTAATATACATGTATTTGCAAACATGCTTCTAATAAAAGCTATAGCGGTTTCAAAAGTGTTTTAAGCACCAGCATTTAAACACAGCACTTGCTCAGAGAGCCTAAGGTGCTTGTATCATCTGGTAATTACTCAATTTGTTAATTGCTGATATGATACAAGCACCACCGACAATCTGAGCAGCTGCAGTATTTAAAATGCTGGTGCACTGTGTATACCTAGCTATGCTTCACTCGCACGTGCAAAGAAAAATGTTAACACTAAAACAGTGATAACTTTTACTAGAAGCATTTTTGCCTATATATATATATATATATATATATATATATATATATATATATATATATATATATAGTGAAAACTGTCTAAGACGGACTCTGTATAACACGGAAACCTGTCCATGACGGAAATATTCCACAGTCCCGGCACTTAGTGTTATACTTACATTGTTTAACTACCTGGATAAGCCGGAACCTGTCCAATGCGGAAACGGAATGCAGTCCCAGTGTTAAGTGCATATACATTATGTTCAGCTACCTGGATAAGCTGGAAAATCTAATGCGGAAGGGGTGTGGCAACGCTGGAACGTAAGTGGTGTGGGAAATGCTGAAACTATGGAACAGACGCTGAAACAGAAATAGTGTGGGAAAGACGCTGAAACAGAAGGGGTGCAGGAATGGACGCTGAAATGGAAGGGGTGTGGGAACGGATTCTGAAATGGAAGAGGTGTGGGACACAGAATGGCTCCTAGAAAGTGCCACACTCTTACTCTCGCTGCAAAAGTGAAAGTGATTGAGGCCTACACAAAAGATAAGCTGTCTGTAAAACAATGCATTAAGAAATTTAAGTGCGGCAAAATGCAAATTTATGAAGCCATCAAAAATAAAGAGAAAATAAAGAGAAAATCATGTAAGAATGGTTAGCTGGCAAAGGCCAAGTAAAGAGGAAAGCAAAGACAGTAATTGATACAACAATTAATCTTTTAATACTGTACTGTGTTTGCATACAATTGATGTTTTCTCACCCATTTAATGTGTTAGAAAAAAAAGTAAACCCAGATAAAAAATAAATAAAAAACTGGTGTAATGATTAAGCAGAAAAACTGTACTGTCTTTGTTACTTGCAAAATAAGAAATTGATTCTGATTAGGAATGCACTGATACTGATATGGTGTTGATCCTGAGCATTTGTGCCCATATGCTCTGATACTGGAACTGACGGTCAGAGGGAGACCTGCAGTGCTGCGAGGGAACATGGAAATGGCTTCCCAGCAGTGGCGACTCTAGGAACAAAATATAGGGGGGGCACATAAGATATAACAGTCAAAACTGGGGGGGCACTAATAATTAGGCGGCTGCCTCGTGTAGGGTTGCCACCTTTTCTTCAAGCCAAACCCGAACATTAGCGCAGTGCTGCAATTTTTTTGTAGATGTGTGTATGTCAGTGTATGTATGTCTGTATGTCAATGTCTATGTGTGTGTATATGTCAGTCTTTATGTTTTGTGTGTGTGTGTGTGTATATATGTCAGTGTTTATGTGTGTGTATATATGTCAGTGTTTATGTGTGTATATGTCAGTGTATGTGTGTGTGTATATATATATATGTCAGTCTTTATGTGGTGTGTGTGTATGTATATATGTCATTGTTTATGTGTATGTGTATATATGTTAGTGTATGTGTGTGTGTGTATATATGTCAGTGTTTATGTATGTGTGTATGTGTCAGTCTTTATGTTTTGTGTGTGTGTATATGTCATTGTTTATGTGTGTCTGTATATATATCAGTGTTAATGTGTGTGTGTTTATATGTCAGTCTTTATGTGTCTGTGTATATGTCAGTCTTTATGTGTGTATATATAAGAGTTGCCACTTGTCCAGGATTGACCCGGACAGTTTGGGTTTTGAATTATGTGCCCAGGTTTATGATGAAGTTGTGATCCAGATTTAGCCATTTTATTCAGTTTTCTGATGATTGCTGTTAGTGTTCTGGTTTGGTTTGAAGAAAAGGTGTCCATTCTAGTGTATATGCCAGTGTTTATGTGTGTGTATATGACAGTTGGGTAATACTGAGGACTGGAAGAACAACTGCTCACATTTAGTGGAGCCCTTTAAACCACAGGCTACTGTAAGTAGTGCATTGATATTCCTCCTGAGCATATCTAGGTATGACTTTCAACAAAGGATACAAAGAAAATTAGATAACAGAAGTTAGAAAGTATTTTAATATCACATCCCTTGCTCTGAATTATGAAAGAAAATGTTGGGGTTTCCTGTCCCTTTAATTAGTAGTCAGTGTAAAACTTTATTGAAAAAGTGCAAAAAAATATATTCTGTATATATTCTATATATATATATATATATACCTATTCTACTGTAGGTTATACATGATGGAATTTGTGTAATTTAGGAATGTATGTACTAGAAAATAAATAAATATACACACCCACACATTCACACAGCATACACATATATACATTCACACACTACACAGCATACACATATATACACACACATTCACACACACTACAAAGCATACTCATATGCTCACACACTACACAGCATACACATATTCAAACACACTACACTGCATACACATTCACACACTACACAGCATACACATATACATACACACACACACACATTCATACACACATTCATACACACATTCACACACACATTACACAGCATACACATATATACACACACATTCACACACTACATAGCATACACACACATATACACACACATTCACACACTACACAGCCTACACATATACACACACACATACACACACACACACACTACACAGCATACACATATACACAAACACTACACAGCATACACATATACACACACATTCACACACTACACAGCATATACACACACATTCACACACTACATTGCATACACATACACACACTACACAGTATACACATACACACTACACAGCATACACATATACAGGTAGGCACACACGTTCACACACACACACACACACACACTACATATACATGTATGCACACAGCATACACATATACATGTACACACACACTACACAACATATTCACACACATAGATACAGATAAGTACACACTAATACATAAACACAGATGTGCAGAAGCACACAGACACACAAACAGAGGTGCACACACCTATACATAGGCACACATAAAAATAAGACACACAAACAAAGCCACACATTACAGACACACACATATAGACACACATACACTGACTGTTGGGAAAACAATAAAAACTTTATGGAGAGTTTGAGTGAGAAACAATATAAGGAATAAATCATAAGCAGTACAGTCGCCTAATCCAATTTAGTGACCCCAGGAGCATCACTACTTAAATATACATTAGCAACCCACTGAACTGCATGTAATGAGAATGAGATTGCAGTTTTATGGCTGCTGGACCCACTATAAGGGTGTTAATGTAGGTCACTGCCCTTATAGCATAACATACAGGTTTTCCATTCCTAACAATGTGCTGCACTGACTTGAAGAGCTCCCAGTCTCACTCAGTGTGAACTAGTTGTGCTCTGCCTTCTGTATAACAAAACTAATGAGTGCTGGCATATGTACCTTACTATCTTTGCATGGGAGACTTGATATTGAGCATATGTGTCCCAAGTGTGTATCAAATTATCAAACCATTGATTATTTAAGGTAGGCTAAGGCAGTGGCAAAAATGATTTTAGCAGCTGCATGATTCAGTAACCACTACACTTGTAAGGGAAGGGAAATGCAAAGTCTGTGCAGCAAAAAATATGCAACTAGATTTTTTAGTCCATGGCCCTACGGTGCACTGCAGATGAGATTTTACTAATCCCTATAATAAATCTCCCCAACAGATCACTCTGTACAAAAATCTATGTTATTTCAGCAGACACTCTGCCGGGCTGCCCCCTAATAAATCAGACCATGAGGAGGAGTTGACACACAATGATTGCGCATCGCAGTGAGTAACTTAATGTCAACAGATGGGTCTTAGCCTCAGCCTGTATCCCCTTACAGAAGCCTGCACATACCGCTCTTGACACTCAGGCTGTTTGTTTGATTTACATGTTTTTTACCTATAGTGCCGACTCAGACACGTGCCCCCACAGCCTACAAAACAATTCCTGACTTCTTCTCTTAGTTTCATCAATGAAGGGAGGGGGCAGCACAGGACTATTACAAATTTCAATCTACATAGAAAGATATCAGTTATTATTAAATCCGGTACTAGGAGTGTGATTGTAGTACAATCACATTGCTAACACCGGATTTAATATTAAATGAACCGCAAAACAAGTTATGCAGTTTTTTTTTTAAAAAACTTATTTAAATAATGTTATGGTATGGTGCGTGCTATACAGTCACTCTGTGTAAGATTTACCCACCTCCTGGACTAGAGACCTAGATCACTGGCGTCCTCACTTCAGAGACACTTTGCCACAGCACTCTGACACTGACAACAAGACTCCAGATTCCAGACTTCAAGTCCTGACTGTCCTCAAGACCGTTGTTCTCCGCATGCCTCGCTGCCTGCACTGAGTCAGGCCAGTTTACACAGCACATGTAGTCACGTGACATGTGCCAATAACTGCACTGCATTGACTGACTGTGCCGGTGTTCTGTTAGACTGTTAAGGGACCGAATTGGGAGCGTGTAATTGCGGTCACGTGATGACCATTTGGTGGAGGGCACAATAAATAATTTTAAATAAATCCATCAATAATACTGCAGCCCGGGGCTGGCAGGGGGGCAAACGGGAGGGCAAGCCATTTTCTAGGGGGGGCAAATGCCCCCCCTTGCCCCCCTGTAGCGACGCCACTGCTTCCCAGGCAATCAGGAAGCTGGGCAGCAGGTCATTACCTGGCGCCCAACTTCCTGATTGGTCAGGAAACCAGTCCTACGCTTCCTTGCGGCAGTGCAGGTCAGACTGGCTTCATGACCAATACACTAACATTATTCTGCCATTTTGGATTTTGCGCATATCAAAAGACACTCCATCAGTCACTAACTGTATAAGGCGGAAACCTGTCCAAGATGGAAAATTTCCGTTGTCCAATGCCATTCCGTCTTAAGCAGGTTTCACTGTGTATATATATATATATATATATATATAAATATATATATATATATATATATATATATATATATATATATATATATAGCAAATATGTTTCTATTCAAAGATGTAATTCATCTATGTGCATTTAAAGGGACAGTCTATCATAGAATTGTTATAGTTTTAAAAGATAGATAATCCCTTTATTACCTATTCCCCAGTTTTGCATAACCAACACAGTTATATTAATATACTTTTTACCTCTGTGATTACCTTGTATCTAGGAACCTTCTTCCAGCCCCCTGATCACATGACTCTGACTGTTTATTATGTATTGTCTTAAATTTAGCATTGGTTTGTGCTAAATCTTAAATAACCCCCTGTGCCTGAACACAGTGTTATCTATATGGCCCACGTGTACTTTCTGTCTCTTTGTGTTGAAAAGAGATTTAAAAAGCATGTGATAAGAGGCAGCCCTCAAAGGCTTAGAAATTAGCATATGAGCCTACCTATGCTTAGTTTAAACTAAGAATACCAAGAGACAAAAGCAAATTTGATGATAAAAGTAAATTGGAAAGTTGATTAAAATTAAAAGTCCTATCTCAATAATGAAAGTTTAATTTATAATAGACTGTCCCTTTAAATGTTGACTGGAATGTCCCTTTAAAGCTGATATCTTGCTTTTTAAGCTAACAGGAAGACTGTGTCTGGATGTTAACTAAACCCTAGAGACGGAATGCTTACTAGCTGAAGCAGACCTCCCACTGCTTTGTTGGTGGACAATATAAATAGTAACTTAGGCCTAGATTTAGAGTTGGGCTGTAGCCATCAAAACCAGCGTTAGAGGCTCCTAACGCTGGTTTTTACCGCCCGCTGGTATTTGGAGTCAGTCAGGAAAGGGTCTAACGCTCACTTTGCAGCTGCGACTTTTCCATACCGCAGATCCCCCTACGCCATTTGTGTATCCTATCTTTTCAATGGGATCTTCCTAACGCCGGTATTTAGAGTCTTGGCTGAAGTGAGCGTTTGAAATCTAACGACAAAACTCCAGCCGCAGAAAAAAGTCAGTAGTTAAGAGCTTTCTGGGCTAACGCCGGTTTATAAAGCTCTTAACTACTGTGCTCTAAAGTACACTAACACCCATAAACTACCTATGTACCCCTAAACCGAGGTCCCCCCACATCGACGCCACTCTATTAAAAATTTTTAACCCCTAATCTGCCGACCGCACACCGCTGCCACCTACGTTATCCCTATGAACCCCTAATCTGCTGCCCCTAACACCGCCGACCCTTATATTATATTTATTAACCCCTAATATGCCGCCCCCAACGTCGCCGCTACCTACCTACACTTATTAACCCCTAATCTGCCAACCGGACCGCACCGCTACTATAATAAATGTATTAACCCCTAATCGGCCTCACTCCCGCCTCAATAACCCAATAATAAATAGTATTAACCCCTAATCTGCTCTTCCTAACATCGCCGACACCTAACTTCAAGTATTAACCCCTAATCTGCCGACCGGAGCTCACCGCTACTCTAATAAATTATTTAACCCCTGTAGCTAATTCTAACCCTAACCCTAACACCCCCCTAAGTTAAATATAATTTTATTCTAACGAAATACATTAACTCTTATTAAATAAATTATTCCTATTTAAATCTAAATACAATTTTAAACTAATTACACCTACTCTAAGCCCCCTAATAAAATAACAAAGCCCCCCAAAATAAAAAAATGCCCTGATTGGAACAGCCAATAGAATGCAAGCTCAATCTGATTGGCTGATCGGATCAGCCAATCGGATTGAACTTGAATCTGATTGGCTGATTCCATCAGCCAATCAGAATGTTCCTACCTTAATTCCGATTGGCTGATAGAATCCTATCAGCCAATCAGAATTCGACGGACGCCATCTTGGATGACGTCATTTAAAGGAACCGTCATTCGGCGAGTAGGCGTCGGTAGAAGAGGATGGATCCGCGTTGGCTGGAAGATGATGGCTCCGGAAGAAAGAAGATTGAAGATGCCGCTTCATAGAAGACTTCATCCCGATGATGGACTTCTTCAGCGCCCGCTTGGATCAAGACTTCAGCCCGATGATGGATTTCTTCAGCAGCCGCTTGGATCCAGACTTCAGCCGGAGGATGGACGTCACTCTTCAGCCCCCGCTTGGGCTTGGATCAAGATTTCGGAGGCTCTTCTGGACAGATCGGGACCCGGTGTGGTGAAGACAAGGTAGGGAGATCTTCAGGGGCTTAGTGTTAGGTTTATTTAAGGGGGGTTTGGGTTAGATTAGGGATATGTGGGTGGTGGGTTGTAATGTTGGGGGGGGGGTATTGTATGTTTTTTTTTACAGGCAAAAGAGCTGAATTCTTTGGGGCATGCCCCGCAAAGGGCCCTTTTCAGGGCTGGTAAGGTAAAAGAGCTTTTCTATTTTAATTTTAGAATAGGGTAGGGCATTTTTTTATTTTGGGGGGCTTTGTTATTTTATTAGGGGGCTTAGAGTAGGTGTAATTAGTTTAAAATTGTTGTAATATTTTTCTAATGTTTGTAAATATTTTTTTATTTTTTGTAACTTAGTTCTTTTTTATTTTTTTGTACTTTAGTTAGTTTATTTAATTGTATTTATTTGTAGGTATTGTATTTAATTAATTTATTGATAGTGTAGTGTTAGGTTTAATTGTAGATAATTGTAGGTAGTTTATTTAATTTATTTATTGATAGTGTAGTGTTAGGTTTAATTGTAACTTAGGTTAGGATTTATTTTACAGGTAATTTTGTAATTATTTTAACTAGGTAGCTATTAAATAGTTATTAACTATTTAATAGCTATTGTACCTGGTTAAAATAAATACAAAGTTGCCTGTAAAATAAATATTAATCCTAAAATAGCTACAATATAATTATTATTTATATTGTAGCTATATTAGGGTTTATTTTACAGGTAAGTATTTAAATTTAAATAGGAATAATTTATTTAATAAGAGTTAATTTATTTCGTTAGAATAAAATTATATTTAACTTAGGGGGATGTTTAGGGTTAGGGTTAGAATTAGCTTTAGGGGTTAAAAAATTTATTAGAGTAGCGGTGAGCTCCGGTCGGCAGATTTGGGGTTAATACTTGAAGTTAGGTGTCGGCGATGTTAGGGAGAGCAGATTAGGGGTTAATACTATTTATTATAGGGTTATTGAGGCGGGAGTGAGGCGGATTAGGGGTTAATACATTTATTATAGTAGCGGTGCGGTCGGCAGATTAGGGGTTAATAAGTGTAGGTAGGTAGCGGCGACGTTGGGGGTGGCATATTAGGGGTTAATAAATATAATATAGGGGTCGGCGGTGTTAGGAGCAGCAGATTAGGGGTACATAGGGATAACGTAGGTTGCGGCGGTGTACGGAGCGGCAGATTAGGGGTTAATAATAATATGCAGGGGTCAGCAATAGCAGGGGCGGCAGATTAGGGGTTAATAAGTGTAAGGGTAGGGGTGTTTAGACTCGGGGTTCATGTTAGGGTGTTAGGTGCAGACTTAGGAAGTGTTTCCCAATAGGAAACAATTTAGCTGCGTTAGGAGCTGAACACTGCTTTTTTGCAGGTGTTAGGTTTTTTTCAGCTCAAACAGCCCCATTGTTTCCTATGGGGAAATCGTGCACGAGCACGTTTTTTAAGCTGGCCGCGTCCGTAAGCACCGCTGGAATTTAGAGTTGCAGTGGCGGTAAATATGCTATACGCTCCCTTTTTGGAGCCTAACGCAGCCCTTCTGTGAACTCTAAATACCAGCGGTATTTAAAAGGTGCGGGAGAAAAAAAGCCAGCGTAGCTAACGCACCCCTTTGGCTGCAGAACTCTAAATCTAGCCGATAGTAAATAAGGTTGAAAAACGACAGAAGTCTGTTGAGTTTCACCTATACAAATCTTAATATACTTACAATAAAAGATCAAGTTGAGCTTAAATTAATCCCATTAAAAAAGGTGACCCATTTAACACAAGCAATCATATCCCTGAATTGTGTTTCTAAGCAGAAATGCATCTAACCCATTTTTCATTCCTTACTTGTGGGAATTCACTTCCTGGCCACCAGGAGGAGGCAAAGACACCCTGCAAAAAAGCTTTAAATATCCCTCCCACTTCCCTCTCTCTACCAGTAGTTATTTGCCTCATCAACAAGAAGCAGGCAAGGATAGAGGTACAAATAAGAGAAATTCCTATACAACTGAGATAATCAACATTAATAACAATGCTGATGAATATCGCTCAATGTATCATTACAAACGATGATGCAAGCAATGGGTTAAACATAAAGTCTCCCAATATGGAAATGGCAATATATTAAGCACATGGTACTCCCCACAATGGTAATCGTCACCTGTAATGTTAAAGTAACATCCAACATGCGGAAGGGTGAGTAATTCACCCATCTGTTACCTCTGCCTCACCGATAATAAGGAAGATGCCTCGGACAGCTATAGTAATACTTGTATTGCTTCGGTGTGGAATTATTACCTCTCGTTATGATCCTTGCTGTTCCTGCGGTCTCACTTCCGGATGTTGGTGGGTCTATTACTAGTGACGTGACGTGTCTCCATGAGCATGGGGGGGGAAAGCAGCCAATCCAAAAAAGTGCCTTCTATAGCAATCATCAGATGGAACTCCACTGGCGTCAGGGAAATGTGGATCCTCGGCAAAAAGGACTACTTGTAGTCCGCAAGGCAAAATAGAAAAAAAAGGAAGCCTTGGAGCCAGAAATTTTGAAAGTAAAAGTCCACTTTATTTCTTCAACGTATGTTAAAATAACAACAACAAAATCTATGAGTATGGCATCTGCCGAAATGCGTAGGATCTGTTAAGCCTACTTCCTACCTGGCTTGTGTTGTTGTTATTTTAACATACGTTGAAGAAATAAAGTGGATTTTTACTTCCAAAATTTCTGGCTCCAAGGTTTCCTTCTTTTTCTATTTTGCAAGGATAGAGGTGTTCCAGTTTCTTTGAAGAATTACAGGGCTGTTAATCCCAGAATTTCCCTCAATGGATAGTTCCTTGAAGAGAGGGCTTTCGGAGAGTACTGGCTGTGCAAAGTACATATTCTTGTTGGAGTTGTGTCACAAGCCTGCCATGGGTGTCACTGGGATAGTTCTTTTTTTAGCCTCCTCTTGTTTTGGCCATGAAGAGTACTCCCTCAAGATATCCTTTAATGATAATTACAGGATGGGCTACCTACAGTTTCCTAGGACCTACAGAGGGGTAAGAACAGTAGAAGGGACTGCAGATGGGTAAGTACCCATGTATCTCTCTCAGCCCACATATTATAGCCACACTTGTTAAATTCATAGCCTGTTTTAACGGCATCAATAGTTACTATTGTTGGGTAGTTCTGTGACTGTACTAGCAGTTTAGCACATAGTATTTCGGCATGTCAAATGTGACTTTTAGACTATGTTAAGGAAACAGTAATCTCTTTCCACTCAGTATATTGTTATGCTAAATTTATTTTCTCATACTCATGTTTTTATGTCTGCAAACTTTGTAATAGAGGTTTTACTTTTATTGAGGCCTTTCATAACCCTGCTCTGGTCACCTCCGGTGGGTGCCGCATTTTAGAACTCCTTCTCAGTCTAGGTTTAGGACTCTAATATGCACAGGAGCCATTGTGGTGGGACATCGACCGGTCGGTGGGGTGGGCTATTATTTTTTGCGCCTTTTTTCCTAGATGGTGTGCTTTCCGCAAGTATACAGGATCATTGCGCAGGAAGATATGCCACTACTGTGACGTATCTACAGCGGCCGACAGCTTAGCACTGCTATTGCATTCATTATCAGGTAAATGCCGGGTGCAGGAAGCTGCAATGTGGTAGGAATTTTCTATACCTATATAACTCGTTTTATTTAGTCGATCCTCAATTTTCCCAAGGTGAGTGTGAATTTTATTTTTTAACATTTTCGCTGGGCAACTGATATCTGTTACCCGTGAGGTGCCAGGATCAGAGAGGATTTTCCTCAGTGAGAGCAGATATACATGACAGTATGATATGTTACTGTGTACCAGTACTTATTTACTATCCCTTAGCAGTTAGGGTGTCCTGTAGTTTCCAATATACACTACCTTTTTTGGACAGTAGAGTACATGCTATCATCATAGTAGATACACATCTTTTTATATGCAGAGCAGCCCATTCCACCCCATCAGTCTCTACTTCTTGGGCATTTAAAAATTTGCAAAATGTTACCATTTTGATGTATTTGCCTCTTCGAAGGCTGTTTTTTGGAAAGAAAGCACTGCAGGCCGCAGTGTCTTGCCCATAGGAACTGCCTTATTCTTTGTCCGAACTTTTTTTTATGGACTCCACAGCTTGGGCATTAGATCCAACACAATATGGCTCATGGAATCTTACCACTATCTGAAAGAAAACATAATTTATGCTTACCTGATAATTTCCTTTTTTTTCTTGGTGGTGATAGTATACAAGGCCCGCTCAGTACATTTTTTATTTAATTTTGGCAGCAGTTTTTCCTATGCACCTTATCATACCCTGCTTGCCTTTCCTACCTTTCTGTTAAGTTTCCTCTGCTTGGCTATACAATAAACTTGGATACACTGGGAGGTGGGATAGTTCAAACGTTCTTGGTGTTTGGGGTGTCTTTGCAACCTAATGGCAGGAATTCAATCCCACACATTAAGGCTTGTGGACTCCATGAAAGAAAGGAATTTATTAGGTAAGCATAAATTGTTTATTTTCTTTTTTTATATACTATTAATGGATTATAATTTTTATGTGATTCTAGAAGCCCCAACTCAATGTGCATAGAGGCCAAAGACCCTTCTCACTTGTAAAGTGTGCAACATCTATAGTAATAATAGCCATAATGTAACAACCATGGTAATTTGCAAAATGGAAGGACTGTAGTTAAAGTGATGGTAAACTTACATGTTTTAAAATAAGGTACTCTAAGCAATATTTTACAGGGACTTTAATGGATCACTTCTAACAAAGATGCACTGTAACTTAGCCCGCGCTTCAGTCGCCCACTCCAAAACTGGTATTTTTTGGGTGAGCTAATGGTTTGAACTGTTCTCCAATCGGTGCTGTAACTACAAAAAAAAAAAAGAGTTTTGAAGTGGGTGGCTGGAGCACAGGGGATTAGAATGGCGTTGCTAGATTAAAAAGTAACTTACAGCGCATCTTCATTAGAAGTGATCAATTAAATTCCCTCTAAAATATTACTGAGATTATTGACCTCATTTTAAAACATTTCAAATGAATGTCCTCGTATTGTTGATAAGATTGGTCAATCATGTTATTTCCCAGAAAATCATCTGTTATCTGTGTCTTTATCCTGTACAAGTGGGTAAAAAAACAAAATTGATAACCTTAAATGAACTACCATCACGAGAAAACAGGTGGTTTAAATTCAGATACTTGGTAAATGATGCAATACATAGCATTTAATTGTGTGTTACATCAAATCATAATATGGCATTTATCAGTTGCTGCAATGTATTGTGGCTTAACCTCTTTGTTAGGGTTAACCTTTAGACTACGTTAGGTCATTCCATGCTGTCCTAAAAGTGCTTGGCTTTAACACCATTAGGACAGCATGGAGCATCCTAGCTTTTGCGGCATTCTGCTTATCTCCTTGTATAAACTCAGGTGGATCTAATGGGGGACGTGCCTAGCAATGCAGGCAGTCTGCCAGGAGCCAATCAGTACCCTTTCACATGATCACAGTCAGGGGCAGAACTACTAGTGGTGCAGCCAGTGGTGCAGCCGGTGTTCTAAATTTTGTCTCGACATAAAAATTCCAGACCCGCGTCACTTCCGGTGATGTGACATCAGCTGTTGGAGGTGTGTGGCGCTCACGGCGCATGCGGAAGAAGGCCCAACCTCCCAAAATCAGCTGTTGACATTTGCACAACGGGTCGAGGAATGCTATGGCCCATATACTTCATTGTGCGCACATGGCCCGACTCCTCACACTCAGCTTAATAAGCTGCATCAGAGACAAGGCGCTAGCAGCACACTGGCAACACTACCCTATTGGTTGTCCAGCCAGTGACTTCACGGACACACAGACCAATCATATAATGCAGTAACGCCTATTTCCTATGTATTATCTGATTAGTCCTTAGTCCGTTTGATTTGACGCCTACACCTACATTCAATTTCCAAATTGCTCCATCGCACGCCGCCGACTTGCCGTGCCTGCCTCGTGACATTGAGCTGACATACCGGGGGGTGCTGTGGCTGATGCGGGTTACAGGGAGGGTGGGTGCATTGGGACTTATGTGGGTTACGGGGGGGCTGATGGTGGTTACAGACAGTGCTTATGGTGGTTAAAGGTGGTGCTTATTGGGGGGTTACAGTGGGAGCTGATGGGGCTTATGTAGGTTACACAGGGGGTGCTTATGTTGGTTACTGGGGGTGCTTATGGGGTTTACAGTGGGAGCTGATGGGGCTTATGTAGGTTACAGAGGGGATACTTATGGGGGTTACAGTGGGAGCTGATGGGGCTTATGTAGGTTACCGAGGGGTGCTTATGGGGCTTATATAGGTTAAAGAGGGGATACTTATGGGGGTTACAGGGGGTGCTGAGGTTACAGGGGGTGCTGATGGGTGTTACAGTGGGAGCTGATGGGAATGATGTAGGTTACAGAGGGGGTGCTGAAGGGTTTTATGTAGGTTAAAGAGGAGGTGCTTATGGGGGTTACGGGGTGTGCTTATGAGGCTTATGCAAGTTACAGAGGGGGTGCGTATGGGGGTTACAGGGGGTGCTGATGGGGCTTATATAGGTTAAAGAGGGTGTGCTTATGGGTGTTATGGGGGGTGCTGATGGGGCTTATGTAGGTTACACAGGGGGTGCTTATGGGGGTTACAGTGTTAACCCCCATAAGCACTGGGACCCCAACAAGCAGTGCAGCAGCAGGCTGCTTTGTCTGTCTGAGATTTTTTTTTTAAAAAATTATTCAAAAATAGAGCAGACTCCAGTAAGAGCAAACCCCATACATTTAGAAATCCCCAAATCTGGAATTATTATGAAATCTGGATTTTTAAACTCTCAGGAGCAGGTCACATGGTCTCCCTCTCCCGAACACAGAAGAATTTCATCTATCGGCAGAAAGGAAAAAACTTAGCAAAACATCTCATGTAAGATCTCCCCTGAAAGCCCTGCTCTTTCATATTGTATGTAAATAGTTTGTTGACAGGCAGGTTTTTTTTAATGTTAATAACTTTTTTCCACCCCTTTTGGTAATGAGATGATATATGCCCGCACTGCAGACTGACATGTGCAGTTCGTTAAACTGGGGGGGGGGGGGGTGATAAGTCTGTAGGGGAAAATAGCAATCATTGTTCATGAACCTCTCAGCTCCTGTCCCTTTTTAACAGCAGCTAAAAGTTTAAAAAACACTGGCAGTGGCTGCTGTGTCTCTCCCGATCTCTGGAACACTTAACTTGCACAGCATAGGGGGAGCAGCAAACACAGACATTTATTTATTTAGGCAAATAGTTACCACTTATCTAGTTGAAGTAATTTTAAGACACTATAGTATGATCACTTTTGGGTTGTTGCAGTGTTAGTGCACTAACTTGCTGTCTAGGAAAATAAAAACATTTTCTCTCCCCCCTATTTCTTGTAAACATATGGTATATTCCATTACAAGCAGGAAGTGAGGAGAAAAAGAAATTATATCGGCCAGTCGCTGCTGCAAGAAGTTAGTGCTGGGAATAAAGTTATGACAGTGCTAAGCTGTGTCTGTGACCACTAGTGTAGGTAATAAGTACCATATGCTGCACATAACAGTCTATTTATATTGCTTGTCAGACCTGCAAACTTTACTGGGTTTATGAGATACTGAACCATTTACATTTTCATCATGGTAGAAGTATTAAAAATGATTTTATTACAAGACCAGAGACTCCTATTTTGCATTACTTTCTTTTACTACTCAAGTATGCAGCACTTAAAAGTATAACAAACATCATCAATACAATGATATTTAAAACAAAACAGAAAATAAAGAATAACAATAAGTAGCTAAGGTAAAACCTAACTTATAACTCCAGGAAAAAAGTTACCAATCATAGTAGGAGTAGTGACCATAAACTGACCAATATACAGCCACACCTCCTCTTTCTTTTGCTGCTCATCTCTGAGATAAGTCACGCAAAACATTTGTCTTAAAATATTTGTTATTTCATGTTATATTTATTGTATGTTATTGTTTATAATTGTTTATAATCTTTTCACTTGTTTACTTAGTTTTTTCCTCTGTTTTTTCCTTTTCAATTTTTCGTTCTAATACAAAATATTTTTCTTTTTGCTATCAAATCTCTTATTTTCGGTCTGTGTATCCGGTTTTTGTTTCCCTTCCTTTTTTGGCTTGTCTTACCCTCTTTTCCTTCATTTTTCTTTGTTTCCTGGCAGCCGTTTTTTATTTGAACCTACTTTGTCTGAGTCTCCATTTTCTGCTGCGCGCGCCGCCCGCTTCCATTTTGGGGGCTGTCCCTCAGGTTTTTTCCCACCCTCTTACCTTGCTGATGCTTATCTGTCATATCGCTTCAGCTCCGGTTCAAGCAGTTATATTGTTGCAACTCTGTATACGAGTTTTGTTAGGAATTTAGTCAGTTTCACTTAGTTTTTATATTATTCTTATTTAGATATTTGTTAGGCTCTGTTGCCATCTCGTGGCTAATATATATATATATTTATTTTAAAGAATTTTTTTTGCCTGAAATTTGGTAATTATTATTTTAAATCAGTTGGCTTATTATTACAATGTCTGCACCCCCTAAAGGTACTACTCCACTAACTGCACAAACTGTGCAATTAATGATTGATTCATCCATGAACAAATTATTTATGTCCTCTTTAATGGGTTTTAAAGAGACAAAAAAAAGTCCTTAAAAAGGAAAAATCCTTCTATTGCTGTAAAAGCAAATAAGAAACTTATTTCTAAGTCTCGTCAGCTACTTTCTCACACATCAATTCCTCACAGCAAAGGAACAAAAACGGCTGTAAAGAGAACCCTGCATCCCAAGGGTATCAAAATGGGAGATACTAGAGTAATTTCTAAATCAAAATAAAAAATTAAAACGTTTGAAAAAAATGTCTTTCTCAGATTTTAATACTTCTGATGAGGAAGAATACACTGATATTAATTTGTATTATTTTCATAATGATTCCGATGATTCAAATTATTTTCCCCAACAGCCAAAAAACATAAGAAAATGTTGAAGAAATTAAAAAATTTAAATGAGGAAGAAGTGGAGTTTACTGACTGCTTAGGAAACCCCATATTTAACCCAGATTAATTGCATCATCCTTGTTCTGCCGAGTGGTGTCCATCTATCTACTCCTAAAAAATGCTTCCGTTACCCCTGAAGTGGACCCCAAAATTTTAAAATTCATTGGTGCCCCAGGTTACAAGTTAAAGAAAGGTATTGACAGATCTTGGAAGATCTGTCAGGACAAATTATTAGATACTGTGGTTCCTATTACTAAATTATTTGAAATGTCAGAGCAAGGTGTTGCAGAGAATGCCCCTTTGGATCCTTATGTAGTTTGTAAATGGGTTCAAAGGCTTCTCTGTTTTGTGGGTAATACCAATACCGCTATGTCCCTTGAGAGGTGGCGCAATATTTTGCGCAAAATTTATCCAAAAATATCTGATTTCGACTCTATCTAGCCTCAGATGATAATGGTCTTCTGTTTGGAGATACTTATTTAAAAGATTTAAACCAATATGTTAACACCTTTTCTAATTTAAATAAAGTCAAGTCTTCAGCTAAGAATTTTTTTTATCCCAACCAGAATTTCTCTGACAGAGCCGGGAGAGGCAGAGGCTGCTTTCCCGGCCGTCATACATACTTACCCAGGTCTCAATATTTTCAATCCCATCAGTCCCATTATCCTACTCAATATAATTCTCAATTTCAACTAAACTTCCAAGAATCTTCAACCTCTTCCTTCTTCCCATCATGAGGCTGTCCATGGAATCAAAGAGGTTTTAGAGGCAGAGCAAGAGCAAGACAAGCTCCAGGTAATTATGTTATTTCCTTTCCATGTTCCTTCTTTCCCAGACAGAATTAGTGGCAGAATCGCTTTGTTTGCTCAAAATTGGATTTCAATTACCACAGACCCTTGGGTTCTTCAAGCAGTCTCAGGTATTCACATATAATTAATCTCTCTTCCTGTTCAAATAAAACTTCCTCACCCCATTCAATTTTCTCAAGAAAACAAAATTCTGGTCCAAAACGAAATTTCAACCCTTTTTTCCAAAAAAGCAATTCTCCCCGTACCTCAGCCTCACAATATCTATTTAAGCAACTTATTTCTGGTAAAAAAAGAAAGAAAAACAATCAGTTCAGACCAGTAATAAATTTAAAATCCCATACCATTTCAAAATGGAAGGTATACATTTGCTGAGAGAATGTTTAAGAGAAAACGATTGGCTGGTTCATCTAGATCTCACAGACGCCTACCTAGCTGTTCCCATCGCCCAAGAACATTGGAAGTTTTTAACCTTCCGTTGGGAGGATCAATTTTGGAATTTCACCTGCCTTCCTTTCTGTCTCTCCTCTGCCCCTTGGATTTTCACCAAATTACTCAAACCCGTGGTGGCTTGGAGACTTTGGGGTGTTTGTCTGATAATTTATTTGGATGACATCTTAATTATGGACCAGGATATTCTCTCTCTTCAGAATCATTTGTCTTCCACAATTGCCTTATTGGAATCCTTAGGTTTTTTTTCCCTCAAAATATTTTTTTTTTATTGTAGAATAAACATATTAAAATGACAACAGTTTCAATGGTATTGTATGGAATCAAATGTCCAACAATTATGGTACAACAAATGCAATAAGCAAAATAATGTGGACAATTAGCTGTTTAGGATGAACATAGATAAGATTTTCTAAAATTATGTAACCTTTCAAATTAGACAAATGTTACTAACGTAGTTCAAGTCAGCTGGTAATTACCATTTAATAAACCTCTTTTGATAACACGTAGGTTTGAGTGTGATGTGCGTCACCAGGCGGGGCAAGCAACCCCAAGAGAGGAGGGGGAAGGGTAGGTCACCTAGTAAGGAGAGGGCAAAGGGAGAAGGAGGAGGGGAGGGCTTCAGTCAAATGCCAGGTTCGGGTAGAGTTTTAAGCTATACATTATTATAGGGAAAGCCTAGGAACTCTGTTCCCAAATCTGCCAATATAAATCCTCTTTGTCTAGACTAGAGTAAAAACTTTTTTCCATATTGGCGTATAATTGAATTATAGGGGTCATGGCTGTAATGTCTGGAGGTTAAGACTGCTTCCACGCTCTAGCTATCACCAGTTTCATGGCTGCAAGAACAAAAACTATCAATTTAGATAGGGGAGTCTGAACATTTCGTGGAAATATATGTAGGAGGGCCATCTCCGGGGTTAGTGAGGTTAACAACCCAAGAGCTGAGCAGAGGTCAGACACTTGGTTCCATTTGGGCTGTAATTTGGCACAATCCCACCATACGCGGATCTCTGAGCCCTTTTGTCCACATTCCCTCCAACATAGGGGGGATGCTGACGGGAACATCTGCAAAAGTCTGGTAGGAGTGTAGTACCATCTCAAGAACAGCTTCATGTAGGATTCCAAAGTGTTTGCACAATGTACTGTCTTCTTTTTTAAAGTCACAGCTAGATGTAAGTCCTTGTCCGTAATTGGTCTGGATAAGTCACCCTCCCAGGCCCTAAGTTGCCAAGGTCTACCCGGGTTAGTGGACATCTGTATTAGATTATAGAGGTGTGATATGAATTTAGGGGTCTTAGCTTGTAACTGCCACAGTTTCTCCCAGGTGGTCCGAGGTCTACTGGAGACTTTAGGGAATCCCCAGGACAATAGGAAGGAGTATAGCCTGGAAAACCCAAATATGGCCCACAGTGGAGGGTTTTGCACGATAGAGCCCAAATTACTCGGAATAAGCAATGCGTCTGATGAATAAAAATGGGATACTTGTCGCAAGTCCCATTCACCGCACTGCAAAATATGTGTGTCTGGCAATGTTGCAAGTAGGGCCGGGATAGAATGTATAAGAGAGGGATGTGGAGTTATATCAGGAAGATATCTGAGGCTTTGCCATATTTTTAAATTGTCTCTGATAATGGCATTCTCAATCCCCAGAGTATCCAACCGATATTCGGGGATCCAGGGTAGGTCAGCCAGTCCAAGCCCTGGAGGAAGACCAGATGCCTCTATAGCCTTCCATCCCTGTGGCTCACCTCTGTCCGCCCACGCCGAAACGTGGGAAAGTCGTGCAGCTTCGTAGTATCCTTGAATACTAGGCATAGCTACGCCCCCTTGTTCATAACATTTCTGAAGTCTTTTCACCACTATGCGGGGTTTGGACTGACCCCATATGTATTTCTGGCCAAGGGACTGAAGGCTGCATATAAGGCCACTAGGAACATTAAGTGGGATACAACGGAAATAGTAGAGATTTTTGGGTAGGATCGTCAATTTAAAGGATGCTATGTGGCCGAGCCACTGAGATCTTCTCTGATAATAGTGGAATAGTTTAGAGAAACTACTAGTTTTGGGTCAGATCCTAACTGAACTCCTAGATGGCGAATGGTATTTTGAGACCACTGAAAGGAATAGGACGCTTGAAGAACATCTCATTCAAATGTGGGAATACAGATAGGTAGTGCTTCAGTTTTGAGGACATTAACCTTATAATAGCTATGGGTGTTGTGACAGACCCTTCTGTCAGTACTGAAAGAGTTAACTTTGTTCAGCTTTAAGAAGCTATTTTCTAAATACAAGGTTGCTGGCATCAGCTATTGTGTGTTGTAATTAAGTTTAAGTGATAAACATTCACATTGTTTAATCCCATCCAGAGAGCAGACGCCCAAGTGATAAGAAAGGCTCAAGTGTGTCTTGTGTTTAACTTGTTTATCTGCTTAAGTAATGTAATTCTATTGTGGCATGTCAAAGGGCATTTTCCCTCTATCTAATGTACAATATTCTTTCAACCCCCCATCTGGGGTCAGACCTGCATAAATACTGGGCACATAGCCTTCAATAAAGTACATTCTGTTTTTACCTTCAATGTGGAGCCTGGTCTCATGTTTGAGGGGGGAACTGGCTGGGTTGTGAGTTGCTGATCCCATATTCAGGACATCATTCACCTGGTATTAACTCTTGGTATCCTGTCGGTACCGTAACAATTGGTAGCAAGCAATGGGAGGATCCTTATCGCCCAGAAGAGCAACTACACATCCAGACCGAATGGGAATACCGTATGAAAGGCTAAAAAGAGCTACCCTTAAAGACCTGCTAGAACAACGGGGCCAACAAACCAGTAACCTCAGGAAGAGGGAGATTATTACAAGACTGACCGAGATGGACGGAGTACCAGGGCCCGAAGAAACCAATAAGCCCTGCATATCAGACAGAACCCCCGAAGAAGCAAGCTTTGACCGGGCTGTCAAAATAAGACTGGCACACCCCAGTGGAAAAGAGAAAAGTGCATTTTACAGCTTTTAAAACCTTCCTGGAAACAGAAGGAGAGATAGATGGGTACCTTGCGGATTTTGAGAGGCAATGTGCACTACACCAGGTACCCGCAGAGGACTGGGTCACGATATTATCCGGAAAATTATCCGGCCGGGCCAGTGAGGCTTTTTGGGCCATTCCAGATGAGGAAGTCGGGGATTATAATACTGTAAAAGAGGCTCTGCTCTCCAGGTATGCGGTTACACCTGAGGCGGTTCAGAGACACATGTAAGGTGCACCGCACAGCATCTTACTGGATGGCGGGGTGCCAAGCCGTATCTGGGGAAGAGGTGCTGCAGCTATTCCTGTTGGAACATTGCTTTGACAAGTTATCAGCAGGAGTTAGAGAGTGGGTTCGGGACCGTAAACCCTCCACTCTGCATGAAGCTGCTAGCCTGGCAGATGAGTATACGGATGCCCGCAAACTGGATACTGCTACCACTAAGCCCCCTGCTAGAGTGGAGTACAGACCCCCAGTCACCCAAGCAGCTGCCAGTTACCAACCCCCGGTGCACTGCTATACCACACCGCCTTCAGCCACGAACTACCCTCAGACAGCCCGGTTCACCTCACGGGATTACTCACAGCCTATTCGGTGCTTTGGATGTAAGCAACTAGGGCACAAAAGATCGGAGTGTCCCCTAAACACTGCGAACCAAGCACAGTTCTGGAGGAGACCCACCAGCGGAATCCCACGTAACCCTCAGCCTGCTGCCCACTGCGTAGAGGGGGAAGAATGCTGGGGCATCCTACATGAAGCAGACCCCGTGCAAGCTGTCCACCGGGATAACCGACAACAGCACCGGCAACTGGTTAAAGTGAATGGGAAGGAGGTCAGTGGTCTACGGGATACTGGTGCTACCATGACCTTGCTCCAAAAGAACTTGGTGTCCGAAAACCAGCACACCGGAGACACTGTGGCTGTGAGGGTGGCAGGGGGCACTGTGTTCCGCCTACCTGTTGCCCGGGTACATTTGGATTGGGGAGTGGGCACTAGACATGTGAATGTGGGGGTCATGAAGGATTTACCAGCTGATGTTCTCCTTGGAAATTACTTGGCCCCCCTTGTTTCAGCCTATGCTCCCATGGGTCCCGCTGATGTTAACCCTGTGACTACCCGTGCCGCCGAGACCGACCCACCTGCTGCTGAGACCCAGGTAAGATGCTCTTCCCTGACTTGTACCCTAGATCAGGCCCCCTTAGGCTGGGATACCCCAGAGACGTACGGGAGGGAAACCCGGGAGGATCCGACCCTTCAGAAGTACAGGGCTAGGGCAGATGCTGGAGAAGAGGGGGTAGATGGGGAACGTTATGAGTGGGTGGGGGATAGGCTATATAGAATCCCCAAACCTGCCCAGAAAAGTACTGCCCCTCCACAGAATCGGCAGCTGGTGGTGCCTGCGAAATACCAGCAAGAAATTCTGCAGATTGGGCACGATGTACCATTAGCTGGACATCTAGGGTCCCGCCGCACAGCTCATAGGATCACCCAAAATTTCTTCTGGCCCAATTTTATCCGAGATGTGCGGGTATATTGTAGTACTTGTGACACCTGTCAATGGGTGGGTAAGAGGGGGGATCACCCAAAAGCTAGGCTTATGACTATGCCTGTCATTGGGGAACCCTTTCCTGCAATTGAAATTGTGGGTCCACTGGCCAGGGCTAGTCCATCAGGTAAGAAGTATATTCTCACTGTGGTGGACTATGCCACTCGTTACCCAGAGGCAGTAGCACTGTTGAATATAGAGGCAGAGACAGCCGCTGACACCCTGGTTAAGGTTTTCACTAGGGTCGGGTTCCCTAAGGAGATTCTCTCTGATCAGGGGACCCAGTTTACCACTGTGCTCACCCAGCAGCTGTGGAAGGTGTGCGGCATTAAACCATTGCTCAGTTCGCCTTATCACCCACAGACTAACGGTCTCTGTGAGCGCTTTAATGGCACCCTCAAGCAGATGCTGAGGACCTTTACTGACACTTGCAGAGACTGGGAACGATTCCTGCCTCATCTGTTATTTGCGTACAGAGAGGTGCCCCAGGAATCTACTGGGTTCTCTCCCTTTGAGTTACTCTATGGGAGAAGGGTCCGCGGCCCCCTGGATCTCATTAGGGGACACTGGGAGGGAGAGACAGAGCAGGAGGGGATCCCCATAGTACCATATGTTCTGGAACTCCGGGACCGCATGGAGAAACTGTCCCTGATGGTAAGAGAGAATCTCCAGGTGCCCCAGGGGAGACAGAAGGGGTGGTACGATCGGGGTGCCCGGCAGCGGGTCTTCCAGGTTGGACAGAAAGTTTTGGTGCTCAAGCCTGTGAAGACCAACAAGATGCAAGCATCTTGGCAGGGCCCGTATAAGGTGTTATCTCAGGTGTGTGATACTACCTATATTATAGCCAGCTGTGCAGATGAAAGGATCCAGCAATCCTTTCATGTGAACATGCTGAAGGAGTATCAGGAGAGGCCAGAGGATGTCGCTGCAGTGTGTGCCCCTGCTGAAGACGACCCAGAGAATTTACCCCTGCCCGACTTATTAGAGAAGGACCCCCAGACTGACCTCACTAGTCTTGTGCAGCTAGGGGACCGGTTAAACCCTACCGAGAGGGTACAGGCAAGACAGCTCCTGTGGGAGAAGCAGGCGACGTTCTCCCAAGAGCCCGGTTACACTACTCTAGCTGTACATAAGGTAGAGACCCCTGGACAGAATCCCCTGCGACAGCCTCCCTACTGTATACCCGAAGCAGTCCGAGAAGGAATGTGAAAGGAGATACAGGAGATGGCTCGGATGGGAGTCATCGAGCACTCCGATAGTCCTTGGGCTTCACCTGTAGTCCTGGTACATAAGAAAGATGGGACCACCCGGTTCTGTGTGGACTACAGGCGGCTCAACGAAAGGACCACCACTGACGCTTACCTGATGCCCCGGGTAGACGAATTACTAGACCGTATTGCTAGGGGACTCTATCTGACCACCATAGACCTGTGTAAAGGCTATTGGCAGATTCCCCTGGCCGAGGATGCTATCCGCAAGTCGGCATTCGTCACCCCATTCGGCCTGTACCAGTTTAAGGCCATGCCCTTTGGGACGAAGAATGCTCCGGCTACCTTCCTGCGTATGGTGGATAGACTCCTCGATGGCAGACGCCCAAGTGATAAGAAAGGCTCAAGTGTGTCTTGTGTTTAACTTGTTTATCTGCTAAAGTAATGTAATTCTATTGTGGCATGTCAAAGGGCGTTTTCCCTCTATCTAATGTACAATATTCTTTCAACCCCCCATCTGGGGTCAGACCTGCATAAATACTGGGCATATAGCCTTCAATAAAGTGCATTCTGTTTTTACCTTCAATGTGGAGCCTGGTCTCATGTTTGAGGGGGGAACTGGCTGGGTTGTGAGTTGCTGATCCCATATTCAGGACATCGTTCACCTGGTATTAACTCTTGGTATCCTGTCGGTACCGTAACTGGTGTCAAATTTAAATATAAGGTCAAGAAGAGCAGGCAAAGAGCCCAATGGGTTTGCTAGGAACAAGGTCACGTCGTCGGCAAACAGGGCTATTTTCATGTCTCCTCCACCAAACCAGACTCCTCGTATCAGTTGAGAATTCCTAATGGCTTGGGCCAGGGGTTCAATAGCTAGAACAAAAATCAAAGGCGACAGGGGACACCCCTGCCTGGTGCCATTAGTGATTTGGATTTCCGGAGAAGCAAATCCCAGACACTTGACCACTGCGGAGGGGTCGGAATATAGGGCCCAAATTGCTGTAATTACCTCGAGTGGTAGGCCAAACTGTGCAAGAGTGAGCCACAGGTAGTCCCATCTGACCCTGTCAAATGCCTTTTCCGCATCCAGCGACAGGGCCAGCATGGGACGTCCCAGTCTTGAAGTCTCCGTAAGAATGCCGAGAACTCTTCGGGTGTTATCTGGTCCCTCTCTACCAAAAGTGAACCCGACCTGGTCCGAATGAACTATTTTCGGGAGTAAGTAGTTGAGGCAGTTAGCCCAGAGATTGGCATATAACTTTACATCTCCATTGATCAATGAGATTGGTCTATAACTGCTACACTGGGAGGGATCTTTGTTCGGCTTAGGGATAGGCAGTATTATTTCTTGCAAGAATTCCTTTCTGAATTAACCTGAATCTTGCGCATCTGAAAAGACCTTCAGAAGGATCTTATTTAGCTCCGTCTCGAAGAGTTTATAAAAGGCCGTCAGATACCCATCAGGGCCTGGAGCCTTATTGTTTTGAGTGTGCTTGATGGCCAGATTAAGCTCAGCTAAAGTAAATGGGGCACTAAGTGCTTCTTTGTCTATCTCTAGTAAGTTTGGTAGATTTAATTTATGTAGGAAGTCGGCTATATCTTGTGTAGAGGACTCTTTATTGGTCATGGAGGGCTGGAGATGGTAAAGTTCAGAATAATATTCCGCAAAAGTTTCACCTATTTCTTGGAATCCTTAGGTTTTATTGTGAACAAACAGAAATCGATTCTTTCTCCTTCCAGATCTTTGATTTTCTTGGGTTTTCAGATAGATACAGTTCTCTCTACCTTAAGTCTTCCTTCAGACAAAGTGAAGAACATCAAGAAAGAGATTTCCAAAACTTTATCCAAGGATTCGGTTCCAATCAGAACTATAACCAGAATAGTAGGTTTACTATCATCCTCTATTCAGGCTGTATTTCCTGCCCCGTTACATTATCACAAGCTCCAGAGATTGAAAATTTGTCATCTGAGGAAAGGTTTTTCTTATTCTCATTTGATTCCTTTCTTGGTGGCTTTCTCATTTGGAAGCTGGGAATTAGAGAGTCATTTTCGGCATAGAATCCAACGCCAGTCTTTCAGACTGGGGAGCTTGTTGCAGTCCCTCGACTACAGGTGGCAAATGGACTCTGGAGGAGAAACATTTTCATATCAATTGTTTAGAGTTATTGGCTGGCTCATTTACAGTCAAGAGTTTTGCCAAATGTTCTTCTCCAGTTTCCATTCTCCTGCGTATGGACAATATTTCCACAGTAATATGCAATATCTCAATCAGTTGGGAGGCACCAAATCCAGAGATCTATCCAATATCACCAAAGATTTTATTCATCTTTGTTTGTACAGGAATATCTCGGTCAAGGCAGAATACATTCCAGGTCAATCGAATTCAGCAGCGGATTGGGGATCCCGTCATTTGACGTATTTCAGCGACTGGAAATTGGACAGGAACCTTTTTCTTTCTCTCCAATTTCTCAGGGATCCCTTTTGTTTGGATCTCTTTGCATCCAGGACCAATTTTCAGATTTGTCCTTATTTCAGCTGGTGCCCAGATCCGAAAGCATCGGCCATAGATGCCTTCCTTCATCTGTGGCCTCTCCAGTGAGTTTATGCATTTCCTCCCTTTTCAATGATTCCAAGGACAATTTCAACTGTTCGTAGGGATCTTCTAACCTTAACGATTGTGACCCCCCTTTGGCCGACTCAGTCATGGTATCCCTCCCTATTGGAGATGTCCATCAATCTTCCAATTCTGTTTCCCTTTCTTCCCCATCTTCTCACAGATCCAGAAGGCAATTGTCACAATCTAGTTATTCAAGGCTCTCTTCACCTAGTGGCATTATTATTATTATTATTATCATCAGGTATTTGTAGAGTGCCAACAGGTTCCGCAGCGCTATGGATGATCTCAGGGGACCCTGGACTCTCCGAGGCCTTTCGGATGGAGCTAAGTCTCTCATCTAAGAGTCTTGGGCCCCAGGTACCCATAGATGCTACTTCGCTGCCTGGTCTAAATGGTCTAGCTGGTTCTTGCGGATAGACTTGGATCCCTTTTCTTCAGATCTGACGGATATTATTAACTATCTGTCACATCTTTTTGATTCAGGTCTAGCTTATAGATCCATTAATGTTCATCGTTCGGCCATTTCTGCTAGACATAATTTGATTAACAAACTTTCTGTCAGTAAACACCCTTTAATTTTTAGAGTTCTCAAAACTATTAGATTAAAATGCCCTCCGGTCCCTAAGCATGTAATTTCTGGGATGTGGATTTAATTTTTTATCTTTTCAAATCTTGGCCTGACAATGTTTCTTTGTCCTTAAAACAACTTTCAGCTAAACTCGCTACTCTCCTTTGTTTGATATATTTTCGTAGAGTCTCTGATTTCAAAGCTTTAGATTGGAATGCTAAATATTTTTCTCCGGAGGGAGTTACATTCTTTCTATTCCGTAGAACTAAGACTCTTTCTACTTCTATTTTTTATCCCTATCTTCCTTCTTAATCTTCTTTATGTGTGGTTGAATGTTTGAAATCTTATGAATCTAGAACTTTGTCTTTCAGAAAACCTTCTGATAACAAACTTCTTATCTCTTTTGTTCCTCCTCATGCTCCTATCACTTCAACTTCCATCGCTAGGTGGGTCATGAAATAAGCTGGGATTGATATTTCTTTCTCAGCTCATTCGGTCAGAGGTTCGGCTGCCTCAAAGGCCTTTTTGAAATCTGCTCCTCTTCAACAGATTTTGAGTGCTGCAGATTGGTCTTCAGATTCTATTTTTAAGCAGTTTTATTTCAGACACATTCAACATGCCTCGCTTAATCTTTTTTCATAAATCTATTTTTCTTATTGCTTTAAACTTGCAAAATAGTAGTCTCTGGTCTTGTAATAAAATTCTGATTATCCTAGTTTGTGAAGGTATACTCTAGATTTTGTTAGAGACATAGAGACAAGTATTTTCCCACCTCAAATGTTTTTACCCACCCTTTTATGATCATATATTATTACTGAATTTTGTTTTTGACAGTTTCCAACTGAACGGAATCCTTTTCTCATCTCCGGATTTCTTCCTTCTTCTCAAGAGGAATGTTAACTTATTGTTATTCTTTATTTTCTGTTTTGTTTTTAACTATCATTGTATTGATGATTTTTTTTATACTTTTAAGTGCTGCATACTTGAGTAGTAAAAGAAAGTAATGCAAAATACTCGTCTCTGTGTCTCTAATAAAATCTAGATTATACCTTCACAAACTAGGAGAATCGGAATTTATTCACTCTCTATTCTAATGTTGTGGAGAGAACACACCATTGTCTTGCTTTATTTTTAAATTATCATTTTTAAAAGATTCAGCACCAGATAAGCAATATGTTCACTCCCTGTTTTCTTTAATATATTATTTAACTGTAATTAAATTAATCACTTTTGCACCTTTGCTATTCAGTACTTAAAGGGACATGGAACCCAATTTTTTTCTTTTGTGATTCAGATAGAGCATGACATTTTAAGCAACTTTCTAATTTACTCCTATTATCAAATTTTCGTCATTCTCTTGGTATCTTTATTTGAAATGCAAGAATGTAAGTTTAGATGCCGGCCCATTTTTGGTGAACAACCTGGGTTGTTCTTGCTGATTGGTAGATAAATTCATCCACCAATAAAAAAGTGCTGTCCAGAGTCTGAACTAATAAAAAAAACTTAGATGCCTTAATTTTCAAATAAAGATAGCAAGAGAACAAAGAAAAATTGATAATAGGAGTAAATTAGAAAGTTGCTTAAAATTGCATGCTCTATCTGAATCACGAAATCATTTTTTTTTGGGTTCAGTGTCCCTTTAAAGCATTTTATGTGTACAGTGAAATGTATAACTATTTATATCTAGTATGTGTGTGTATGTATGTATATATACGTATATATATAATATATTTATATCTAGTATGTGTGTGTGTGTGTATATATATATATATATATATATATATATATATATATATATATAGTGTGTGTGTGTAACTATATAATGTATTTATATTTAGTATATGTGTGTGTATGTGTATATATATATATATAATGTATTTATATCTAGTATGTGTGTGTGTATATATATATATATAGTGTGTGTGTGTATCTTTATAATGTATTTATATTTAGTATATGTGTGTGTATGTATATATATATATATATATATATATATATATAAATATATATATATATAATGTATTTATATCTAGTATGTGTGTGTATATATATATATATATATATATATATACACAGTATATATAATCTCCAAAATCTGGTGAAATGCTTTTATGCAAGTGCAGGATGTCTTAGGGGCCCCAAAGAAAATTCTTGTACCTGGGCCCTCTGTTCATTACGTCCGCCACTGATTACAGTGATGATCAAGTGACTTCCTTTTGGCCCTTTTGTTGATGTTCTCAACTTGGACGGTTGCCTTAGTTCTTAAGTGGTTAAATACAGATGTTGCAAATAACACTAGTATTACAATAGAATTCTCAAACAAATTACAACAAATTCATATTAGAGTAACCTAAACTTCAGGAAAATCACTGAATTTCATAAACTAAAAAAAGTGCATATTTAGGGCTAGATTACGAGTGGAGCCTGAGCGATAAGGGGCTTATCACGAGAGTTTATGCTCATCAGGCTTACTTCTCGTATTATGAGCTGAAAGTAAACACGATTCCGTGAGCGCAATCGCAATTTATGCTAGAATGATTACCGTAACTTCAGAGCTCTTGTTAACTGTTTCGCAAAACATAAAAGTTGCACAAAACACATCAAAAATACATTATAAAGTACACTTACACTCAATAACACATCTAATAAAAAATATTCAATAATAATATTGCACACAAAAGTTATAAATGCTCAACAATAAGGTCTCAGGAAGGCAGGAAAAGTGCTTTAACATTGAGATACATACATATCTAAATATATATATATATGTATATGTGTGTGTGTGTGTAGATAGGTATTTATGTATTTATATGTGTAGATATGTATTTACAGACATATATACACATATAAACACATCAATACATCTGTACACATATCTAGACATATTGATAAGTGCATTGAAGCAATTTCCCGTTAAGTAAATGAAGACATGTAAAAGCATATTTATGCAATATTCGTATTTAATAAAGATTTTAACTATGTAGTTACTGTAAATATTTGAAATTTCAATGTTCTGCACATAATGCAGAATATATTCTATGTATTTCTCAATAGATATTCCTATATATATATATATATATATATATATATACCTGTATATATCTATACCTATATACAATCATGTGTGTGTATATATATATATATATATATATATATATTGTATAAAAAAAAATATCAGATATATGTAGAAATTATTTATGAATATATAGAATATATTCGGCTATGTGAAGATCATTGGAATGTGAAATATTAATATTTTCATGTCAGGTTAGTGCAAATGAGAATATGCGATTGTGTTTGCGCGAGAGTGGGGTGTTAAGGCTTTTTCCACTTTTTTTCCTCTGTTGACTTCTTTGGGGAAATACGTAAATGTGCACCCGATATTCTAAGTTCTGGTTTTTGAGCTAGTCGGGTTACCAGGAGAGTGAAAACATTTTACTTTCAAATAGAGTTGGAACCCGACGAGCGCAAAAATCATACTTCTAGTGCAATTAACGCTCAAGCGGGAGAATTAATTTGCGCTCCACTTGTCATCTGGCCCTTAGTGGGAGATTTTTTGTTTTTGAAATAGCATATTAAATGTTATACAGCCAATAATATCCTATCAATAAACTAAAAGTTAATCAAAACCAGGAAAAAGTTGCAAAATTATTTGCAGAAAAAGTTGCACGTTTTCCAACAATTTAGTTTTGCAAAGCAGGGCAATAATTAATTTAACAAAATGAAGATTTGATTTATTTATTCACTGGACAATTAACTGTTCATATATGGTTAATTGCAATGCCACCTATTTGATAAAACTATGGAAACCGTTGAGTACTTACATTTAGTTTTTTTTAGCATTAATATAATGCAAAATAAAAACAGTATTTCTGAGGCAAATAACACATAAAACATACAGTTGTAAAAAAACTAATTTCAGTTATGCTGGTAACATCTCAAATTTGTTGAAAAAAAAAAAATTGCATTTGAAGAAACTTAAAGGGACATCAAAATGCTGGGCACATCTTCAGGAACATAGCTATTAATCACCATTCTGTTGTTTTCCTTCCTGTGCCTTAGAAGTAATTTGCACATCATCAGACATCATCAGGATTGTAAAGGCATCAGTTAAGGTAAAACATTCTGGGTGAGACTTCAGAATTATTAGCAGATTACCTTACTGATTACTTCACAAGCATGAACAGCCAGTGAATGACTCTAGAGTCATCTAGTTTAAATATCTTGGCCTGTGGGCTTACTTCAGGGTGGCTTCTGATGACTAGTCTGGAGTCATTGATTACTTCATGACTCCAGAAAGACTGTCCTTTTTGACTAGGGTAGCTTCTGTAATGGGTTAAAAAAAGAGAATGGCTTTAAAGAGACATTAAACACCTCAAGATATTAATATAAATTGTTTAATTACAGGTAGTTAAACAACTTTCCAATATACTTTCATTATTTATTTTGTTCTCCTTTCCTGTAATTCTGAATATTGGGGGCTTTCCAATTCATGTTAAACGTGGAAGTTCAGAAACAGCTATATTCCACACAGTCATTGGTTTCACACTCTAGTAAGCCATTTATAACCATTCCTAATTGGCCTCAGCAGACAAGGTAACCTTAGTTACTATCTGGTGGTGCCCATGGACATTAGAATGTTACCCTAACTTTTTCAATATTTAAACAACTAATATAATTTTTAAAAATACATGTACAAATTATTCTCTGGCTAACCTTTTCTTTGAATACCACAATCAAGCATTGCTTTATTTAGTGTTTAACGTCCCTTTAAAGAGAGCCGCAGGTACAGGAGGAAAACCTATAGCATGGTGACACCACATAGTAACCATGCCACTGTTGTTGTACCCTTCAGGTCAATGTCCCTTTAACCCCTTAATGACCACAATGTACCCTGTATGTCACTGGTCGTTAAGGGTTTTTTCAGGACATAATAGCACAAGTCTAGCAAGAACACGCTATTAATGCACTACCTCCAGCAGGCTTTGTGGAATAGAGCAGTCTCAACACTGGTGGCAAGAGTGCGCTATAAAACAATCAAGTCCCAAAAAAAGGCTAGTGACATACAGGGTACGTCGCTGGTCTTTAAGGGGTTAAACACTTTCACGGATTAACTATTCATTTGTCTTTAAGCAAGAGTGAACTACATCATATGCTTGATCAATGCAGTGTATGCAAATGTTATAGCAATTATTAGACGTAAAAAATAATAATACACTTTAAAGGTTGTCAGAAATGCACACACACAATTCGCACTACATTTAACACTTTATTTAATTAAATCAGCCATTGTACACATTGCAGCTATGTATTGTTAGTGTTACTTTCTTTTCATTTGTATCTAAGACATGCCCTCATAGATATAATAAATTAGTTATCACCATGGGAACAGTATGCTGAATCATCAACTCAAATGTCACTTCCACAGTAGTAAAAAAAAATAATTAAAAAAAATCAGAAACCCAAAAAGTGAGTAGCATTTTATGCCATTACATTGACATCATCTGCACTGCAAATAGCACAACAGAAATGTTTTTTTTCCCCTTTCTTCAACAGACTAAGCCAAAAACATCAGCCGTCACTTTCCTCATAATAAAACGAGTTTCCCTTAAAACGATCCTGATTCCAGATAACACATCACAGATTCTCTTATGCTTGAAGTGTACCTATTGACTGAGAAAGTATTTTAGCAATATGCCTGACCCAACAAAAAAAGCTGCACAAGAGAGTTTTTAATTAAATATATCCAAATAATTTTTGAGCTTTGTCCAGCAGACTTCAAGAATTTTTTGACGACATTCCCTTAATTTACATAACATTCAGAGCACTAGGTGGGCTGTTTTTGATAATCCCTTGTTGATTTTTGTTCTATTATTTATAAATTAGCAATTTCGAAATGGCTACCACAATGTTGTTTTGTTCTTTTTTTAATCCAAATTTATACTTGAATTAAATAAATGGGTTTAAAATGTATACCGCTTATATATTTATAATATATTTTTATATATATATTTTTATTTGTATGTTAAAAGGCTACAATTCAAACCACAAGTAGAATAAAAGTACATAAGACAAAAAAATATTTCCTCTTTTATATTCCCTTCGTTAAAAAAAAAGTGCATAAATGCTATTTTATTTTTCCAAAAAATTTGTTTGAAGACATAAAAAAAGAGCAAAACGGAAACCTGCATTGTATCTTTAGCTTTTGACAGAAAAATAAAATACATAAATAGGTGATGACATATTTGTGAAAATTGCTTGCTCAGTGCTAAAGAGAGTTAACAAGCACCACACATGATTACAAGTTTATTTTATTTATTTTTTTTGTGTCACATGCATGTGCCAGAGGAAATCCTGATAAACATAGTGACTTATTTTTAAGTTATTGGGTAATTAATTTTCACATCACATTATTTACATGGCTATGGCCAGAAGATATTACCTCTAGTAATAAGACCTTTTGTTCTGCCAAAGGAGTGATGAGAACAGTTAAATAGTTGTATGCTACTTTAACAGATGACTAGACTTTTAACATATATCTAGTCTAGAATATCAGATAATGCATTTTGCCTTTAGATAAGCAGCTAGCATATTGGTTTGCCTGTTTGGTTTCATCTTATTTCTTTCATGTTTCAAAAGTAATTTTAGTATTTAAAGTGATTTATGGAATCTTGATGATTCAACCTCAAAGCTTTGAATCCTATTCGTGATACCTTTACAGTCTTTTGAACAATATACCTTACTTTGCCGTCTAAGAAACAAAGCTTTGCCATTGTTCGTGGTAGGGTACCATACATTTAGCAAATCCAAGCCCTAGGTAGCATGGCACAATCCGTTTGGTTGGGTTACCTTCATAAATACTATGAAGAGGCCTGTGGATGAAGCAAACATAAAAGGGCAATCTGGATTACACCCTTACAAAACAATTGTGGATAATATGGAAATACCATCCAGAAATGGATGCTATCTTTGGTCACAAATTATGTTCGCATTTACAAACAGAAACATATAACTGGTCATCTTTATTATATGTGCAGAAATGGAGCGTTGTCTCCCATTGCAAGCATTATCCATTGCCCCTTTCACTTAAAAAATATAATTTTTGCATACTGAAGATGGATATGTGTTACAGCCCCTCATTTGGCCTCTTTCTCCCAGTCCTCTCCACAGAAGCGGTTAAGAAGTTGGTGTAGGTCATTCTGGAGATCATCCTTGTGTAGCACTTCAGGAACATCCTCCAGCTGCTCAACAAAGACATGCTTTCCATGCTGGTCCTTTACCACAGTCCTCTTCCGCGTGCTGGCTTTACTCATCATCGTCCTGAGGGAAAATAAATCATATTTCATTTGTTGTTTTTTCCACTCATCATGTTCAGTGGCATCAATCTCTGAAAAGATTTCACTAATATATAAATTAAAGGCTTCTGGACGTAAACTGTATCCAAGAGACTGACTAATTAGCTTTATGCCCTAAAAATGTTTAATCGCAGTTTTAGCATCAATTTGCCAAGTAAAAACACCTTGTGTTTAACTTTACTATTTTATATCAATGAAATCACCATCACACTACTTAGATATATGATTCTAACATCTATCAAATAACATTTTCACATTAATAACCAAAGTGGGAAAGGTTCTAGAAGGTAATAGCCAGGGTATTCTACTAATTATATAGATATTAATTTAGACCCTTAACCTGGACATAATGCTAATGAATAAGGATACAGCTTTTTCTCTTCCTCTCTTGGTAAAGATGATAATACAATGTCTGGAATCGTGCCCTGAACACTACAGGAAACATAAGCCACATTACTCAATACCTAATTTCACATGTAGAATTGCACGGCTAGATTAAAAAGTAAGTTACAGTGCATCGAAATAAAAACATTGGGCAAGCTGAACTGTAAAATTCTCCTACTCTGTTCCCATTCTCCTTCGCGTACAGGTGCACCAAAAAGAGAGTTAAATTAGATTGTTTTAGTCATATATCATATAGGACGCCTCATTAATTAGACTAGTTACAAATTTATCATGTATTTTCTCCTATAGTAGAATGACAGTTCTCCTGCAAATGCGTGCATTAAAGTTCTCTAGCAGTTGTAGATGCAATTTTACAAAAAAGTGGCTTAACAAGGCGTAAAAATAAAATATAACTAAGCACAATAGTAATGTATATTGGAGGAGACAAAAAATATATATTGGAGTGCAAAAATAATATATAAAAGGGCGTAAAAATAATAACTATTAAGGCGCAAAACAATTATATAATAATAATATAAAAGGGGGCAAAAATATAATAATAATACAAAAAGAAGCGGAAAATAATGAAAACAGATCTACTTTCATCCTTGAAAGTTTGTTTAAGAGGGGCATTAACAATGCTACGAGTGGGGCTGTATAAATATTGCTACTGGTTCATATTTTTCTTAACATCTCCTCAGCTCACCTATGGATAAGCGCAAACCCTCCCACCCCTTTTTTGATAAGCGCACAGATGTGCTTCTCTAAAGGCGAACTAAGGAGAACCCATGGGAGAATTGCGCTTGATAAATCTTGCTCAAAGTAAGCTACTTTTTAATTTGTTTATAGGAAAAACTAAAAAGCAGTTGCTTTAATCCTTATGCCATAAGACCAAACACTCCTTTCTTGAATCCTTTAGCTCCTGTTCTAAACCACTCATACTTTAAATAATCATTTTGCAACTCGTTAAATTGTGTCACCTATTAAAATGCCAAAACACAAATCTGTGCATAAGGCCCTATATCATTTACTGTTTACTATTTGGTGTGGCATTCTATAAATCTTCCAAATGAGTTGTTTTATACAGGAGTTAATTTTTGGTAAAGATAGCATTTGCAATACAATACAAAACATGAAATACACACTCAAAGTCTCTATGGCTTCAAGATCAGACATTAAAAACATCTTGAACTTAGTAAGTTATACAAATGCTACAGTATGTCTGCGTGTTTAAAATATGTTAATTCAGCAAAACTACACAACCAGAACATGCAATATTTTACCACAACCACAAAGCTATTAATATTAATATATAATGATCATTATAGACAAAACAAAACAGAAAAAAAATAGTTTTTCAATTAGGAAAATGGAAGTCTTGGAAAACATAGCTCTAATTTTGGTCTTACTCTAAAAGGAGAGGAAGCCTGCAAGGAATCTGTGAAATCAATCCCTTCAGACAGTGGTTATTTAGTGAACCAAGTTCAAGTATACAAATTAAACAATATTAATCCAATACCAATGCTTGGGCAGATGTGCCTTAAAGGTGTACCCATCACAGAACAGCTCATAAATTAAACATAAGATGGCTATTTCAGACATCCCAATTGTCCCAATTGGAGAGGAACATTCCCTAATTCTGAGCTCTGTCCTGTTGTCCCTCTGAGACAGCCATATGTCCTGATTTTTAGAATTTCCCTTAGCCCTACAGACAGACCACCCATACATGCCAACAAACTGCCCAACACACCCATGATCCCAACCACTATCCACCCATGGCCCCTGCCCCTCCCTACATGGCCCACACAACACCCCTCCTCAGTCTCCTGAGTCCCTAATACCTAGCCAAAAATTTTGGGAGGTATAATATTTTAGAATGTGTGCTCTCCAGTCACATGGCAGATATTGAGAATCCATATTTGAATCCTATGTTGATATCTTGCTTTCAGCAAGTTTCTTAATCTGCAGCACCAATGTTAAACTGCAAACTCTATAAGGCAGTATCAAACTCTGCCTGGAAAACATATTCATAAAACATAACATTAATATAATATTAATAATTAAAACACTATATGCAGCTCTTGAAAAAAAATTAAGAGGACACTGCAAAATTATCAGTTTCTCTGGTTTTACTATTTATCGGTATGTGTTTAAGTAAAATTAACATTTTTGTTTTATTCTGTAAACTACTTACAACATTTCTCTCAAATTCCAAATGTAAATATTGTCATAATGCAATGAAAACAAGTACATATTCATTTTTAAACAACACAATACTAATGTTTTAACTTGGTGAGAGTTCAGAAATCAATATTTGGTGAAATAACTTATTTACAATCACAGCTTTCATGTGTCTTGGCATGCTCTCCGCCAGTCTTTCAAATTGCTGTTGGGTTTCTTTATTCTACTTCTAGCACAGAAATTCAAGCAGCTCGGCATTGTTTGATGGCTTGAGACCATCCAACTTCCTCTTGGTCACAAGGTTTTCAATGGGGTTCTGGTCTGAAGATTGGGTTAACCATGACAAGGTCTTGATCTGGTGGTCCTCCATCCACACCTTGATTGACCTGGCTGTGGGGCATGGAGCATTGTCCTCAGAGTTGGGGAACATTGTCAGAGCAGAAGGAAGCAAGTTGTTGTCCAGGATAACCTTCTATGTGATTTACTTCATGCATCCTTTACAAATAGATCTGCCCAATGCCAGATCATCTTCTCTTATAAGTCCAATTTTCAGCTTTGCCCAACACCTGGTCATCTATTGGTTAGACAGAGACCTGGAGAGGCCTACAAGCCACAGTGTCTCGCACCCACTTTGATATTTGATGGAGGATCGGTGATGATCTGGAGTTGCTTCAGCAAGGCTGGAATCGGGCAGCTTTATCTTTGTGAAGGACGCATGAATCAAGCCACATACAAGGTTATCTTGAAAGAAAACTTGCTTCCCTAACTGTGAGGATTGTTTTTTCCAGCAGGACAATGCTTAATGCCACACAGCCAGGTTAATCTAGGTGGATGGAGGACCACCAGATCAAGACCCTGTCATGGCCAGCCCAATCTCCAGACTTATGCCTATTGAAAACCGCTGGAATGTGAACAAGAGGAAGATGTATAGTCACAAGCAATCAAACAAAGCAGAGCTGCTTGGATTTTTGCGTCAGGAGTGGCATAAAGTCAACTGACAGCAATGAGAAAGACTGGCATGAAAGCTGTGATGAACAAATCAGGTTTATTCAATTAAATATGGATTTCTGGTCTCTTCCTAAGTGAAAACATTAGTATTGTGTTGTTTAAAAATGAATATGAACTTGTTTGCATTATTCGAGGTCTGAAAACACTGCATATTTTTTTGCTATTTTGACCAGTTATCATTTTCTGCAAATAAAAGCTCTAAATAACAATCAGCTAGATTATGATTTTGAGCGCTATAGGGAAATTTAGCATTTAGCCTCCCTATAGCACTGCTATTACAGGTTTTGTCAAACCCGGCTTGCGCGGGCGATATGGTTGCATTGAGCTCCATACCTCACCCAAATATAAGTGTTTTGACGTGCTTGTGCCCAATTTCCCCATAGACATCAATGGGGAGAGTCGGCTAAAAAAAAGCCTAACACCTGCAATCACGGAAACAAAAGCTCAGTAACGCAACCCCATTGATGTCTATGGGGAAAGAAAAAGTTATGTTTAAACCTAACACCATAACATAAAAAACAAAGTCTAAACACCCCTAATCTGCTGCTCCTAACATCGCCGCAACCTACATAATGTTATTAACCCCTAATCTGCTGCCCCTAACATTGTCGCCCAATCAGCCAATAGGATTTAGCTCGCATTCTATTGGCTGATTGGAATAGCCAATAGAATGCAAGCTCAATCCTATTGGCTGATTGCAACAGCCAATAGGATTTTTTTACCTTTAATATCTATTGGCTGATAGAATTCTATCAGCCAATCGGAATGTAAGGGACGCCATCTTGGATGACGTCACTTAAAGGGAAACTTCATTCTTCAGCAACCATCGGAAGAAGAGGGTGCTCCATGCCGGATGTCTTGAAGATGGACCCTCTCCGCGCCGGATGTATGAAGATAGAAGATGCCATCTGGATGAAGACTTCTGGCCGCTCCGATGAGGAATTCGCCGGCTGGTTGAGGATGGATGTCCGAACTTCGAAAGCTGTAAGTGGATCTTCGGGGGTTTGTGTTAGGTCTTTTTAAGGGTTTTTTGGTTGGGTTTTATTTTTAGCTTAGGGTTTGGGCACTTCGTAAAAGAGCTGATTGCCCTTTTCAAGGCATGGCAAAAGAGCTAAATGCCCTTTTAAGGGCAATGCCCATCCAAATGACCTTTTTAGGGCAATGGTTAGCTTAGGTTTATTTAGATAGGTTTTTATTTGGGGGTTTGGTTGGGTGGGTGGTGGGTTTTACTGTTGGGGGGTTGTTTTTATTTTTTTTACAGGTAAAAGAGCTGATTTCTTTGGGGCAATGCCTCTTTAAGGGCTATTGGCAGTTTAGTGTAGGCTAGGTTTTTTTTATTTTTTTGGGGGGGGGCTTTTTTATTTTGATAGGGCTATCAGATTAGGAGTAATTTGTTTTTGTTTTTTGATAAAAACATTTTTTTGTAATTTAGTGTTTATTTTTTTTTGTAATTTAGATAATTGTATTTTATTAATTTATTTTATTGTAATGTTAGGTCTTAGTGTAAGGCAGGTTAGGTTTTATTTTACAGGTAACTTTGTATGTATTTTAACTAGGTAGTTATTAAATAGTTACTAACTATTTACTAACTAGTCTACCTAGTTAAAATAAATAAAAACTTACCTGTGAAAAAAAAAAAACCTAAGATAGCTACAATATAACTATTAGTAATATTATAGCTAGCTTAGGTTTTATTTCAGAGGTAAGTATGTATTTAAATAGTAATAACTTAGGTAATAATTGACGGCAGATTATGGGTTAATAATATTTAAATAGTGTTTGTGATGCGGGAGGGCCTTGGTTTAGGGGTTAATAGGTAGTTTATGGGTGTTAGTGTACTTTTTAACACTTTAGTTATGAGTTTTATGCTACAGCTTTGTAACGTAAAACTCATAACTACTGACTTTAGATGGCGGTACGAATCTTGTGGTTATAGGGTGTACCGCTCACTTTTTGGCCTCCCAGGCAAACTTGTAATACCGGCGCTATGGGAGTCCCATTGAAAAAGGACTTTTGTAAAAAGTGCGGTACTGACGTTGCGTGACGGCCAAAAAGGTGTGCAGTACACCTATACCTGCAAGACTTGTAATAGCGGCATTAGGGAAAAAGCAGCGTTATGAAGCATAACAATGCTTTTTCACTCATAACGCAAAACTCGTAATCTAGCTGAATATTTTTATATGGGATAAATGTTGCCATTAGTTTATAGAATAAAACACATTTTTCTCAGACACATACATATATAAATAGTAAAACCAGAGAAACTGAGTGCAGTGGTCTCTTAATGTTTCCCATTTGATTGCTTAAACACCACACTTGAATGTTTATAAATCTAATTAGGTTAATGAACGTAATGTTAGTCGGAACACTAGTGCCATGCCAACGCAAACCTTTTTATAACAGATCCATCCTCTTTAATAATTTCTTTTTCCACTAAATTGGGCACGTGAACTCTTGTATCTGCACCAGCATAACTTAAAGCCTACGAATAAAACATATCAATAAGAACATAAAAGCAGCATTAAAGATGGGTTTCACCTTGTATTTGGGAGCACTGCATTTTATTATGCGGTATATGGATAATGATACAATGCAACAAACAATAATGGTCTGATGTGTTAAAATATGGAATTAAGGAACAAGAAGGTAAAAACTAAAATGTCATGGTTCATATAGAGCAGGCAGTTTTAAGAGACTTTTTTTCAATTTACTTATTTTATCAAATTTACTTTTAGTATCTTTTGTTGGCATATCATGCCTAGATAGGAGCAAAGCACTGCTGGGAGCTGGCTGTTATTGATGGCTATACATATATGCCTCTTGTCACTGGCTCAACAAGTGTGTTCAGCTAGCTGATTTTAACTATGTGTTTAATCCCCTTTCATTGGTTATATACAAGCATCAGTGACATAATAAAATGCTGTAACACATTAGGGTTTGTTTTTCTTTGCACTTTTATCTTAAAACTGATGGCACATTTTTAAGACTGAACTTGTGTGTTTGATTAGTGCAGGAGAGAGAGGACTTAACTGTATGGTAAGAGATGGAGATTTTTGAAAATTAGATAAATCAGATATACCAATATTAAAGGGACACTGAACCCAAAAATTTTCTTTTGTGATTCAGATAGAGCATGCAATTTTAAGCAACTTTCTAATTTACTCCTATTATCAATTTTTCTTCGTTCTCTTGCTATCTTTATATGACAAAGAAGGCATCTAAGCTTTTTTCTTGAATCGGAACTCTGGACAGCAGTTTTTAATTGGTGGATGAATTTATCCACCAATCAGCAAGGACAACCTAGGTTGTTCACCAAAAATGGGCCGGCACCTAAACTTACATTCTTGCATTTCAAATAAAGATACCAAGAGAATAAAGAACATTTGATAAAAGGAGTTAATTAGAAAGTTTCTTAAAATGTCATGCTCTATCTGAATCACAAAAGAAAAAAATTGGGTTCAGTGTCCCTTTAAGCATAAAATAGGTTTATAGCTACATACTGCATTATATTGATTCTAAGGGGTAGATTTATTATGCAGCGTATGCTGCTTTTTACGCGAGAGCCTTCCGGCTTGCCGGAAACAGAATTTACTAAGTAGTGGTCATAAGACCGCTGCTCCTTAACTCGTCGCCACCTCTGAGGTGGCGGACTGCAATCATCCCGATCAGATACAATTGGAATGATTGACACCAGCTGCTAGCGGCATTGCACAAGTATTTCACAAGAAATGCTTGTGCAATGTTAAATGCTGACAGCGTATGCTGTCAGCATTTATCAATGTCGGGTGGGCATGATTCTCTTCAATGAATCACGTCCGCCCGACATTTGATAAATCTACCCTAGAATTTTAACTTGCTTGAAAAACCATCTAAAAGGGTGGTCAGTTATTAATGTAATCTATAATAAAATCAGCTTGAATTAAAGTCACAGTTTGCCTTTAAAGCCTAACCCAAACAGGGTTAATTCTGAGTAGGATCAAAGGTTCTTAATACAAGTAAATCAACTATACTGAAATAATATACTGCTCAAACTGCCTATGTACTGTAACTGTGGTTTCCTACTCATTTTAAGAACATTAAATGCAGCCCATTAGTGCGAGGGCTTTCATGCATGTCTTTTTACACCCTTCTTTCACCTGTGAGCCATGTTTTAGTAAAGAAGTTACTTAACATTAATTACCAGATTAGAAAAGAAGTATATTTAAATCAATTTACTTAATTTTCATTTTAATCTCATTTACTGATCTGGCTCGCTTAGAAGAATGAATACAAAATCATTGCCAATATCAGTTGTGATCCCATAATATTCCGAATTATGTGTATATTTTTCCTTCCTTCTAATTTTCTTGCATTATAGACTTGTGCTGAATAATACACTTCTAGAACGTCTTGCAGTACCTATCTCTTCATCCATAGTTGCCAACTGGCCCAATTTTCCCGGGACAGTCGCGTTTTTTTGATTCCTATACCTGACTTTTAAGCTTGTCCCTATTTCAATTCAGTCTTTAAATAGTGTGACAGAGTGTATGGAAAGGTGGTAAATGGTGTGTACGTAGGACCTATAGTCTTGAACAGTTTCTTCCCTGGAAGTGGGATAAGCATATAGCCCCAGGAAAGGCTATTAATCATTTATTTGCACTGTGTTTATATTTGGGTTCCCTGGGGTGGAGTATTCAGAAGAGCAGGGTGTGCGATTCTCCATCCCACTATCAAGTAAACTGTGCAGTCCCAGTAAAGGTTTTCTACTAAATGGAGTCTGAGAAATTAAGGTTATTAGGCTCACCTGATACTGGTTTGGTTCCTTTGAAGACTGGAGAAAACCTCAGTGAGTAGACAGACAAAGCGTTAGCAAAAGCGGTGTAGTCAGGTTTGAGGTAAGGGGACGCCATGTGATATATAATACCAGGGAGTGTAGGAGGCAAGGGGTGATGAAGCCAGGCATATCAATAGTGTTGCACAGTCGGGAACATGTTTAATTTCCTCCATGATTATACTGAGGCTTTGCTTAGCAGGGGCTTAAAGGACCACTAAATACAGTAGATTTGCATAATCAACAAATGCATGATAAAAAGACAATAGCACTTAGTCCAAACTACAAATGAGTAATAGTTTTTTTTCTGACAATTTTCAAAGTTATGTCTATTTCCACTTCTCCTGTATCATGTGACAGCCACCAACCAATCACAATTGCATATACGTATATTCTCTAAAATATTGCACTTGCTCAGTGGGAGCTGGTGACTCAAAAAGTGTAAATATAAAAAGACAAATGTGTGTAGCCACAATCAACAGCTAGATCCCAGTACTGCATTGCTGCTGAGGACAAAACAAGTAGAATCTCAATACAGAGATCCTGATAGGGGGCGCACAATATTAAATATCAACCCAAAAATGTATATAACAATAAATATGCAAATATAAATATAATATATATATATAGAACCAAATAGTCCCTTTTGAGGCACAAGGTCCCAGTGATAGATCCAGATCAAGGAAATAGCGATGGATCCATTCAGCAAAACAGATCAAATCAGTAGAACTGCTCTCTCCTCACATCAAAATGGACTGATGTCTAGAAGGAAAATGGGAGAAAAAGAGAGGCGCTTGTCTGTACCAGTCAGAACCACAACAGGGTACTCACATTTTTTAATAGCACTCATACAGTGCTATCAGGCACATACTGGGTAATCACAGCTGATTACACAGTATGTGCCTGATAGCACTGTATGAGTGCTATTAAAAAATGTGAGTACCCTGTTGTGGATTTATTCAACCTTTGTTTTGTTCTGACTGGTACACACAAGCGCCTCTATTTTTCTCCCATTTTCATTGCTGCTGAGGATATGTACATATCCTTTTTTAACAAAGGTACCCAAGAGAACAAAGTAGAAGTGAATTTAAAAATCACATGCTCTGTCTGAATCATAAAAGTTTAATATAAACTTTCCTATCCCTTTAAGCAATCAGTATGGCTAAGTAGTAATATATATGTGCTTGTTTTGGGGTGGATTTAAGTGGGCAGAGCTGTAAAAACCATACATGGGCGTGGCTCTGCTACAAAGTGTCCCCAAACTATGTTACCTATTGGACTATGATTTCTCAAAAAAAGTTATCCCCTCCTGAAAAAGGTTTAATAAGATATTTCAAAATAAGGAAGACAAAAGACTTCCAGACAGGGTTAGGCTGCTCCAGTCAAAATTTTGCTCCTAGCTCTTTTTTTTATACTTGAGTGCTCTTGAAAAAGATGGCAGTGACCCTTGAAATGTATTGAACTTTTTAACTGAGTTTAATGGCATTAAATTGTCATCAGTTTCTCTGTGAAGCTGATTTTTATCCCAAATAAATTACCATTGACATCTATCTCTTGTGAGTATATTCCTTAGTGTGTGGTTTACACTATGGGGCATATTTATCAATCCGTATGGAGCTTGATGCCCCGTGTTTTCGGCGAGGCTGGAAACAGAAGTAATCAAGAAGTTATGAAGCAGCGGTCTGCTCTGAGGCGGCGGACAGAAATCAACCCAACCGAATACGGGGCGGCATTGCACCAGCAGTTCACAAGAACTGCTGGTACAATGATAAATGCCGAGAGCGTATGCTGTCGGCATTTATCGATGTGCAGTGGACAAGATACACTACTTCTTATCATGTCCGCTCGCACATTGGTAAAGTTTCTTCTGAGGTTTTTGATGGTTTAAGAGCCTTTTTTGGAGAAGATACTGCAGTGAGCAGCTTTCCAGCCCTGATTAAAAGATCTGTGTATAAGAGTGGACCTCACTGTCTATCCATACTGCAGGATCGGAGATGCTGCTCAAGGTTGCTACACTCCAAGGAGTGCAATAAAGTAAATGGGCATTGTACTTAAAGGGACAGTCAACACCAGAATTGGTAAAAAAGATAGATAATCCCTTTATTACCCATTCCCCAGTTTTGCATAACCAACACAGTTATAATAATACACTTTTTACCACTGTGATTACCTTTTATCCAGGCCTCTGCAAACTGCCCCCTTATTTCAGTACTTTTGACAGACTTGCATTTTAGCCAATCAGTGCTGACTCCTAGGTAACTCCACGTGCATGAGCACAATGTTATTTATATGACACACATGAACTAACACCCTCTAGTGGTGAAAAAGTGTCAAAATGCATTCAGATAAGTGGCGGCCTTCAAGGTCTAAGAAATTAGCATATGAGCCTACCTATGTCTAGCTTTCAACTAAGAATACCAAGAGAACAAAACAAAATTGGTTATACAAGTAAATTGGAAAGTTGTTAAAAATTACATGCCCTATCTGAATCATGAAAGTTTATTTTTGACTTGACTGTCCCAGTAAATTTTCTTTCATGATTCAGATAGAACAAACAGTTTTAAACAACTTTCCAATTTACTTCTATTATCACATTTTCTTAGTTTTATTGTTATCCTTTTTTGAAAAGCAGTGGGTAAGTTCACGAGTGTGCACATGTCTGCAGCACTATATGGCAGCAGTTTGCAACAATGTTATACATTAGTAAGAGCACTAAATGGCAGCACTATTTCCTGTCATGTAGTGCTCCAGACATGTGCATGCTACCTATCTAAATATCTCTTAAACAAAGAATAACAAGAGAACAAATGTGAAAATAGAAGTAAATTGAAGACGTTTTAAAAATTGTATTCTCTATCTGAATCATGAAAGGAAAAATTTGGGTTTCATGTCCCTTTAATGTGATTGTCAAGTTGAATGTTTTAAAGCCCAGTATTTAAAATACTCTTAAATACATGGGCACTTTGTCATTATACTTTACAGTTAGGCTTCTTTTTTAAATACTTACCGTTTTGTTACTGTAAACACACAGACGATCCTCCGCCCGCATCTCCTTCAGTACAAAGCAGATCGATGGCGAATCCGGCTTCCTCCAAATCGTTTTGTGTCCCCTTTTGCGTCTAGTTCGTGAGGCACACAAGGATTGGAGGAAGCCGCATCATCATCGATATGCTAAATACTGAAGGAGATGTGGGCGGAGAATCGGCGGTAGTTTTACCATAATAAAAAAGAAGCGTAATTGTAAAGTTTAATGACTTAAAGTGCCCATGTTTTTAAGAGTATTTTTAAATACTGGGCTTTACATCATTCAACTTTACAATCACTTTGAATATTCTTGGATATATTTCATTCAGGGAATCAAATAATACTTTGGATAATAGTTGTAAATATTGTTAAGGCAGGGCCATTAACCACACACATATATAAACATATCTGTTTTCATATATCAAACATTCTGCAGGCAGCAATCTGGAAATATCCTTCTGAAATTAAAGTTTGTATAAAACAAATCTTACTTGAGGGAACTCATTACCTGTTCAAAATCGTCTTTGGCTGAAGGCAGATCAGATGCTAAACTGGTATCCCCAAGATATTTCTCTGTTCTTTCTCCGTGAACCATGGTAGTCTTTAGAATCTTGCTGACCTTCCGTCCTTCCACAGGTTCAGTCTCAAATTCTGATGAAACACTTCTAGGCTCAGAGAAAGTGATCTAGTGGCATTTAGATTTATCTTGATTAGTTTATTACTTAGCTTAAAGAGACATTGAAGTATATATTGTATCTATACATAAAATATATTAAAAGGTCTGTATAAAAAAAATTGCAACATTTTCAGTGTCCTGCAGTTTCCAAGTAATTGTATAAACCTTTAAAAAATTATCTTGATTATGTTTTCCTGTTATTCTTTGTTGTGGCCTATCAAGCTGCGTACATGGGCATATTTACACCTAGGTTCACAAATCTCATGCCTAAGGTGACACATTTTGAGCCCCTGGGCACTCTACAGCATAGACCTTGTACTGCATAAATATACTTCCCTGATGTTTAACCACTTCTCTATATATTACTGGCAATTTTAAGGTTAAAACTGCACTGTGTATTAGTTACAATGGGATAGCTTACAAGTGGTGCGCAATCAATAGTGCATGGTGCCTTATTCTAAGCTTTGACTAGCTCAAAAGAGCACCACAGCAAAGCTGTTAAGTATCACTTCCCTTCCCACAACCCCCAGTCATTCGACCAAAGGAAAAGGAGAGAAAGGAAATAACACAAGGTGCAGAGGTGCCTGAGATTCATATAAAAAACTGTCTGAAAAAAACAAGGAGGGCCGTGGACTCACCGTGTCAAGAAATAAATAAATTTATCAGGTAAGCATAAATTTTGTTTTCTTTCTTAATACTTGGTGAGTCCATGGATCATCAATTACTGTTGGGAATCAATACCCAAGCTAGAGGACACAGATGATTAGGGAGGGCAAGACAGGAATACCTAAACAGAAGGCACCACTGCTTGAAGCACCTTGCTCCCAAAAGAAGCCTCAGCCGAGGCAAAAGTAACAAATTTATCAAATTTAGAAAAAGTATGCAGAGAGGACCAAGTTGCAGCCTTGCAAATCTGTTCCACAGAAGATTCATTTTTGAAAGCCCAGGAAGAGAAAACAGCCCTCGTGGAGTGAGCTGTGATTCTCTCAGGAGGTTGCTGTCCAGTGTCCAGCAGTCTCCTAAGCCAAATAAATTATAGTCTTCAGCCAAAAAGAAAGAGAAGTAGACGTAGCTTTCTGACCCTTGCGTTTCCCAGAGAACAAACAAACGGAGCAGGAGACTGGTGAAAAGCCTTAGTCGCCTGCAAGTAGAATTTCAGCGCACACACAACATCTAGGTTGTGTAGCAAACGCTCCTTATGAAAAGAAAGATTAGGACAATGATTTCCTGATTAAAATTCCTGTCCGAAACAACTTTAGGAAGGAAACCTAACTCAGTACGAAGACCCACCTTATCAGCATGAAAGATAAGATAAGGGAAATCACACTGCAGCTCCGAGAGTTACGAGACTCTCCGAGCAGAAGATATAGCAAAAAGAAACAAAACCTTCCAAGATATCCTCTAAGGAATGCATAGGCTCAAATGGAGCCTGCTGTAAAACTTGAAGAACAAGATTAAGACTCCATGGAGGAGTAACAGGTTTAAACACAGGCCTGATTCTGACCAAGGCCTTACAAAAAAGGTTGCACATCTGGCACGTCCCCCAGACGCTTATGCAACAAAATAGACAACACAGAGATCTGACCCTTCAGAGTACTTGCTGACAAACCCTTCTCCAGACCTTCCTGGAGAAAAGACAAAATCCTAGGAATGCTGACTCTACCCCAAGAGTAACCTTTGGATTCACACCAATACAGATATTTACGCAATATCTTATGGTAAATCTTTCTGAAAACCCACGCTTAGATAAAATTAAGTGTTCAATCTCCAAGCAGTCAGCTTCAGAGAAACGAGATTTGGATGAAGGAAGGGACCCTGAAGTAGAAGGTCCTTCCTCAGAGGTAGTCTCCAAGGTAAGAAGAGATGACATTTCCACTAGGTCTGCATACCAGATCCTGCGAGACCACGCCGGTGCTATGAGAATCACCGATGCCCTCTCCTGCTTAATCCGAGCAATGACTCGTAAAAGGAGAGCGAACGGAGGAAACAGGTATGCTAGACTGAAATTCCAAGGGACCACCAAAGCATCTATCAGAACAGCCTGTGGATCCCTTGACCTCAAACCATACCTCGGGAGCTTGGCATTCTGCCGAGATGCCATGAGATCCAGCTCCGGCCTCCCCCATTTGAGAGTCAAGCTGCAAAACACCTCCGGATGGAGTTCCCACTCCCGGGATGAAAAGTCTGTTTGCTCAGAAAATCCGCTTCCCAATTGTCCACTCCTGGAATGTGAATCGCAGATAGACAGCAGTTGTGGGTCTCCACCCACTGAATAATTCGAGCCACCTCTGTCATGACCAAGGATCTCCGAGTTCCTCCCTGTTGGTTGATGTAAGCCACCGATGTTATGTTGTCTTACTGGAACCTGATAAACTGGGCTAAAGCTAACTGAGGCCAAGCCAGCAGAGCATTGAAGATCGCTCTCAGCTCTAGGATGTTTATGGGGAGATCTGACTTCTCCCGAGTCCAAAGACCCTGAGCTTTCAATGAGTCCCAGACTGCTCCCAGCCCAGCAGGATGGCATCCGTGGTCACAATCACCCAGGAAGGTCTGCGGAAGCAAGTTCCCTGGGAGAGGTGTTCCTGAGACAACCACCATGGAAGAGAGTCTCTTGTCACCTTATCCAGATCTATTCGTTGAGACAGATCCACATAATCCCCATTCCATTGTCTTAGCATGCATAACTGCAGAGCACTGAGATAGAACCGAGCAAACGGGATGATGTCCATGGAAGCTACCATCAGACCAATTACCTCCATACATTGAGCCACTGAAGGCTGAGGAGAGGACCGAAGGGCAAGGCAATAATAAAAAATCTTGGACCAGAAATATCTTCATCGATATGGAATCTATTATGGTCCCTAAGAACACTATCCTTGTAGCTGGAACCAGGGAACTTTTCCCAGATTCACCTTCCATCCGTGGGAGCGAAGAAAAGACAACAAGATCTCCATATGAGAGTTTGCTTGTTGAAAAGACGGTGCCTGAACCAGAATGTCATACAGATAGGGTGTCACTGCAATGCCCCAAGACCGGATCACTGCCAATAGAGCCCCCAGAACCTATGAGAAAATTCTGGGAGCTATAGCAAGGCCAAACAGAAGAGCTACAAACTGAAATTAATTGTCCAAAAAGGCAAATCTCAGAAATGTGCGATGATCCCTGTGAATGGGAACATAAAGGTACGCATCCTTTAGGTCTATGGTCGTCATGAACTGACCCTCTTGGACCAAGGGAAGAATGGATCGTAAAGTTTCCATCTTGAAGGATGGTACTCTGAGGAACTTGTTTAGACATTTCAGGTCTAGAATAGGTCTGAAAGTTACCTCTTTTTTGGGAACCACAAACAGATTGGAGTAGAACCTCAGACCCTGTTCCTGAATTTGAACTGGGACTATCACTTCCAGGTCGGAAACATCCTGAACACATTTTAAGAATGCCTCTCTATTTATCTGGTCTACAGATAATCTTGAGAGGAGGAACCTGCCCCTGGGTGGAAAGGTCTTCAATTCTAACTACTATGTCCATCGCCCAGGGATCCGGAACATCCCGTATCCAAGCTTGAGCGAATTGAGTAAGTCTGCCACCTACTGGATCCGATCCCGGATCAGGGGCAAACCCTTCACTGTGATTTGGAATCAGCTGTGGGTTTCTTTGATTGCTTCCCCTTGTTCCAAGACTGATTGGGTTTCCAAAAAGGCTTGGAATGTTCCTGCTTGGAAGAGGGAGCAGAAGGCTTACCTCTGAAGTTACAAAAGGAACGAAAATTACTCTGACATCCTTTGTGTCTATTTTTCTTATCTTGTGGCAGAAAAGATCATTTTCCACCTGTGATATGTGAAATCATTTCAGCCAGGCCAGTTCAAAACAAGGCCTTAGGCTTGTAAGGGATCGACAAAAGCTTGGACTTAGATGAAACATCCGCAGACCAAGATTTCAACCATAAGGCATCAGTGATAAAGGAATTGGCTAACTTAAGAGCCTTAATCCTGTCCTGGATCTCCTCTAATGGAGTACCTGCCTGAATGGAATCAGACAACGCATCAAACCAGTAGGCTGCCACACTGGTGACAGTGGCAATACACACCGCAGGCTGCCATTGGAGACCCTGATGAACATACATCTTTTTTAACAAGGCCTCCAACATCTTATCCATTGGATCCTTAAAAGAACAGCTATCCTCTATGGGAATAGTGGTTATCTTGGCCAAAGTGGAGATCGCTCTTTCCACCTTAGGAACCGTCTGCCACGATTCCTTAATGGAGTCAGCTATCGGAAACATTTTCTTGAAAATTGGAGATGGAGAAAAAGGAATTCCAGGTCTCTCCCACTCACGTGCAATAATCTCTGTAGCACGGTCTGGTACAGGGAATACCTCCACCACAGAGGGAACATCAAAGTATTTGTTTAACTTACTAGATTTTGTAGGGTTGACTACGACAGTCGAATCAGAGTCGTCCAAGGTAGCCAAAACCTTCTTAAGTAACATAAGGAGGTGTTCCAGCTTAAACCTGAAGGATACAACTTCAGAATCAGAAGAAGGAATTATACTGTCTGAGTCCGAGATTTCACCCTCAGATGCTACTGATGTGTCTTCCTCCTCAGACTTCTGAGAAAGAGCACCCTGGTTAGCCACAACTGGATCAGAAACCTTACTAACTGAATCTTTACATTTCTTCTTGCGCTTTCCCTGAAGCAAGGGAAAGGCAGACAACGCCTCAGATACCGCAGATGATACCTGGGCAGCAATGTCTTGCAAATAAACTCCTACAGGAGCGTGAGAGGAACCGCAGGGAGACGATAATGCATGTGGAGACAATAATGATTGGGACGCTTGAGGAGAATGATGGCTCAGGTTCAAAAAGTCTGTCCTTGTAAAGTTCTTTCAATGCATGAAGAACAAAAAGGAATAGGCGGTTCCACCTGGGAGTTAAAACATAGCTTACATGCAACATTTAGCAAAGCCTCTTGGTCCATATTATAAACAACAAGTCCCTTTGAGACTTAAACTTAAGACGGAACTCAACAATGCCCAGGCAATCCTCTACACCTCAGCTATGTTGCTGAGGTGCCTACCTGTCCTGCTGACTGGAAATTCAGAAGTATATTAGGTTTGAAAAAGCGTTCCGGTTTACTCTGGAATCCTTAGAGACAAAGTCAGCTGAGATTGAAGCCGAAGTTAGCAACAGCGTCACCACTCCGGAAATCACAGGAAGTGAGCCCAGAAAGTGCGCCTTACCCATTCTGCCGCCTCAGGAAGGGAACCGCTTCTCATAGTATTCAGGGGCGGTTCCGGCGGCCATTAAGACTGGAAACGTCAAATGACTTTTTTAGAAAACTGCATGGTCAGTTAATATGTCTCTAACTAAAATCTTACACTGTCCTTGACCGGGTCTACACCGGAGCTAAGGACACTGACTGAGCCACCCAAAAAAATAAGTTATCACCCTGGAATAACTCACACATAGTCCTCATCGCCCACAGTGCCTGCTATTCTGCCCTTATTAATTAACCCTTAATAGGGTCAATGAATAAAAATGTTCCCATGCAGTCATAGACTGCTTAAGTGCCAGTATTTTCCGTCTTGCTATCAAAGAAAATATTTTTTGGCACTTACTTGTATCTTAGTCTATCCAGCAAACCTGGTTTGAGAGGATGCCACTCCTCACATGGACCTGTGTAGAAAGAAAGAAAAATCCAAGTAAACTTACTCAGGCTTTCTGAATAGGGCAGCAAATCTGTTGAGAAAACGCAGTGAGGATTGTACCTCACAAGTTCCCAACTGCTTAAAAGCCACCATTGCCCTACTGAAGAGACTGATGTGGGGTACGGCTAGATCAAAGGAAAGATCAGAGCAAACCTACTCTTCTTTAAGATAGAAAAATCTTTTCAGACACCCAAAACTTCACCTCCTCCTTGCACCGCAGGCAAAGTGAATGACTGGGGGTTGTGGGAAGGGAAGTAATACTTAACAGCTTTGCTGTGGTGCTCTTTGCCTCCTCCTACTGGCCAGGAGTGATATTCCCAATAGTAATTGATGTTCCATGGACTCACCGTGTCTTAAGAAAGAAAACTGCTGCTTCCTATATATAAACTTTGAACTTGGAAATGGTAAGGATTGCAATCTAGTGCTGTTAACATACATTACCACTTGCATTAACACACTCTACTTGTAATCTAGGACAATATGGGATAAATTACTGCATTGTGTGGACATCTAGTGTATGGCTGGCAATATCTTTACACTATGTGCTGCTGGTAATATGGGCATTAAATCCATGCTCTATTTGTGTTATTGGTAAAATGGGGTAAATCAGTACATAGTTTTGGTTAGTCACTAAGGGGGCTAAATCACTGAACTGTGTGTGTTAATGGTAGAAAGAGAATTAAACATGTCTGATGGATATTGTGAAGACAGAGGGCCAGATTAGAATAATTTGTTTCCACAGTCAAAGTAAAAAATCAGGGTGGTCACATTAATGTGCAAAAAAGTTAGCACATGAAAGGCTGAGGTGCGCTAACTTCAGGTCGCGGCCGTGCTAACTTCTTCTCCCCATAGACTTTTATAGGGCCCGCTGGGGAAAAAAATATTTGTTATTGCTCACACGCTAACCTGACACTGCCATAGATAACTGCACTAAATTTGAAGGTGCGTTAGCAATACTTCAAGTTCCTATCATATTTTCTATATATACACATCAGATTATTTTTTGTAACATATATATCTATATGAATATATAAAGAACATTTGTTTTAAAGTGCAGAACATAGGAATTTCAAGTATTTCTATTCAAAAACACATTCAAACACATTACAAATGAATAAAAATTATATTGCATGTTTCAAGGTGTTCAACTGAGAAGGCCTCAAAAGTGTATATATATATATATATATATATATATATATGTGTATATCTATACATATTTACACATATATAAACACATAAATACACATGTATACACACACATATATAAATATATATATATATATATATATATATATATATATCTGGGTAAAGCCAATCATACATTTGGCTTTACCCGGGTAATCCTAGGATTACCCAAACACTTCTGGATAAAGCTTCACACATACATACGGTGCACTGTAATTCCCCCATCTTCACCATTTTTGTTTGTACCCAACAGATTATATTGTTTTCTTTTTGCACTTTTATTTCCCTTTAATGATCATAGTGGAGTGATACAGCCAATAAGTAGTTGTACAGCATTGAGATATAATGCCTGATTCTCTAAAGGTCTCTGGTCTGGTGAGATTCTATAAGATGTCTCGTCAGTATTATAGGGACCCTCGGGGAGTTCACTAATATTCTTTATGTTGTGGAGAGGCACTTACTTTACAATAAAATGCTCAGTAAAATAAGCCGATGATTTCCTCCAAGCTGACAATTTTCTGAAAATCTGTCCCATAGTATAAAACTTTTGACCACAGCTTCAAAAGCAGCATAAAGTGTCAGCTCTTGTGACCTGCTGCTTAGTGTTAAAGGGCTGGCTGAGTTAAAGTGCAATCAAGGTCCATAGTTTGCTCTATGCTGAGTGAAGCTGGGTAATGGAGCTTGCTCTACTACAGGGGTCAAGTCCTACAAAAAAATGTGTGGAAACTCACCAAGACTTCCACCCCCCTTATATATATATATACACAGTTGTGCTCAAAAGTTTACATACCCTGGCAGAATTTATGATTTCTTGGCCATTTTCAGAGAATATGAATGATAACACAAAAACTTTTCTTTCACACATGGTTAGTGTTTGGCTGAAGCCATTTATTATCAATCAACTGTGTTTACTCTTTTTAAATCATAATGACAACAGAAACTACATAAAATACCCTGATCAAACGTTTACAACATACCCTGGTGATTTTGGCCTGATAACATGCACACAAGTTGACACAAAGGGGTTTAAATGGCTATTAAAGGTAACCATCCTCACCTGGGATTTGTTTGCTTGTAATTAGTGTGTGTGTATAAAAGGTCAATGAGTTTCTGGACTCATGACAGACCCTTGCATCTTTCATCCAGTGCTGCACTGACGTTTCTGGATTCGGAGTAATAGGGAAAGCAAAAGAATTGTCAAAGGATCTGTGGGAAAGGGTAGTTGAACTGTATAAAATAGGAAAGGTATATATAAAAAGATATCCAAGGAATTGAGAATGCCAATCAGCATTCAAACTCTAATCAAGAAGTGGAAAATGAGGGGTTCTGTTGAAACCAAACCACGGTCAGGTAGACCAACTAAAATTTCAGCCACAATTGCCAGGAAAATTGTTCGGGATGCAAAGAAAAATCCACAAATAACTTCAGGTGAAATACAGGACTCTCTTAAAACATGTGGTGTTGCTGTTTCAAGATGCACAATAAGGAGGCACTTGAAGAAAGATGGGCTGCATGGTCGAGTCGTCGGAAGAAAGCCATTGCTACGCAAATACCACAAAGTATCCCGCTTACAATATGCCAAACAGCACAGAGACAAGCCTCAAACCTTCTGGCACAAAGTAATTTGTCATAAATGCTACATTTGCTACATTTGGAGAGGAGGAAACAAGGCATATGATGAAAGGTACACCCTTCCTACTGTGAAACACGGAGGTGGATCACTGATGTTTTGGGGATGTGTGAGCTACAAAGGCACAGGAAATTTGGTCAGAATTGATGGCAAGATGGATGCAGTATGTTATCAAAAAATACTGGAGGAAAATTTGCATTCATCAGCCCGGAAGCTGCGCATGGGACGTACTTGGACATTCCAACATGACAATGATCCTAAACACAAGGCCAAGTCGACCTGTCATTGGCTACAGCAGAATAAAGTGAAGGTTCTGGAGTGGCCATCTCAGTCTCCGACCTCAATATCATTGATCCACTCTAGGGAGATCTCAAACGTGCAGTTCATGCAAGACAGACCAAGAATTTCCAGGAACTGGAGGCTTTTTTCCAGGAAGAATGGGCAGCTTTATCATCTGAGAAGATAAAGAGCCTCATCCACAAATACCACAAAAGACTTCAAGCTGTCATTGATGTTAAAGGGGGCAATACACAGTATTAAGAAGTGGGATATGTAAACTTTTGATCAGGGTCATTTGGGTAGTTTTTGTTGTCATTATGATTTAAAAAGAGTAAACACAGTTGATTGATAATAAATGGCTTCAGCCAAACACTAACCATGAGTGAAATGGTGCAGGAACTCTGTTCCCATGCGTCCCTGCTCAACTTGACACCTGCACTACTATTTCTCAATGAAGCAAACATTAAAGCTTCTGATTGGCACCAGTAAAGAAGAAGGCCACAGGGGGCTAAAGTAACAAAAAAAGCTTGTTTGTAAGAAAGAGACAGAGAGCAGTAGTTTAGTGCTCCTTTAAAATACGCTGTCAATTGAAACAATGTAGCATCCACACACACCTGCAATGCCTCAGCTGGCCCAGTGAAGGAAATTCACTACATTCTTACCTCAGACTCTTCAGTGTCACTCTTGAGTACTGTACGTTTCACAACTTTAGAAACTGAGTCTCCATCTTCTATTGTCACCTGTTCCTGTGGCCCTCCGTGAACGACCACTTCTTCCTTTTCAGTACCATCTGGTAAAACAAATCTTCTGATAATTTTCCGAGTGACCTACAGTTCAGATCAAAACAAGAAGTCAAACAAGAATATGGCTGAAGATTATAACCCCCTTTACTGTCAGAGAAAGCTGCAATGCATTATAAAGCCATATGTACAGCCCTCTTTGGAGGTCAAAAGGATGTACTTAAAAAAATATGTACCCCATTTCTAAAACTCAATAATTTCCTATTGGTAACATAAGCACAGGAATACTGGTTTTCCAGCTGATCACTGGTAGCTTAAAATGATAACAACATTATCATAACCAAAATTAAAAAATACAAAACTGAAATTAGACATGGATTTGAGCAGTCCCTGGTAGATAATGTTTGTGAATGCTCTACCTTCTTCACCACAATATGACCATGCTCATCTGTGTATTGCTCTTCAGTCACTGTCTCAGGTAAGATATCAGACATGTCATCTGCCTAGAGCAAAAAGAAAAGAAATAGTTACCAGCCTCAAAAACATTAAAGCAAATCAGTGATTAACAAACATAAAACTTAGGATTTTCGAACACCACTAACAAAAGGCAAAACTCAGAAAAAAGTTCTGCAAATAAAAAAAGTGCTAAGTGTTGAGTTCATGCAATCAGATTACAGTCAAAAGTTCAGAATCAGCCCTATACAGCAGAGTTAGCACATTATCGACATCTGAGGTCGTCTGCCTGAACTTTTGACCATCTGCCAGCATAGCTGCTATTCTACGTTTTTCTACACAACCTGCTATTTGGTGCTGGATTCAGTTGCACAAATTGGAACATGCATTAGTCAGGGAAACATGCAGGCAGCCATATTACTTGTTAGGAATTTGCCTTACGTGGTTCAGAGATTCCCTGCAGGTATAGCCAGCACATTGCTGCCATTGTCGCAGGGACGTGCAATAGTTAAACACTTTGTACCTGAATAATCACACGGCGACGGACGACCCTGGTAGTTACCATCTCGTCCTCATCTGAGTTGGTCTCTAGCTGACCTAGCTCCTCTGCTATCTCCTGGTGGAAGCATGGAAGCAGTGCTCTATTTAAGATCCTATAGCTTAGGCTGCCTTAAACGCTAATAAGTAAACTTACTTACTCTACTCAGCATGGCGTGTAATAAATTGATGTGGGGATACATCAAAATATGTGTTTATATGTGAAGTCAGAGTACGTATAGGTGAAATCGGAACCACTAACTTTTTCAAATTTGTTTGGACATTTAAGTAACAAACCACAAATAACAATTTTCACTTAAAATTAAATTCCCAGTAACATTTTAATTATGTATAGTTAAAAAAAGCAATATACTTAATTATCGCTATCGGAAAGCTAGATAGTGTAACAGCAATATCATGCAATCCCACAAAAAAAACCCATATCTAGTCATCTTTATATTATTAATCCACAGGAGCACGTTTCCCTCAGACGTGGTCTGATAATTCCAAAGCTGAAGAACAAAAACACTGACAGTGTGCTCCAATGGTGCAATAAGTTCCAACCTCTATAGGATGTTTGCATTGTAAGTATGTGTAAAAAATGCAGGCTGCAATGTTATCACCTATCCAACTAAATGATACTCCAGTATCAGGGAATAGTAGCCAGAACCAATAGGAACAAAGCCTGAAGAAAGGCTGAGAAACATTTTGCTTTTAAAGCTTTTAATTGCTGCATGTCCTTTTTTTCTACCAATAAATCTACAGGCTTATCACACTTTAATATATAGTTGGAGAGTCACTTTATCTGCAGTTTTTACATTTTTACTGCTTCTTGATGATGGTGTTTAGTTTTTTCTGATACCGGAGTTCACTGATTCCTGAAATCAGAGTTTCATCTATTTGGATAGGTGCTAACTTTGTAGCCTGTTTGTTTTGCAAATCTTTAGTGAGCATATCTTGGTTTGTTTGTCCTCTTTGTGCCTTTCAAGATTCTTACTTATTGAAATGCTCTCTCTGGCCTAGATTTAGAGTTCGGCGGTAAAAGGGCTGTTAACGCTCCGCGGGTTTTTTTCTGGCCGCACCATAAATTTAACTCTGGTATCGAGAGTTCAAACAAATGCTGCGTTAGGCTCCAAAAAAGGAGCGTAGAGCATTTTTACCGCAAATGCAACTCTCGATACCAGAGTTGCTTACGGACGCGGCCGGCATCAAAAACGTGCTCGTGCACGATTCTCCCATAGGAAACAATGGTGCTGTTTGAGCTGAAAAAAAACCTAACACCTGCAAAAAAGCAGCATTCAGCTCCTAACGCAGCCCCATTGTTTCCTATGGGGAAACACCTCCTAAGTCTGCACCTAACACCCTAACATGTACCCCGAGTCTAAACACCCCTAACCTTACACTTATTAACTCCTAATCTGCCGCCCCCGCTATCGCTGACCCCTGCATTACACTTTTAACCCCTAATCTGCCGCTCCGTAAACCGCCGCCACCTACGTTATCCCTATGTACCCCTAATCTGCTGCCCTAACATCGCCGACCCCTATGTTATATTTATTAACCCCTAATCTGCCCCCCACATCGTCGCCGACACCTGCCTACACTTATTAACCCCTAATCTGCCGAGCGGACCTGAGCGCTACTATAATAAAGTTATTAACCCCTAATCCGCCTCACTAACCCTATCATAAATAGTATTAACCCCTAATCTGCCCTCCCTAACATCGCCGACACCTACCTTCAATTATTAACCCCTAATCTGCCGACCGGAGCTCACCGCTATTCTAATAAATGGATTAACCCCTAAAGCTAAGTCTAACCCTAACACTAACACCCCCCTAAGTTAAATATAATTTTTATCTAACAAAATAAATTAACTCTTATTAAATAAATGATTCCTATTTAAAGCTAAATACTTACCTGTAAAATAAACCCTAATATAGCTACAATATAAATTATAATTACATTATAGCTATTTTAGGATTAATATTTATTTTACAGGCAACTTTGTAATTATTTTAACCAGGTACAATAGCTATTAAATAGTTAAGAACTATTTAATAGTTACCTAGTTAAAATAATAACAAATTTACCTGTAAAATAAATCATAACCTAAGATATAATTAAACCTAACACTACCCTATCAATAAAATAATTAAATAAACTACCTACAATTACCTACAATTAACCTAACACTACACTATCAATAAATTAATTAAACACAATTGCTACAAATAAATAAAATTAAATAAACTATCTAAAGTACAAAAAATAAAAAAGAACTAAGTTACAGAAAATAATAAAATATTTACAAACATAATAAAAATATTACAACAATTTTAAACTAATTACACCTACTCTAAGCCCCCTAATAAAATAACAAAGCCCCCCAAAATAAAAAATTCCCTACCCTATTCTAAAATACAAATATTACAAGCTCTTTTACCTTACCAGCCCTGAACAGGGCCCTTTGCGGGGCATGCCCCAAGAATTTCAGCTCTTTTGCCTGTAAAAAAAAACATACAATACCCCCCCCCAACATTACAACCCACCACCCACATACCCCTAATCTAACCCAAACCCCCCTTAAATAAACCTAACACTACCCCCCTGATGATCTTCCTACCTTGTCTTCACCATGCCAGGTTCACCGATCCGTCCTGGCTCCAAGATCTTCATCCAACCCAAGCGTGGGCTAGACATCCACTGAAGAAGTCCAGAAGAGGGTCCAAAGTCTTCCTCCTATCCGGCAAGAAGAGGACATCCGGACCGGCAAACATCTTCTCCAAGCGGCATCTTCTATCTTCTTCCATCCGATGACGACCGGCTCCATCTTGAAGACCTCCAGCGCGGATCCATCCTCTTCTTCCGACGACTAGACGACGAATGACGGTTCCTTTAAGGGACGTCATCCAAGATGGCGTCCCTCGAATTCCGATTGGCTGATAGGATTCTATCAGCCAATCGGAATTAAGGTAGGAATTTTCTGATTGGCTGATGGAATCAGCCAATCAGAATATAGTTCAATCCGATTGGCTGATCCAATCAGCCAATCAGATTGAGCTCGCATTCTATTGGCTGTTCCGATCAGCCAATAGAATGCGAGCTCAATCTGATTGGCTGATTGGATCAGCCAATCGGATTGAACTATATTCTGATTGGCTGATTCCATCAGCCAATCAGAAAATTCCTACCTTAATTCCGATTGGCTGATAGAATCCTATCAGCCAATCGGAATTCGAGGGACGCCATCTTGGATGACGTCCCTTAAAGGAACCGTCATTCGTCGTCTAGTCGTCGGAAGAAGAGGATGGATCCGCGCTGGAGGTCTTCAAGATGGAGCCGGTCGTCATCGGATGGAAGAAGATAGAAGATGCCGCTTGGAGAAGATGTTTGCCGGTCCGGATGTCCTCTTCTTGCCGGATAGGAGGAAGACTTTGGACCCTCTTCTGGACTTCTTCAGTGGATGTCTAGCCCACGCTTGGGTTGGATGAAGATCTTGGAGCCAGGACGGATCGGTGAACCTGGCATGGTGAAGACAAGGTAGGAAGATCATCAGGGGGGTAGTGTTAGGTTTATTTAAGGGGGGTTTGGGTTAGATTAGGGGTATGTGGGTGGTGGGTTGTAATGTTGGGGGGGGGGTATTGTATGTTTTTTTTTACAGGCAAAAGAGCTGAAATTCTTGGGGCATGCCCCGCAAAGGGCCCTGTTCAGGGCTGGTAAGGTAAAAGAGCTTGTAATATTTGTATTTTAGAATAGGGTAGGGAATTTTTTATTTTGGGGGGCTTTGTTATTTTATTAGGGGGCTTAGAGTAGGTGTAATTAGTTTAAAATTGTTGTAATATTTTTATTATGTTTGTAAATATTTTATTATTTTCTGTAACTTAGTTCTTTTTTATTTTTTGTACTTTAGATAGTTTATTTAATTGTATTTATTTGTAGCAATTGTGTTTAATTAATTTATTGATAGTGTAGTGTTAGGTTAATTGTAGGTAATTGTAGGTAGTTTATTTAATTATTTTATTGATAGGGTAGTGTTAGGTTTAATTATATCTTAGGTTATGATTTATTTTACAGGTAAATTTGTTATTATTTTAACTAGGTAACTATTAAATAGTTCTTAACTATTTAATAGCTATTGTACCTGGTTAAAATAATTACAAAGTTGCCTGTAAAATAAATATTAATCCTAAAATAGCTATAATATAATTATAATTTATATTGTAGCTATATTAGGATTTATTTTACAGGTAAGTATTTAGCTTTAAATAGGAATCATTTATTTAATAAGAGTTAATTTATTTCGTTAGATAAAAATTATATTTAACTTAGGGGGGTGTTAGTGTTAGGGTTAGACTTAGCTTTAGGGGTTAATACATTTATTAGAATAGCGGTGAGCTCCGGTCGGCAGATTAGGGGTTAATAAGTGTAGGTAGGTGTCGGCGACGTTGTGGGGGGCAGATTAGGGGTTAATAAATATAACATAGGGGTCGGCGATGTTAGGGGTAGCAGATTAGGGGTACATAGGGATAACGTAGGTGGCGGCGATTTGCGGTCGGAAGATTAGGGGTTAATTATTTTAAGTAGCTTGCGGCGACGTTGTGGGGGGCAAGTTAGGGGTTAATAGATATAATACAGGGGTCGGCGGTGTTAGGGGCAGCAGATTAGGGGTACATAAGTATAACGTAGGTGGCGGTCGGCAGATTAGGGGTTAAAAATTTTAATCGAGTGGCGGCGATGTGGGGGGAGCTCGGTTTAGGGGTACATAGGTAGTTTATGGGTGTTAGTGTACTTTAGGGTACAGTAGTTAAGAGCTTTATAAACCGGCGTTAGCCAGAAAGCTCTTAACTCCTGCTATTTTCAGGCGGCTGGAATCTTGTCGTTAGAGCTCTAACGCTCACTGCAGAAACGACTCTAAATACCGGCGTTAGGAAGATCCCATTGAAAAGATAGGCTACGCAAATGGCGTAGGGGGATCTGCGGTATGGAAAAGTCGCGGCTGTAAAGTGAGCGTTAGACCCTTTAATCACTGACTCCAAATACCAGCGGGCGCCCAAAACCAGCGTTAGGAGCCTCTAACGCTGGTTTTGACGGCTACCGCCGAACTCTAAATCTAGGCCTCTGTGTTTTTGTTTTTCCTTCTTTAATTATTTATTAACTTTGAGCTAGATTAAGAGTGGAACACTATTTATCGCTTCTGCTCGTGCGTTAACTCCGAGAGAAGTAAGCTTTTTGTGTGAGTCAGGTAGTGCGTGTATTACAAGTTGAAAGTAAAAAATGTTTGCACAAGCATTAACTTGGCACGCACAAAGAGCCGAACTTCAAATATCGGAACCGCATTAACGTATTCTCCCACTGACTTCAAAAATATCTAACACCCTTAAACCGATTTAGCCAAGTGCACTAACCCCAAATTAAATAAGAATAAGTTTTATATATATATATATATATATATATATATATATATATATATATATATATATATATATATATATATATATAATGTTTTTTGGTACAACATATTTCTATACCTTTATATATACTGATATATATATAGGAATATCTATTTAAAAATACTTAGAACATTTTTCCCTATGTAAAGAAGATAGAAATGCAAAATATTTACAGTAAATACATGGTTAAACACTTTATTAAATACTAGGCAATAAGCCTACCCAGAGGGCAGTCTATGTTTAAAAAATATAAACCCCAAGCTAATTTTACCAAAAATAAAAAATGTCAAATTACAGAAAAAAAAACAAAGCTATCCAAAATAAAAAACTTAAACCTAAACTAATACCCCTATACAAATAAAAAAATCCCCCCCCCCCCAAAAAAAAACAGAATTTATGCTTACCTGATAAATTACTTTCTTTTACGGGGCATCCAGTCCACGGATTCATCCTTACTTGTGGGATATTCTCAATCCCTACAGGAAGTGGCAAAGAGAGCACACAGCAGAGCTGTCCATATAGCTCCCCTCAGGCTCCGCCCCCCCAGTCATTCGACCGATGGTTAGGAGAAAAAGGAGAAACCATAGGGTGCAGTGGTGACTGTAGTTTTACAAAATTAAATTTGAACCTGACTTAATTGCCAGGGCGGGCCGTGGACTGGATACACCGTAAGAGAAAGTAATTTATCAGGTAAGCATAAATTCTGTTTTCTCTTACATGGTGTATCCAGTCCACAGATTCATCCTTACTTGTGGGATACCAATACCAAAGCTTTAGGACACGGATGAAGGGAGGGAACAAGTCAGGTAACCTAAACGGAAGGCACCACTGCTTGCAAAACCTTTCTCCCAAAAATAGCCTCCGAAGAAGCAAAAGTATCGAATTTGTAAAATTTGGCAAATGTATGCAGTGAAGACCAAGTCGCTGCCTTACAAATCTGTTCAACAGAAGCCTCATTCTTGAAAGCCCATGTGGAAGCCACAGCTCTAGTGGAATGAGCTGTAATTCGTTCAGGAGGCTGCTGTCCAGCAGTCTCATAAGCCAATCGGATGATGCTTTTCAGCCAGAAGGAAAGAGAGGTAGCAGTCGCTTTCTGACCTCTCCTCTTACCAGAATAGACAACAAACAAAGATGATGTTTGTCTGAAATCTTTAGTTGCCTTTAAATAGAATTTTAAAGCACGAACCACATCAAGATTGTGTAACAGTCGTTCCTTCTTAGAAACTGGATTAGGACACAGAGAAGGAACAATAATTTCCTGGTTAATATTCTTATTAGAAACCACTTTTGGAAGGAAACCAGGTTTGGTACGCAAAACAACCTTATCTGCATGGAACACCAGATAGGGTGATTTACACTGCAAAGCAGACAATTCAGAAACTCTTCGATCAGAAGAAATAGCTACCAAAAACCAAACTTTCCAAGATAATAACTTAATATTTATGGAATGCAAAGGTTCAAACGGAACCCGTTGAAGAACTGAAAGAACTAAATTTAGACTCCATGGAGGAGCCACAGGTTTGTAAACAGGCTTGATTCTAACTAAGGCCTGTGCAAATGCCTGAACGTCTGGTACAGCTGCCAGACGCTTGTGTAACAGGATAGACAGAGCAGATATCTGTCCCTTTAAGGAACTAGCTGACAAATCTTTCTCCAATCCTTCTTGGAGAAAAGACAATATCCTTGGAATCCTAACCTTACTCCACGAGTAACCCTTGGATTCACACCAACAAAGATATTTCCGCCATATCTTATGGTAAATTTTCCTGGTGACAGGCTTTCTGGCCTGGATCAGAGTATCTATAACTGCTTCAGAGAACCCACGCTTAGCTAGAATTAAGCGTTCAATCTCCAAGCAGTCAGTTGCAGAAAAATTAGATTTGGATGCTTGAATGGACCTTGAATTAGAAGATCCTGCCTCGATGGCAGTTTCCATGGTGGAGCCGATGACATGTCCACTAGGTCTGCATACCATGTCCTGCGTGGCCACGCAGGCGCTATCAGAATTACAGAAGCCTTCTCCTGTTTGATTCTGGCAACTAGCCGAGGGAGAAGAGGAAACGGTGGAAAGACATAAGCTAGACTGAATGACCAAGGCGCTACTGAAGCATCTATCAATGCCGCCTTGGGATCCCTGGATCTGGATCCGTAAAGGGGAAGTTTGGTGTTCTGATGGGACACCATCAGATCCAATTCTGGAATGCCCCATAGCTGGGTCAGCTGAGCAAAAACTTCCGGGTGGAGTTCCCACTCCCCCGGATGGAAAGTCTGACAACTCAGAAAATCCGCCTCCCAGTTGTCTACTCCTGGGATGTGAATTGCAGATAGATGGCAGGAGTGATCCTCCGCCCATTTGATGATCTTGGTTACTTCCTTCATCGCTAGGGAACTCTTTGTTCCTCCCTGATGATTGATGTACGCTACAGTCGTGATGTTGTCCGACTGAAATCTGATTAATTTGGCCTCCGCTAGCTGAGGCCACGCCCGGAGCGTATTGAATATCGCTCTCAGTTCCAAAATGTTTATCGGGAGAAGAGATTCTTCCAGAGACCATAGACCCTGAGCTTTCAGGGAGTCCCAGACCGCACCCCAGCCTATCAGACTGGCATCGGTCGTGACAATGATCCACTCCAGTCTGCGGAAACTCATTCCCTGAGACAGGTGATCCTGAGACAACCACCAGAGAAGAGAGTCTCTGGTTTTCTGGTCCATTTGTATTTGAGGAGACAAATCTGCATAATCCCCATTCCACTGTTTGAGCATGCACAGTTGCAGTGGTCTTAGATGAATTCGGGCAAAAGGGACTACGTCCATTGCCGCAACCATTAAACCAATTACCTCCATGCACTGAGCCACAGAAGGCCGAGGAATGGAATGAAGAACTCGGCAAGTATTCAAAAGTTTTGACTTCCTGACCTCTGTCAGAAAGATTTTCATTTCTACTGAGTCTATTAGTGTTCCCAGGAAGGGAACCCTTGTGAACGGAGACAGAGAACTTTTTTCTATGTTCACCTTCCACCCATGAGACCTTAGAAAGGCCAGAACAATGTCCGTATGAGCCTTGTCTCTGTGAAAAGACGACGCCTGTATTAAGATGTCGTCCAGGTAAGGTGCTACTGCAATGCCCCGTGGTCCTAGCACCTTTGTGAAAATTCTGGGAGCAGTGGCCAACCCGAAAGGAAGGGCCACGAACTGGTAATGCGTGTCCAGAAAGCCGAACCTTAGGAACTGATGATGATCTTTGTGGATAGGAATATGTAGGTACGCATCCTTTAGATCCACGGTAGTCATATATTGACCTTCCTGGATCATCGGCAAGATTGTCCGAATGGTTTCCATTTTGAAAGATGGAACTCTGAGGAATTTGTTTAGAATTTTTAGATCCAGGATTGGCCTGAAAGTTCCTTCCTTTTTGAGAACTACAAACAGGTTTAAGTAAAAGCCCAGTCCTTGTTCTGCAAGTGGAACTGGGTGTATCACTCCCATCTTTAGAAGATCTTCTACACAGCGTAAGAACGCCTGTTTCTTTGTCTGGTCTGAAGACAAACGAGAAATGTGGAACCTTCCCCTTGGGGGAGAGTCCTTGAATTCTAGAAGATACCCCTGAGCAACAATTTCTAATGCCCAGGGATCTGGAACATCTCTTGCCCAAGCCTGAGCAAAGAGAGAAAGTCTGCCCCCTACTAGATCCGGTCCCGGATCGGGGGCTACCCCTTCATGCTGTCTTGGCAGCAGGCGCAGGCTTCTTGGCCTGTTTACCCTTATTCCAGCCCTGCAAGGGTTTCCAGGTTGCTTTGGGCTTTGAAGCGTTACCTTCTTGCTTTGCGGCAGCAGAGGTTGAAGCAGGTCCGCTCTGAAGTTGCGAAAAGAGCGAAAATTAGCCTTGTTTTTGGCCTTAAATGGTCTATCCTGCGGGAGGGCATGACCCTTCCCCCCAGTGATACCCGTGATAATTTCTTTCAACTCGGGACCAAAAAGGGTCTTTCCCTTGAAAGGAATGTTTAGTAACTTAGTTTTGGACAACACGTCAGCCGACCATAATGGCAAAACCAGAATTTTTCGCCGCTAACTTAGCTAATTGGAAAGCGGCATCAGTGATAAAAGAATTAGCCAGCTCTAGAGCGTGAATTCTATCCATGACTTCGTCATATGAAGTCTCCCTCTGGAGCGACTCCTCCAGCGCCTCAAACCAAAAAGCCGCTGCAGTAGTTACAGGAATAATGCAGGCAATTGGCTGAAGAAGGAAACCTTGCTGAACAAACATTTTCTTCAGCAAACCTTCCAATTTTTTATCCATAGGGTCTTTAAAAGCACAACTGTCTTCTATAGGTATAGTTGTACACTTAGCAAGTGTTGAAACTGCTCCCTCTACCTTAGGGACCGTCTGCCACGTGTCCCGCCTGGGGTCATTTATGGGGAACATTTTCTTAAAGATGGGGGGGGAACAAAAGGTACACCTGGTCTCTCCCACTCCTTAGTCACAATATCCGCCACATTCTTCTGGATCGGAAACGCATCAGTGTATACAGGGACCTCTGAAAACCTGTCCATTTTACACAATTTTTCTGGGACCACCATGGGGTCACAATCATCCAGCGCAGCTAAAACCTCCCTAAGCAGGACGCAGAGGTGTTCCAGCTTAAATTTAAACGCTATGGAATCTGAATCTGCCCGCTGAGAAACTTTTCCTGTGTCAGAAATTTCTCCCTCTGACAGACCATCCCTCACTGCCACTTTAGAGTGTTGTGAGGGTACCACAGACAAATCATCCAAAGCTTCTGATTGCTCATCCTCTGTTCTTAAAACTGAGCTATCACGCTTTTTTGGAAAAACTGGCAGTTTGGATAGAAATGCCGCAAGGGAATTATCCATGACTGCTGCTAATTGTTGTAATGTAATAGGGCACAATGCGCTAGAGGTACTAGGCATCGCTTGCGCGGGCGTAACTGGTGTCGACACATGGGGAGAGGAAGGAGGACTATCCTCATTACCTTCCATTAAAGAATCATCTTGGGCTACATTTTTAAGTGTCACTGCATGGTCATTAAAATGTTTAGATACCTTAGCACACTTTAAACACAAATGCAATGGGGGTACCGCCATGGCTTTTAAACACATAGAACAAGGTCTATCTGTAGGCTCAGACATGTTAGACAGACTTAGATAGCACTCAAATACAGAAAAAAACACTTTTTGAAAAAACGTTACTGTGCCTTTAAATAATAAAAAGCACACTCTTTTTTTACCAAATTTCAAAAAAATATCCGATCTTTATGAAATTTAGACCATATGATCCTAATGCTTTGAAAAGATTGCACACCAAGTTTCAAGCCAATTAACCCCTTATTGCCCAAACCGGATCAAATTGAAGCTAGCCACCGGTTTAACACACTACAGCACAATGCCACAGTCTCTGCTGTGGCCCTACCTTCCTTGGGGATTAGTTTTGGAACGAAAATAAGCCTCCCTGTAGTCCTCCTGCAATCTCTGGACTCTACATGTGAAGCTGCATGAAGCGGTCTTGCAAAAGAACTGCGCAACTGAGGGGCGAAAATTTGGCCCCCTCCCTCTTCACTCCGGAGTTGTGGGGCCTTCCTAAGCCAAATTAGGTGTCTAAAATTATGCCAGGCGTATAAAACCCCTAAAAAGTGTTCCAAACATGATAAACACTTGTGCAAACGTCAGATTATAGTAAAAAATAATCGATTATCCCCATAACAGTGTCCACCAGTGATTTAAGCCCTTTTAACTAAGCCATCCTTCTATACTGAGTCTCAGAATATGGCTTACCTTCCCACATGGGGATTTCTGTCAGTCTTCTAGCATTACCAAGTCTTGTTAGAAAAAAAGTGACTGAGCATACCTTAAGCAGTTAGGCCTGCAAACTGTTCCCCCCAACTGAAGTTCTCCGGTACTCAACAGTCCTGTGTGGGAACAGCAATGGATTTTAGTTACAACATGCTAAAATCTTTTTCCTCTCAGCAGAAATCTTCATCACTTTCTGCCTCAGAGTAAATAGTACAAACCGGCATTATTTTAAAATAACAAACTCTTGATTGAAGAAATAAAAACTACAAATCTAACACCACATACTCTTTACCCTCCCGTGGAGATGCTACTTGTTAGAGCGGCAAAGAGAATGACTGGGGGGGCGGAGCCTGAGGGGAGCTATATGGACAGCTCTGCTGTGTGCTCTCTTTGCCACTTCCTGTAGGGATTGAGAATATCCCACAAGTAAGGATGAATCCGTGGACTGGATACACCATGTAAGAGAAACACCCCCTAATCTAATACTAAACTACCAATAGCCCTTAAAATGGCCTTTTGTATGGCATGGCCCTAAGTTAAACAGCTCTTTTACTTAAAAAAATACCAATTAACCCTTAACAGTAAACCCTCCCCACCCAACCAACCAAAAATAAAAAACCTAACACTAAAAAAACCTAAACTACCCATTGCCCCTAAAGGGGCATTTGTATGGGCATTGCCCTTAAAAGGGCATTCAGCTCTTTTACTGCCCTTAAAAAGGCAAGAAGCTCTTTTACAGCCCGTTAAATCCCTAATCTTAAAAAAATCCTAAAAAAAAATCCTAAAACTAAGCCCCAAATAGGTACTCACCATTCCTGAAGTCCGGCGGAGAAGGTATTTTTTATTTTGGGTGTTTGGTTGGTGGGGGTTTTTTACTGTTAGGGGAGACTTAGTATTTTTTAAACGTAAAAGAGTTGTTTAACTTAGGGCAATGCCCTAAAAAAGGCCCTTTTAAAGGCTATTGGTAGTTTAGATTAGGGGGTGTTTTTATTTTTGGGGGGCTTTTTTATTTTCATAGGGATTAGGTTTAATTTTTATTTTTGATAATTTTGTTTATTTTGTCTGTAATGTTAGACTTTTTTTATTTTTTGTAATGTTAGATTAATTTTTTATAATTTAATGTTAGGATTTTTTATTTTAAGTGTAATTTTATATTAATTGGGGTTAATATAGGGGGTGTTAGGTTAGGGGGCTTAGTAATTAAATTAGTTATTTGTATTGTGGGGGGGTTCGCAGTTTAGGAGTTAATAGGTTAATTAGGTTTATTGCGATGTGGGTGTTTGTCAGTTTAGAGGTTAATAGTATAATTAGATAGTTGGCGTTGTAGGGATTGGCAGTTTAGGGATTAATATTGTAATTTATTTAGTTGCCGTTGTGGGGGTTTGGCGGTGTAAGGTTTGGGTAGTTTCTGTTGTGGGAGTTTAGCGATTTAAGGGTTAGTTTTTTTTATTAACGGGCGGTTATGTTTATTTTTTTCCATAATACTCCATGTTGGTGGTTAGTTTTCTTTTAATACTTCATGCGGGCGTTTAGTTTTATTTATTTTTATACTTCGTGCGGGCGGTTCGTTTTTTTTTCTTAATACTTTGTGCAGGCTGTTTTTTTTATTTCTTGCGGGCGGTTACATGTTTTTTAGTTATTTCATGCGGGCGGTTGCGTGTTTTTTGTTGTTGTTTTTTTTAAGGCTTCGTTTACCTACACTGCATTCAGGTGGATTCCGAAAATGGCAGTGTGGTGAAAGAATCCACTTTCACCACCCTGCCATTTTCGGAATCCACCGGGATGCAGGTGGATTCTTTTGGCTGCCTCACGCAACAAACGTTCCTTTGAAGATGAGTGCGCAACTGGCGACGGACGTGTTACAAACACGATTATAGTATAGATTAATGTCATGTTTTCAGCTACTTGACTGCAAAGGGCTTCAATGCACTTTATATATATATATACATACACATATGTATTTACATATAAACATGTATATGTAAATGTATATGTAAATACATATATACACATGTACACACACACAAATATATATATATATATATATATATATATATATATATATATATATATATATATATACACTTTGTGGTTTGGTGTTCCAAGCACTGCCTGTTGTATTTATCTGCCTGGGTGCTCTCTATAACAAGCATTTGTTCCAATATTCATAGCTTTATTGATTTTATATATCCAACATAGGATTAACTTAATCCTATGTCTCTCTCTCTATCTATATATCTATCTATATATCTATCTATATATATCTATCTATATCTATCTATATATCTCTATATCTATCTCTCTCTATATCTCTCTCTCTCTCTCTCTCTCTCTCTTTCTCTCTCTCTCTCTCTCTCTCTCTCTCTCTCTCTCTATATATATATATATATATATATATATATATACACATTTAGACATGCATATATATGTATCTCTATGTTAAATCCCTTTGCATGACTTTTTTTTTCTAACACCTGAAATATCATATCTTTGAGCCCTTATAACTTTTGATTGCATTTATTTTTAATATTTTTATTAGATGGTGTTATTATGAGTGTAACTGATCTTTTAAATGTATTTTTGATGTTTTTTTTGTGCTACTCTTTCGTCTCAACGTGTTTTGTGTTAAAGGGACAGTCTAGGCCAAAATAAACTTTCATGATTCAGATAGAGCATGTCATTTTAAACAATTTTCCAATTTACTTTTATCACCGATTTTGCTTTGTTATCTTGGTATTCTTAGTTGAAAGCTTAACCTAGGAGGTTCATATGCTAATTTCTTAGACCTTGAAGCCCACCTCTTTCAGATTGCATTTTAACAGTTTTTCACCACTAGAGGGTGTTAGTTCACATATTTCATATAGATAACACTGTGCTGGTGCACGTGAAGTAATCTGGGAGCAGGCACTGATTGGCTAGACTGCAAGTCTGTCAAAAGAACTGAACAAAGGGGCAGTTTACAGAGGCTTAGATACAAGATAATCACAGAGGTTAAAAGTATATTATTATAACTGTATTGGTTATGCAAAACTGGGAAATGGGTAATAAAGGGATTATCTATCTTTTAAAACAATAAAAATTCTGGTGTAGACTGTCCCTTTAAATTGTGTATAAGTGAACCCGTTTACTTTTAACTCTTTATACATGCACTACTGCCGACGCACGCAGAGAATCCAATAAACCCCTTTTCCCTTGCGCGCAACAGTTAGCACGCCACTCGTAATCTAGCCCTTTGTTTGCAATTTACTTCTGAAATATTTTTTTTTATCCATTGCCCCACAGAGGCTGAGTGCATCTTGCAGGATTCAGATCACTGACCTTACATTACCATATATGGCAATTACCTAATAAATGCAGGAACTTTTTATATCTGGCTGTAATTGGCGACAACACTGAAGCAAAATAGATCAGATAAACATAAATTTCAGGGGTATGTCCATGGATTGTAAAACAATGCAAATATTGCAAACCAAATAATGTGTGTTGAATATTATATGAATATACAAATATGAAAATTTAAAATAGGACAGAGATCAATAACAGTAATGATTGGTTTAGATGGATTGTCTTTTTATATCATTGGAATGAAAGTAGACAGTTTAAATATTTTATTAAAAAGCAGTTTAATTTTCTAACTTTATATTTCAACACGTTTCACTAAAATAAGGTGATTAAAAGGGACACAAGTAAAATTAAACTTTTATGATTCAGAAAGAACATGCAGTTTTCAGATAATTTCCAATTTACTTCCATTATCAAATATCAATATTCACACTTTTTGGGGAACAATATCCTACTGAGCATGTGCTCACAGGGTATACATATACTAGTCTGTGATTGGCTGATGTCTGTCATATGATACAGGGGGCCGGAAAACGGGAGAAAAAAAAATTGTCCGAAAAAAATCTACTGCTTATTTAAAATTCAGAGTAGGTGTTAAATAATTGTCTTTTTATTATGCACTTGTTAATTATGTAATTCTACTTCATTGAGTGGTCCTTTAAAAACAGAACAGTGTTTTACATTCTTCTCAAAGGGAATATTGTGATGGAGTTTCAAGGCTGTTAAACAAAGTGTCTATATTTTGATAAATTACAGTATTTGGTGTGGGGCAGTGGTTTTATGGTTCGCAGAACGTTAATAGATTATTAAATAATTACTTTAACAGCCAATAAGAAGTTGTAGAGCCCAAGCAATTATTTTAAAAGGTAGCACACTCCTAAGGAAGGGGCAAAAGCAGTGTCTCTAACCAAGTCAACATGTACTCTAGATCTAGAGTACTCCGAAATTTAAAATAATGGCTTGGGCACTACAGCCTCTCACTGGCTATACTGCTCTCAGTCTAGAAGCTGAAAGTAAAGTAGGTATACTTTAAGATATTTACAAATACAAATTGCATATTTTAAATAATTGTATTCAGTCCTCATGGGAATATTAAAGTGATGCATAATTTTTATGTCTCTTTATTTCAAATCATTTAATTGTGAGCATAAACATTTGCAAAACTGCTATAAAAATTATTACATTACCTTTTCAAATGACTCGAATGAGTCATATTCCGTACGTCTTTCTAACTTCTCTGGCTGCTCATCTGATGATTCTACTATGAGGAGATCACTTCCTGCAACAGCATCTTCTTGCTCCAATGATTCATCAGGTTCTTGTACAATAGGAGAATCACTGTGCTGATCTGACATGGGTGTGTATTGGTAAGGCCTATCAGAGACTTCAGGTGAACTTGAAATTTCATTACAAGGGATTTGTTGTAGCTCAGCCTCTGATGACTGGAATTTATCTGCTTCTGGAGATGTGACACTAGAAATAGAGCAAAAAAACCACAGATGAAACCATTTCTGCAGTGTTCAAATAAACACAATCTGACAAAAGTAAGTACACGTAGAAAAAAATAAAAATGCATACTTATCTTAGTATCAAAATATTTGTATTAATATGTGTACTATATTAATTAATAGCATCAGTATTGATAATGTTTCAGGGTTATGAAACTAGTAACATTTCAGACATGTATTATATATGTATATTGACTGCTACATTTATCTATGTTGTTATTAATCTTATTAATTCTTATTAAGTAAGCCTGTTATGGCAAACTGCCTCTTTTGTGGTCCAATAAACAAGGAAATGAAACCCTCAACAATCTCATGAATCAAGGGTCCTAATTTGAAGCTTGATGGTATGAGCAATAAACCATTCCTCCAATATGGGGAGACACTGTCAAAGAAAATCTAGGTTCAAGTCCTAAGTTTAGCACCAAAAGTTATGTATTTATTTTATTAAAGAGCTCTTTTTAACCCTCTAAATTACCGGTAATAGCCGTTCACACCTATGCAAAATTTCCAGAATTCGTCCCTTCCTTACTCAAAAAACTACAAAAATACTTATTCATTCCCTCATTTTGTCACGCATTGATTAGTGCATTCTACTTCTAAATGGCCTTCCAAAACCCAGCCTCTCCTCCCTCCAATCTATTATGTATGCTTCTGCTAGTCTCTAACTCCCAACTATATTTCCTCTCTCATCGTGAAATATTCCCCATCCTGTTCTCTTCAATCAACCTCTGACCTACGTCTCTCCACTCCTATTATCTCTATGTCCCACTCCCATCTCCAAGACTTCGCACGTGCTGCTTCTGTCCTCTGGAACTCTTTACCCCGCTGCATAAGACTGTCTCCAACTTTGTATAGCTTCAGACACTCCTTGAAAACTCACCTATTCAGAGAGGCTTACCATCTCTCCTCCATCTCTCACTCTAACCAAACTAATACTTTAACTGCCTGACTCACTGCTGCAACTACAACCGATGTGACAAGCTACCCCCAACCTTATGTCTCTGCACCCTAAACCTGTAGACTGTGAGCTCTCCGGAGCAGGGCCCTCTTCCTCCTGTACTAGATTTGTTTAGTTTTGTTATGTTTTGTATTTTATCACAAATCCTTGTCATTGTATACCCCTATCACACTACACAGCGCTACAGAATTTGGCGGCGCTATACAAATAAATGATGATAATAATAATAATTGGCAGATAATTGTTTTCTTATACCAGCCATGAAAACAAAAGATGCTTCTTGTCTTCGTGACCACCTGAAAAACTGCATTATTTCGTTTTTAGGGGGGGGGGGGGGGTTTAACCAGTAGCAGCCTCACTACAAGTCCTTGTTGCAGTTAGATTATAATTTAAAGGGACATTAAAGTGAAAAAATGATATTATCTAATTAGTTAAAGCATGCAATATTAATGCTACGATCCTGCAACTATGATTTTAACCCCCTCAAAGTGGGCCGCAGAGAATGGCCATTATGTTAACTGAAAACTTGACATGCTCTTCTTTGTAATTTTAGCACTAGTGACCCTGCAAATCCATGTGTGTAAATGGGTTAAACCCATAGCTAAAGTACTACTGCGGAGCTGCAGAGAACTGCTGGTCTCAAGTGGAAACTGCCAGTAAGGCAATCAGCACCATAAGTTGCACAGTGGATTCCTGGAACTACGGCTAATGATTGGGTTAGACCTATGGAGTTGCAGCATCGTTAATACTAAAATTACAAATAAAAGCATGTAAATGTATCCACTATAATTGCCCATTAATATGAAAGATGCAACACATCTGCACCTTTAAGGACCATTAAATACAGCAGCATTGCATAATCAACATATGCATAATAAAAAGACAATGCAATAACACTTAGAGCCTGATGATCAAAAACTTGTTGGCCATGACAGAACTCATGCAAAATCTTTGAAGGCTTTTTTTTTTAGCATTATATTATAATGTAGGTGTCTCTCATTTCACATCTAGAACCTGCATAGTGAGATAAACAGCTCACAAGATTAAATTTGCCTTTATAGATTTTTTTGAGGAAATTGACAAGACGTCTTAGATAATCTCATCAGAGCACAGACCTTTAGATCACAGGGTCCTTAATCTGAATTTCAAATGAGTAGTAGGTTATTTTTTGTGACAAATGTCAAAGTTACTTCCATTTTCACTGCCCCAATAGCATGTGACAGTCATTAACCAATCACAAACCTATATACTGTAAACTCTTACACATGTTCAGTAGGAGCTGGGGCTTCAGAAAGTGTGTAAGCAGATATACTTCTATTTCGATAATGGAAATAAATCAAAGTTGTTTTTTATTGAATGCTCTATCTGAATCATGAAAGTTTAATTTTGACTTTAGTGTCCTTTTAAACCATTAATCAGTGAGTTCTGGATGTTATACAAATCTCTTTAAAATGACATAAGACTGCTGAGTACAGTAGAAAGGTTACTATTCACCATGTTATTGTTTTATAAGCTGTTCTTTTATTTTAACCCATTACAGAAGCCAGCTAGTAAAGCTCTGCATCTATACATTGGGAGCCGCCATCTTGGTACACGCATATCGTTGCATCCTGTGACAGAAGCAGTGCATTTTTAAAGATCAGTGGCATTGCTGCCTGTTTGACAACTGTACCTTGCCCAGTGGGTTAGCTTGCACAATAGAAAGCAGAAGTTAAATTTTTGCAGTTTTATTTTTTTACACAGTTTAAAGTTACATAACAAATATTAAAAAAGCCCTCTGGATTAATATAGAGAAATGCAGCCACTGCAAAAATGTAGAGCTCCTACTGTGTATTTTGCATACTAAAGTGAAGTGCATGATACAGCTTGTCAAGAAGACTAGAACATCACTGATCTGTGAATGTGCACCTCTTCTGTCACAGATAGGGTTGCAAAGTGGGAATGACCCGGACAGTTCAGGTTTCCATTTGTGTTTGAAGCCGAGTCAGACCTGGACATGCAAATATCTGGGTTTGTTGGAAAAAAAGCCACAGCCAAAACAGAAGACACTGTGCATTTACAACATACTGCACATGCCTACAGTTATTTCTGTTTTGCCTTTGCATGGGAGTGTGTCTGTGTATGTGAGTCTGTGTGTGTGAGTCTGTGTGTGTGTGTGTATGTGTGTGTGAGTCTGTGTGTGTGAGTCTGTGTGTGTGTGTGTGTGAGTCTGTGTGTGTGTGTATGTGTGTGAGTCTGTGTGTGTGTGTATGTGTGTGAGTCTGTGTGTGTGTGTGTGTGAGTCTGTGTGTGTGTGTATGTGTGTGAGTCTGTGTGTGTGTGTGTGTGTGTGTGTATGTGTGTGTGAAAGAGTGAGTGTATTTGTGTGTGGTGTATTTCTGTGTGTCAGAGATAATGTACGTGAGAGTGTGTTTGAGTGTGTTAGAGCATTAGTGTCTTTGTGTATGTTGAGTGTCTGTTTTTGTGAGTGAGAGTGTGTGTGAGTGTTAGGGCTCCATTTATTAAGCAGCGGATGCTGTTTTGGAGCCTCATCGTTTCAGGTCTGCCTGAAACGGAAGTTAAGAAGCAGCAGTCACAAGACCACTGCTCCTTAAAGGTGGCGGGGAAGTTAAAGGGACACTGTACCCAAATTTTTTCTTTTGTAATTCAGAAAGAGCATGCAATTTTAAGCAACTTTCTAATTTACTCCTATTATCAATTTGTCTTCGTTCTCTTGCTATCATTATTTGAAAAAGAAGGCATCTAAGCTTTTTTTTGGTTTCAGTACTCTGGACAGCACTTTTTTATTGGTGGATGAATTTATCCACCAATCAGCAAGGACAACCCAGGTTGTTCACCAAAAATGGGCCGGCATCTAAACTTACATTCTTGCATTTCAAATAAAGATACCAAGAGAATGCAGAAAATGTGATAATAGGAGTAAATTAGAAAGTTGCTTAAAATTTCATGCTCAATCTGAATCACGAAATACATTTTTGGGTACAGTGTCCCTTTAAGGAGCAGCGGTGGCGGACTAAAATCATCATTTAAGGTGGCGGACTAAAATCATCCTGATCCGAACAATAGGGATGATTGACGGCCCCTGCTAGCGGCTAATTGGCCTCCAGTGAGCAGGCGGTGGCATTCCACAAGCATTTTAAGAGAAATGCTTTTGCAATGATACATGCCGACAGAGTATACTGTCGGTATTTAGCGAGGTCGAGCGGACATGATTCGCTACATAGTTTTAGTGTGATAGTGTGTGAGTGTTAGTATGATAGAGTGTGTGTGAGTTTTAGTGTGATAGAGTGGGTTAGAGTGTGTGTTAGAGTGAGTGTGTGTGAGAGAGCATGTGTGAGAGATTGTGTGTGTGTGAGAGCTAGAGAGCGTGTGAGAGTGTGAATATCTATATGCTATTTTGTGTTTAAGTGAAATTATACATAGTGTGCTGTGCACAGCACAAGAGTTTTCGGGTTTGGCCTAAACTAAAGGTGTCACAGGGCACAAGAATGCTTAAATTCTAAAATGGCGGCACTCTGTGTGACGATGCAAAGATACCCATAATCTACACTTGTAAAGGGTTAAAATAAGAGAATAGCTTTGAAGAAAGCTGCAGGCTCAGGAGGAGAGGAAAAACAATAATTGATTGGTGAATAGTAACCATGATATTGTAAGCCTCATCTGCAAATAATACCTTTGTGTGAACTTATTTTATTATACAGTATACAGACCTTAAAAAAAGGGGGGCTGCTGAAATGTTAAGTGCGGTATAACAGAAGCAAGGGATTTGTTAGCAGCAGAAAAAAACTGAAGAAACACAACTGATAAAGATAATAAAATAAATATAGGATAGCACGGTAACAGCAACTGGAACCTTACAAATATTCCTGTTGTTCAGAAGATAAAGTCCTAGATAGTTCAGGTGTTTCCCTTGAGATATCGGCTTCCAGTTTCTCTTTCTGCAGCTGACGTAGCATTTCTGAAACCGATGTCTCATCCTCGAACCTGGTTGTGCTCTCATTGAGTGAAACATCCTCTTCAGATACAAGAGGAGGGTGTTGTCTGGCCGCATTGTCTTGTGAGGTGTTATGGTCAACATTCACCTTCCTCTGAGGACTGCAGAACTCTTCCTGAAGTGCAGAAAAATCTAGAAATAGAAATGAAACAATTTTTTTTTCTTTATAATTTATGCTTACCTGATAAATAAAAAAAAAATTATGATGGTCAAAGCTAAGAAGTAATTACTCCTGGGAATTCCAATCCTGGCCACTAGGAGGAGGCAAAGATGCCTAAAACTCCAAAAGCATTAAAACCTCACTGGTAAACTAGTCTGACGTATAGCCAAGCAAGAAAAAAGAAGAACAATAGGAAAGGATAAGGGCAATAAAAAAGGAACAGGGGAAAAAAAAGAGTTGCATTCTTTAAATGCCATCAGACTATAAATACAATAAAAAATAATCAAAATCAATAAAAAATATGTGCGATTTTCATGGACTCTCACCACCATGAAAGAAATTAATTTATCAGGTAAGCATAAATTATATTTTCTTTCATACAGGTGGTGACAGTCCACAAGCCATTACTCATGCAAACTAATACCCAAGCTGTGGAGTCCACGAGTAATTTTGAATGGGACAAAAAAAACCCATAAATTATGCTTACCTGATAATTTCCTTTTCTTCTGATGGAAAAAGTCCACAGCTGCATTCATTACTTTTGGGAAATAAGAACCTGGCCACCAGGAGGAGGCAAAGACAACCCAGCCAAAGGCTTAAATACTCCGTCTACTCCCCTCATCCCCCAGTTATTCTGCCGAGGAGCAAGGAACAGTAGAAGAAATATTAGGGTGAAAGGTGCCAAAAGAATATAAGGACGCCCCACATAAAATTATGGGTGGGGGGCTGTGGACTCTTTTCATCAGAAGAAAAGGAAATTATCAGGTAAGCATAATGTATGTTTTTCTTCTTAAATGGAAAGAGTCCACAGCTGCATTCATTACTTTTGGGAAAACAATACCCAAGCTATAGAGGACACTGAATGCCAAGACGGGAGCGTACAATAGGCGGCCCATACTGAGGGCACCAGGCCTGAACCTCTACCAAATAAAAAACCCTGCTTCATCCGAAGCCGAGAAAATTTTAAGAGGAAAAGCCCAATGATACTGACTTGCAGTTAGTCCAGAAACCAAACTAGAGACCGCAAACGGACTCGACTGAGCCAACAGTCCTCCAGGAGACACAGTCGCCCAACAAACGGCCCCCCACCGCTCATTTCCACAAATGAAGGAGACAACAGCCAAAACCCCAAGGGAACAAGGCAAGGGAGAACCAAGGAACCAAAAGGTCTCCTAATACAAAAAAGAACACCTCCACGAGTGAGCCCAGCTCACAGAGACTCAAAGGGGCCCAAACAGGGAAAGGAGGCCACGCCTATACCAAGCAAAACCCGGGATAAGATCGGGCAGAGAGACAGAACAGACGTCTCTCCAACATCCTGCAAGCACGGAATGCAACTGAAGAGGCAAAGTCCTCCCAGTGTCTGACCATAGAATACCAAAGCATTCGACCATGAAAAAGTGTGTAATACACCCAGGTGAAAAACTCTAAGTTTGAGAACACAGAGTCCATAACAGGATGACACAGAGGGTACTTGCGAGGAAGAAGAAGCAGTCAAGCAAGAAACAGACCACAAAAGCAACCCCCAGACAGAGGACACGTTCCAGGCAACCTAAATCGCCGGACCTACACACAGGCCCCTAAAAAGGGGAACACAAAACCTCACTCGAGGCCCCCACTGGAAGGAGAGTATACCCTCAGAACCCAAAGGAAGCGTAAACCCTCTTCTAATCAATGGAGCAAGTTGAAAGGAAAATCTATACCCTAGCAGACTAAGCTAACAGGATAGACTCAACAAAGATCACACATCCAGAGGAGACTGTGACCCGAATGCAGTTCCTTAGACCGCTCGGCCATCCTGACCTGCAGACCCACACCCAACTGGACCAACCCAGCCTCAGGGATCCAAGACAGGGAAACAAAAAGAATCCCGAAACAGGTACAGGAACGAGTGTAAGTATAGCACAGCCATCCCCACAGAGTACAAGTACAACCCGACTCTGAAAACAGACAACAAGGCCATAGACCTATGGATCTATCAAATAAAGGCCCAACAAGTCTGCTTGGAGCCAGCAACACCCCAGGGGGAACCAATCCCACCTTTCCGCCTCCCATCCGGGAGAAGCCCCAAGCAAGGACTCTATCTCCATAGGGAGGAGAATATCCCCTAAAGAAAAGGGATGATGCCAGAAGGGCAACAACTGTCCTCAAAGCCCGAAGTCACCTGCTAATAGGAAGAGAAATTCCCAACACAGATGTCCTAGAAAAGGACCCCCTACAAGTAGCTTGCCAAGCAGAGGCACAGTCAACCCATTTGCCTGCAGAGCAGGGAAGCTACACAGTGGTGTCACTAGGGGGGGTGCGGGCCGCACCCGGGTGACATCCTTCAGGGGGTGACAACACCAGAATTTTTTTTTTTTTTTTTATTTTATTGAAATTCAAAGAAATACAATGTAGAGATGCATAGATTTTTTTATTAGAGGGGCCAGCATTTGTGAACATTAGTGGGACTGGGGAAGTTGTAGACACTTAATTTTTTTTGCTTCTTGAGTCAGCGCTGCAATTTCCACAAATAGTTTTCCTGGTTGCTTTTGCTTGTTTGTACTTTGCTCCTCCCCTGCCCAATTTCACTATGAATGTTGTGGGCGTGCCGTGGGGCTTGCGAAGTTGCGCTGCTAGCCTAAACCTGCCTGCCTATCTGTGCTCACTGCTCAGTGACGTGTGGAGCAGTGGAGTCACTCACTGCTGTGCTGTCTCTCTAAACGGGAAATAGTGAGGGGGATGCCTGGCACCTGAGCGCATGACTGTCTGACACTGTCTCTAAAGTGAAGGAGCCACGTATGATGCCCACCAGACCGGTACGGTTATGGTACACTAATTGCACACTGAAGAGGTAGGAGGGGAGGGCGGGCGGGGCTCTGGGGGTGGGCAGAGTGCAGAGGTGATTGGCCATAAGAAGCGGAAGGCACGCAGCCCAGGGCTGTGCACTGACAGACTTGGAACAGATTGAGTGCTATGTTTATCTTTCATTTGATGCTCTGCTGAGCCAGGGAGCAGCTCTAGGCATAAGCTTTGTAATGAATGCAGTGCAGTTTACATATTTTGTATGTGTGTGTGTCTGAGTTTGTGTGTGTGTGTGTGTCTGAGTGTTTTTATGTGTGTGTGTCTGAGTGTTTTTCTGTGTGTTTTTGTGTTTGTATCTGAGTGTGTTTCCGAGTGTTTGTGTGTTTCCGAGTGTGTGGTTTTTTTTTGTTTTGTTTTTTGTTTGTTTTTTAAAATAATTTTTATTGAGGTTTACAAATGCAAATAACATCGAGTTTGCACAATACAAAAGACATGTCATTGTAAAACAAAACAATAAGGCCCAAATCCTTTACATATATGTTAGCACTTCAAAATACAAATTAAAACCTTAGAAATATGTAGGTTTATCTATAGGTCCCAGGCAAACCGTTCTTGGGCCTTCAGAGTACCTCAATATATGTCTAAACTAGAGGTCACATACCAACCAGTGACCCATGTCTAGTTCCACATGCTAAAAGGCTTTCTAGGACTAACACACCAGCGTAACAAAATGCAATGCCATTTATGACTTAGTAACAGAAAGCAGAAATTTAAGGTGCAAACTACAAACTAAACCTCTTTTTCAGTATAACATTATGTCAAAGAGCCCCTCATAATAATCCACAAACAAGTATAGGTCAGGCATGCCCCAACTAAGGATTTGTGACCACTCTTGGGCCACGGATTTAGAGTAATAACAGGGGGTAAAGATAGGGGGAAATATTAGCAGGTCCAATCTTGGGACTATTTTGATAATAAAATAAAAGATATATAGGCCACCTTTGGGCCTCTATATATTGTTTAGTACGGCATAAATTTTAGATGTTGTACATGATATATACATGGGTACACATGCATACTGCATAATAAAAGACATGTAGGCCACTTTTGGGCCTCTATATATTGTTTAGTACAGTATCCTTCATGGCATATCCATATATGAACAAGCAACTCTGGAGCCCTGTGTAAAAACTCTGTGCTAGTGATAAACAAGTATCCCCTTAAGGTATATAGGAGTATTATTTGGACGCTCTTGAGCCACAAGTAATCATTTGAACCAAGGGGTAAAGGCTGGGTTAACTATAAACACGTGTACCAGTACCTGCACAGATTTAAAACACAAGCATATAGGGCATATATAACACTGTAGAAATTTTGTGATGAGCCACAGGTATATAGTGATTATACCTCCATAGTAGAGGATTGAATATTTGGGCTACATTGTGTATATGATCAAACATGTACCCCCTTGAGTCCTTGAAAGTCATTTAACAATTATACAAGGTTACTTTGGGCATTATCGCGAAAATAACGTATAAACCACCAGATGTTATCACAATGAGGCACACTTATTACTGTACATTGGCATCTTCAGGACCCTTAGTACCTGTAAAGCTAAGCAACATAAAACCCTTTGTGATATGGCCACAAATATAACATATACACAGTTTTTTAATCAACTTTTAGCCCATGTAACATCCTCTTGAATTGAGCCAGGGTATGTAGGCTCCCATCATAGAAACAAATGACACATATATTATAGAACAATATTATGCAATAGTTATAAAACATCCTAATAACTTTGATCCTACATCCTACATTGCAAGCTTAGTTTAAATATTCTATGAAATAGACCCCGAGGCCTCAGAACTATCCGTCTTATTTGCGGAGGTCAGAACTGACAATAACAATACAGCCCCAGCCCGGCATCAAAGGAGACACCAAAGTCTATCCAATGCCCAATCGGGCAGCCATTTCAACAGGTATGTCTGCCCGCAAGCTACATTTAAAGTCTCCAGGAAAGTCACACTGCCCAGCTTGCATCTTCATTCGAAGCCAGATCTGCATGGCACACTGCAAGCCTTGCATGTCACATACCTCTCCGATTGCGCAATTTAGTATTCCGGCTACCTCATTGCTCAGATAAGGGACTCCCACCACTAGCAACCAAAATTGGTCCCTGGTAGCTTCAAATGTTTCCGGACAGTTGTAGGACCCGGCCCTATATCTAGGGGACTCTCCTGGCTGACCAAGTGTCTCATTAGGCAAACTTATCCCTGATTGCACCATAGCATGTACCTTTTCCCCCTCCGGGGGGGTCGGCCGTACCACTCCGTATGGGGGACAAAGTAGAAGGTAGGGAATCGTCACAGTTGTTCGTCAGCTCACAGGCAGGCAAGAGTGGGATCATACCTAAATGTGTAGCGCTGCTTAGATGAATGGTTTCTGCGCTCATATCTTTGCGAGATTTAGATACCTCATTTCCGGTATGGGTGCGCTCCATATGGCATATAAGGCGATCAAGTTTTTCACACAGCGAGTGCTCCAAATCCGCCATTAATTTTTGTATGGCCTGAAAAGTCTCCTCCATGATTAAGAAGATGATAGCAGTATAAAACCAATACTGCTCTACCCCGGGATACGGGGGGGTGTTGACATGTAGGCCGCCGCCTCCAACTTCAACGGTCCAGATCAGAAAACTGCCAGTATCTTATTAGTAAAAGTTATATCCCCAGGTTCAACACACAATTCTTTAACCAGATATTCCAGTCTCAGTGTTAGATGGGACCTTCAGTGTTAGGTAATCGGCGGATTAACCTTATCTTTTTAGCAGTCCCTGAGTTTGCGACCGATCATGGCCGCTGCCCGGACACGCCCCCCTGAGTGTGTTTTTAAGTGTGTCTGAGTGTGTCTGAGTGTTTGTATGTGTGTGTGCCTGTGTTTTTGTCTTTGTGTGTGTCTGCTTTCTGAGGGGGGGGTGACACCATAACTTACCGCACCGGGTGACACCAACCCTAGTGACGCAACTGAATCCAGGGGAATGCAACCCTAAGGCGCACCAGAAATTGGACATCCAACGCCAGCAGCTGGGTATGAACCAACAGCCCTTGAGGCTGAAGCCACAAGGCTAACCACCAGATGACATGGGCTACTCTGTGGCAAAGAGTAAAAAGTACTCCAAAAACCTGGCCAACCATGACCAGGTTAGGTAGATAGAGCAAGGACATAGCCCAAGTTCCTGCTACTGTGTAACACCCCGACCAGCCCTGAAATCCAAGATTCCAAAACCCCTCAAGACTGGGTCAGGAAAAAGGCCAAGCGAAGCTTCAGCAACCGGAAGTCTCAGGAAGAAAAACAGGTCCGGGCACCTAATAGTTCAGGCAAACCTTACTCTAGAACTAAACACCCCAACTGACTAAAAAGTCAGACACAAGGGTATGGATGCATATCCAGAGAATCCGGATAGCGAGAAGAACTCGAAAGCCCCAACCAAATTAAGGAACCACCCCTAGCTAAAGTCCAATTCTCCAAGGAGCAAGGCTAGAAGTCGTATGAAGGTACTTCTCAGAGCCTCAGGACAACCAAGGGATACCTTGAGGTAAAAAAAAAAATCCTACTAGCCGGACTAGTCTCCCTATCACCTCCGCACAAGCAGAGGACACAAGGAAGAGAAAGGCACTAAGCCTTCCCAGCTCCGGAAAACCCTGAGCTAAACAAAGTTCCCGCAGAGAATATCCATCACCCGGAAACACAGATCCATAAAAGGATATCCACTCACCCAGAGACAATGGAAGAAGACCCAAAGGTCTCTTATAACTCAGACAGAACAGTACACATCAAAGAGTAAGAGCTGCATCTAGATACACTATTAACAGCTTACGCGTACACCTGCAAGGTGTCAAGAGCTGCAACTGGTTTTAAACTGCAAACCTTCCACATGCTAGACAGCTATCCTGTACAAGCTGTTGGATCAAGCCCAAAATGACAAATCCAGAGGCTTAAAAATGAAGGCCAAACCGCTCAATTGCAGTAAGGGGCATTAAGCCCTCCAACCCTCCACCACATGAGGGAGGAAAACTCTAAGTTTTGATGAAATCAGATGTCAGATAGAGTGATGCAGCAGAAAACTCCCCTGCCCGGTCATCAATGACTGAAGGCTATAAGGACTGAAACAATCCTTCCCACCTCACGGACCCACAGGTCCTCTCGAATGCTTAGTTGAACATGAAAAACAATGATAACCTGAGCACTCTGCGCTTCTACTGAACAGCCAAGCAGAACAGCGCCACATGTCTGAACAGCCGCAAGACCGAACAAACCTGACAGCACCAGCCTGCACCTAGGGTCCCAACCAGCAAGCTGCATAAATTCTCCCTCATAGGGGAAAAAAACAAAAAACAGACATTTTTAACATAGGACTAACATGTCCTAAACAACTTCCGAAGAAGTAATAAAGAGTATCCATCCCAGAAGGTTCTCGAAGGAAAAGAAAACAAATAAAAGACATCACATTGGTTATAAATAAAATATAAGGCACCCCGGTGGTTAACGCCCAAAAAGACACAGGCCTACCTGCAGGACAAGTCAAACAGAGCCCTATCTTTCAAAACTGGGAAAGATCTCAAACAAATGACAATCAGGAGATTACTTCATCCCCACATGTCTAATGAGGTGCACCATTCGAATTAGCAGACTGAAAATCCCTGTATCTCGTAACGATAGGGTCATTCAATAACTGAAAAACACGTCTGAGCAATATGCGAAGGCGCGCTATCCTGTAACGAAAGGCACAACACTCAGGGGCAGTTACACCCGCGGGGAACTGTAGAGGCCCTCCCCAAGGCGGAAGGCCCGGGACAATAGGGCACGAGCATATTCTCAAATAAACGTCTGGACTCCAGATGTCCAGGCGAACAATTGCCAACATTATGTGGAAGCGAAAACATGCTGCAACCTCCGGGGGAAACAGGCCACCCTGCATGGAGGAATCAGAAACTGGGTCACCCGCATGTGTAGAAGTATGAATTGGTAGGGAACTCGTCTCTCAGAGGACAGGACCCCCAGAGGCGGATGGCTCAGCAGTCCCTTGATTCCCTGAGGTGTTAGGATTTTTTCTACTTTTTGCGCTCTATTGAAGTCTATGGGGAAAAATGTTAACGCGGTTGTGAAATTCGAAGATTGGCTTTTTGCGAGCATCACGGTAACGCTTGTGTGAAAACTTTGTTTACTTTCTACTTAATTTGGGTGCTACCCGACACATGCAAAAAGCCTCCCTCTGGCTAATTTAATGTACGAACAGGAGCAATAAATTGCACTCCACTTGTAATTTAGCCCTAATGCACAATTTAATTCCCTTGCTGCCTTCTTGAGGGCATCCAGGTCTAGTGTATTCCATCTTCTTTTTTCCTGTTCTCTAGTCTTTGCATGTAGTGTTGTCTGTCAGTTCACAAGGGTATATGCGCATTTACCATACAGTAATTTAAATGAAACTAAAGTAAAAAATTCCTATTATCAAGCAAAAACAAACCAAATAATAATAATAATACAGCAATCTGGACTTATGAAATCAAACTAGGTGGGCTGTTTAGCCAGTTATAGGAGGCGCTGGTAATCCAATGTTATGAAATTTTGCGACGCTATAAAAAGAAATGATACATTATAATTATACAGGTAGAAGTAATAAGTTTCAAACTACCTGGGAAAGCTATGCGTCCTGAAAACAAAAATGAACAATCGTACTGTGCGACTCCTTATTTTAAAGTGTTGGACACAATAGGCATATCATAATGTTCCAGAAAGTGTTCCTTTAAAGGGACATAAGCGTGCACTATTGCACTAAAGAACTGGGTGTTCAACTCCTGCACATATGTTAAACACACAGTTAAATGTCAGCTGCTTGTAACTATGTATGCTTTTTAACAAAAGATACCAATACCAAGTCAATTTAATAACAGGTTGATTAAACATCTCTTGAAACTGCATGCTCTATCTGAATCAAGAAAGTTTTATTCACTACGGATCTGTTTGGATAGTTTGAGTCTGCTAAATACGGATAACAGTGCAATTATTTATTTCTTAGATTGTTCATTACTTTACAAGTAAATTATGTAAGCTTTATTTATACAAACAGTATTGTTCTCACCTTCACAATGGTCCAGCGATATTGTCTGCTCCATATCAGCATATGTACGGTTGGCGTGACATGGCAACGGCTCTGTGATATATGTTTCCATTAAATGAACAATGTCCATTCGATTAATATTAGTGAGGCACTGATTTAAATTTGTTTCTGTGAAGAAAAAAAATAACAAGGCACGTTAACTAATTATGTTATATTAGAGACATACTAATATACTTTTTTATAAGAGATCATTATCAGTTCAACATGTTTCACTCCGAAGACGCATGCGATTATGTGGTTGTTTTACTCATATTTTTACTTCCATTAAAGTAACAGTAAATACAGTAGATTTGCATAACTAACAAATACATGATAACAAGACAATGCAATAGCCCTTAGGGGCCGATTTATGAAAGTGCAAACGGACACGATCCGCTGTAGCTATCATGTCCGTCGCACATCGATAAATGCCGACAGCATACGCTGTCAGGATTTATCATTGCACAAGCATTTCACTAGCACGGGGTGTCAATCAATTGTATGCGATCGTGCGGATTGCTGTCCGCCGCCTCAGAGCAGGAGGACGAGTTAAGGAGCAGCGGTCTTAACTAAGATTAAAGTAGATTTACTTTGATCTTTCTTTTTGTCACAAGTCTCTGTGAGGAGTGGCATCCTCTCTGCAACCATATGTGGGACATATATATCTTTTAGTAGGATATTTTAGGCAGTGTGCAGGCACTTTATGGTGGCAGGAGACTAGGGCCTCTATTTATCAAGCTGTCAACCGCAAATACGCTGGAATTCCGCAGCGTATTTGTGGTGAGCCTGATTCGCCATAGTTATCAAGCCCTACAGACCGGCAAAAGTAGAATATAGTGACGTAACATACGATCCGGCGGACTCAGTCCAACACAGATCGATGGTTACGTCACAACAGATGTTCCGAACGCAAGTTCGGCACAATCTGACTACTTTTGGAAGGTATTCATGATCCTACAAGGTACGCTCGCCACTATTCCAGCCCAGCGTACCTGGTTTTCAATCCGCCGCCCTGGAGGCGGCGGATGCCATAGGAATTAATGGGAGTCTGACAGCAGTGAAAGCTCATGTTCGCTGCTGCCCGATATCCCATTGATTCCTATGGGAACGTCTACACCTAACAACCTAACATGTACTAAACACCCCTAATCAGCCCCCCCTACACCGCCGCCACCTAAATAATACTTATTAACCCCTAATCTGACCCCCCCTACACCGCCGCCACCTACATAATACTTATTAACCCCTAATCTGCCCCCCCTACACCGCCGCCACCTACATAATACTTATTAACCCCTAATCTGCCCCCCTACACCGCCGCCACCTACATAATACTTATTAACCCCTAATCTGCCCCCCTACACCGCCGCCACCTACATAATACTTATTAACCTCTAATCTGCCCCCCCTACACCGCTGCCACCTACATAATACTTATTAACCCCTAATCTGCCCCCCTACACCGCCGCCACCTACATAATACTTATTAACCCCTAATCTGCCCCCCCCTACACCGCCGCCACCTACATAATACTTATTAACCCCTAATCTGCCCCCCCTACACCGCCGCCACCTACAATATACTTAAAGGGACAGTATACGCTCATTTTCATACAACTGCATGTAATAGACACTACTATAAAGAATAAGATGCACAGATACTGATATAAAAATCCAGTATAAAACTGTTTAAAAACTTACTTAGAAGTTCTAAGTTTAGCTCTGTTGAAAATGCGGCTGGAAAGCCCACTGCAAGTGGGAAATAAGACACTCCCCCTCCCCCTTCTTTTGCATATGAAAAGACCCTTTACACAAACAGGAGCAAGCTGGAGAAGGTAGCTGACGGTATTCACATAAAACTTTGGGGCTTGGTTAGGAGTCTGAAAATCAGAGCAATGTTACTTAAAAATAAGCAAAACTATACATTTTAAAAAAAAAAAAAAAAAAAATTTTTATGGGCTATATAAATAGATCATCTACAAAACATTTATGCAAAGAAAAAATGAGTGTATAATGTCCCTTTAATAACCCCTAATCTGCCCCCCCTACACCGCCGCCACCTACATAATACTTATTAACCCCTAATCTGCCCCCCCCTACACCGCCGCCACCTACATTATACTTATCAACCCCTAAACCGCTGCTCCTGGACCCCACCGCAACTATAATACATATATTAACCCCTAAACCGCCGCTCCCAGACCCTGCCACCACCTACATTATACCTAACCCCTAATCTGCCAATAGGATTTTTCCTACCTTAATTCCGATTGGCTGATAGAATCCTATCATCCAATCGGAATTCAAGGGATGCTATCTTGGATGACGTCATTTAAAGGAACCTTCATTCAGTGTTAGGACGTCGATGGAAGAAGATGGCTCCGAGTCGGCTGGATTAAAGATGGACCTGCTCCTTTTCGGATGAAAGAAGATAAAAAATGCTGCCTGGATGAAGCCTTCTGCCGGTCTGGATGTCCTCTTCTGCCCGGATAGGATGAAGACTTCTGCCGGTCTGGAGGTCCACTTGTGCCCCGCTGGGTGAAGACGTCTCAAGGTAGGGTGAGCTTCAAAGGGGTTAGTGTTAGGTTTTTTTAAGGGGGGTTTGGGTGGGTTTTAGAGTAGGGTTGGGTGTGTGGGTGGTGGGTTTTAATGTTGGGGGGTTGTATTTCTTTTTTTCCAGGTAAAAGAGCTGATTACTTTGGGGCAATGCCCCGCAAAAGGCCCTTTTAAGGGCTACTTATAATTTAGTATAGGGTAGGGAATTTTATTATTTTGTGGGGCTTTTTTATTTTATTAGGGTGCTTAGATTAGGTGTAATTAGTTTAAAATTCTTGTAATTTGTTTTTTATTTTCTGTAATTTAGTGGGGGGGTTTGTACTTTAGTTGTAGTTTAGTTTAATTGTAATTAGTTTTATTTAATTGTAGTTAATTTATGTAATTATTTTAATGATAGTGTAGTGTTAGGTGTAATTGTAACTTAGGTTAGGTTTTATTTTACAGGTACTTTTGTATTTATTTTAGCTAGGTAGTTATTAAATAGTTAATAACTATTTAATAACTATTGTACCTAGTTAAAATAAATACAAAGTTGCCTGCAAAATAAAAATAAATCCTAAAATAGCTACAATGTAATTATTAATTTTATTGTAGCTATCTTAGGGTTTATTTTACAGGTAAGTATTTAGTTTTAAATAGGAATAATTTAGTTAATAATAGTAATATTTATTTAAATTATATTTAAGTTAGGGGGGGTTAGGGTTAGACTTAGCTTTAGGGGTTAATAACTTTATTATAGTGGGGGGGCAGGATAGGGGTTAATATATATAATGTAGGTGGCGGTGGGCTCCGGGAGCGGCAGTTTAGGGGTTAAACAATTTATTTAGTTGCGGCGGGGTCCGGGATCAGCAGGATAGGGGGTTAATAACTTTATATAGGTGGCGGCGGTATAGGGGGCGGCAGATTAGGGGGTTAATAGGTATAATGTAGGTGGCGGCGGGGTCCGGGAGCGGCGGTTTATATATTTATTAGAGTTGCGGCCTGTCCGGGAGCGGCGGTTTAGGGGTTAATATATTTATTAGAGTTGCGGCGGGTACGGGTGCGGAGGTTTAGGGGTTAAACACTTTATTTAGTGATGGCAGGGTCTGGGGGCGGCGGTTTAGGGGTTAATACATTTATTAGAGTTGCGGTGGGCTCCGGGAACGGCGGTATAGGGGGTAAACAGTATAGTTTAGTGTGGGTGCTTAGTGACAGGGTAGCACTAAGCACCCACTGCACTGGTGCGCGGCTTTTTTACAGCTTTCTTGATAAATTTTGCGAACGTATTCAGGTCCGTGGCGGCGATGTTAGGCGAGCTTAGGCGAGCGTATTGGTGCCAGCGAATTGATAAATAGAGGCCTAGGGGTTAATATAGAATCCCCTGTATTTATATTTGGGCTCATGTGTTCATGTTTAGAGGCTCCTATGGGGTTAATGACTCCTCTAACTAACTTTTAATTCATCTGGCTGTGTTCCGGTTAAGCTTGTGTAGCTTTTTAATCATGGTCAGTGGCGGATGCTTTTTTTACTTTGGCTGCTCAGTAATAAGCGTTCCTGTGCGCCTCAATACTTATTAGAGCTGCCATTGCAGTGTTTTTTTTAGAGTGTTCTGCCTAGCTTGTCTGTTGACAGAGTAGCGTGTCTGCACGCTTCAATTGCGCTCAATGTTGGGGCAATAAATCTTACATTGTGTTTTTCAGTGTTTCTTTGGTGTTATAGAGACATTGATAGTGGCTTTAGCTTGTTTAATGATGCGCAATGCCAGAAAATGTTTGCGCTTCATTACCATGCTGCTGAAGTGCCCCCGCCTCCTTCACTGTGAAGGAAATGCGGCACCGTGCTAATTTCCCTCCGGGTCATGTGATCCTACAGCTCAGTATACTCTGGTTGAGAACAGAGTTGTTTTTTCCACTTCTCAGTCTGTCTCTGTAAGAATTATGTGCTGCAAACGTTTTTATAAAGAAATTATTGGGAATGTTTTGTTATTGATTATAATTATGGGAACATTAATTATTATTTATTACTTAATATCTCCCTCTCCCTGCTACTATACTATATAGTCATATTTAGTATTCTGTAATTTTATACAATATTTATCTATCCTGTGTTTTAGTGTCCCTTTGTCTAACTTGCTCTTAAAGTGACAGTGGCATTTATTTTCGCCTCTCAGTTTTTATTTGCAAAACTTTGTGTTGGTTTTAGACAATAATATTGTTTTCTAATATGCTTTTTTTCTTTTTTTTTAGTTTTCAAAAGAGCTTTATTAAAGTTACGATTGAGTTACATACAAGTAAATTATCAATAAGGGGGTCCAATCTGCCCCCATTACAACATAAATAGAGAGAAGGTTGAAGGTTACAGGTAGCTAAGGACTAGGGTACCCATAGACAAGAACTCAGCATATACCATATAATGATTATGGTACCAACCATCTACTAGAAGGGAGACTTTAGGGTGTCAAAAAACTGGTAAGAAAGGATGGGTTGGAGGGGAGGGAGGGAGGCAGGGTTGTCATGTGGGAGGGGATATATAGATACTACAATGTGCTGGGTATACTAATCCTAGGTCATATCCTGCACTCTCAGAAGTCCAGTTAGTCTGAGGACAGTACGTTAGGTTTCCAGTCCGTATTGTAAGTTCCTTTCCAGTCAGACCAAGTTAATTCGAACAAGTCAGAGTTACCCAATTTGTAGAAAATATCTTTCTCCATAGTGTATAGATAAGCCATATAAGAGCAAACCCTAGTCCAACTAGGCGGGGATTCTGTCTTCCAATCACAAGCTATTAAATGTTTTATTGACATAAAGAGGTAGATGCTTATATATGCGTGGTGTTTGGGAAGAGTGTGCACACCAATGTGTAGGAGGGCAACCGATAGGGTGGTGCAATGTATAGCTTTCTGGGTGCGTTCAAGGGTGCGCCCCCAGGTGTCTGAAGTGACTGACCTCCCAAGCAGGGACTCCCATCTCAGAAGGTGAGCCACTGTCTCCGAATGTGGGTTAAGGCCCAGGAGGGTGTAGTGGCGGGAAAGGGGTCTACTAAGTCTATTGCTTTGACTCCATGTGGTCTCCCAAGGAGTTAGGGGCGGACCAGCACAGGCTTAAAGCCCCAGCTTATCAGGAAACTTTTAATTCTATGATATTCGAATATCATATACTGTGGCAGAACCAGTTCGGTACCGATCTGAGAAATGGGTCTAAATCCGACCCTCAGTGATGGGAGCCAGAGGCCCGAGACCACTTTGACTCCCAGCTGAGCCCATTTCAATGGGTGAGTGTCCTGCAAACCCGCTAGTAATCCAGCAAGAGAAGTGATAGGAGAGGGGTGCGGGGCTATGTGCCCAGAGTGGCGTATTTTGTCCCGGAAAAACAGACATTCCCGAATGATAGGGTTCGACAGAGTCAGTTCCCTACGGCAATGTGGAGGCGTCCAGATTAAGTCACGCAAGTCTAGGCTGTAAGGTAAAGAGGCCTGCTCAATGGAGCGCTATTTGCAGGAGGATTGTTTAACTCCCCACTGCGAGACGTGGGTGAGCATTGCCCCCTCATAATATCTAACTATCGAGGGAGAACCCAGCCCTCCATACTCCCGAGGTAGTTGTAGAACTTTTTGCGCCAATCTTGGCGGTTTACCCTGCCAAATATGCTTGGTAAGTTTGCTCTGGAATTGCAGGGAGGCATTGGAACAGGTATGTGAGTCGAGGTAGAAAGGACATTTTCAGGGCTGCAATCCATCCCATCTATGAAACATGAGACAGGTTCCACCTTTTATTGAGGGAACGGAGTTCCGACAGTAATGGGAGATAGTTGTTATTGATGACTCGTGGGAGATCGCTAGATAATTTGACTCCAAGATGCAATACCGAAGATTCCATCCAACGGAATGGGTATTTGGGCTTTAGGGGAGCTAGAATCAAGCTCCCAAAGTCTTGGGTATATATCTCAGTTTTTGATACGAATGAGCATTAAATTCTTCCACGATTTGCAAGAGTCTGGGGAGAGTGAGAGTGAGGTAAGATGAGAAAAGGGTGATATCATCTGTGAACAAAGCAATTTTATGCCTGGTGCCACAGAGGGTGACTCCACACATACGGGGGTCAGCTCTAATCTGTTTGGCTAGGGGCTCAATGACTAGCGCAAAGAGCAGTGGCGATAAGGGGCAGCCCTGCCTAGTTCTGTTGGATATAGTGAAGGGGAATGTTTGGAAACCAAGTCCCCCCACTAGGGCAGAAGGGGTAGAGTATAGGGCCTTAATTGCCCCTATAAGACCGCTAGGGAATCGAAAGATCTCGAGCACCTCCCACAGAAAGTGCCATCTCACTCGATCAAAAGCCTTTTCAGCGTCTAATGAGATAATCGCCAATGGTTTGTGGAGGCTGGAGGAGAGGCCTAGAACATTTAACATCCTCCTGGTATTATCAGGTCCCTCTCTTTTTGGAATAAACCCCACCTGATCTGGATTGATCAAGTGAGGGAGTAAGTTAGCAATGTGATTGGCCAGGAGTTTTGAGTAGAATTTTATGTCAGTATTAATTAGCGAGATTGGCCTGGACTGGCGCAGAGGGTAGGGTCCTTGTTGGGTTTTAGGATTGTTATGATGGTGGCTTCTAGGAATTATTTCTTAAACACACCCTCATTCCAGGCTAGGTTAAAAAGTCTGAGGAGTAAAGGGGAGAGTTCTTGGGAATACATTTTGTAAAAGTGTACAGGAAAACCATCAGGGCCTGGAGATTTGAAGGACTTCGAGTTCTTAATTACATGTTGTATTTCGCTAATAGAGAACGGGGAAGTCAAAGATTCTCTTTGGTCTCTAATATGTTTTTATGTGTTTCGCTGGATCTCTTAAGATAGAGAGAGCGCGTTACTTCTGAGCCAATGTCTCCCAGGATGATACTGTCTGGGCAATACCACAGTTTCTCCTTTTTCATCCCAAGTATCTATGGCATCACCTGGTCTGATGAGCTTCACTGGACATCATTCCTTTGCTCTATTCCATCTGAGAGTCTGCTGTTATGCATGTTCAGATAGTGGACCGGGGATCTTAAGGCTCTGTCTTGGAGGATAGATCTAGATCTGTCGACATGAGATTCAGAGAGGGGAATTAGTGGTAGAGTGCTCGCTTAGCTTGTGAGAGGTGGTGGGATCGTTGCCCGCATTCTTCAGAATCTTTGATTTCTCAGGATCTGTCTTGGAGCACATGCTTCTGGAGACCTTCTTGAATAATAGTAACCATGGTCGCCAGCCCGTTGGGTTAGTGACTATGGACTTGGTAGGTGTCTGCTCTCTCCATAACCTTCTTGGAGTTGAGAGCGATCTTCAATGCTCTGATGGCTTGGCTTCAGTCGCCTTATCTGGCTTGTCAAGTTTTAGTTGAACAATTTCATCTCAGTTGTTTCATTAACCACCTGGAAGGAACCTGGAGTTCCTTTGCCATGATTGGCATGGATTGTTCGGTGGGCAGACGTGCACATTCGTTACTTATCCACTATACACATTTCAGGAGTGATTACCAGGAGTGGACTTCTGAGCATTCAGATTGTTCATCCCGGGGAGTGGGTGCTTCTCCCAGAGATGTTCCCTAGATTAATCTTCCAATGGGAGTTGCTGAAGTTGGAGTTGGCAGTACGCCAAGCTTCCAAGTTATGTTATAGGTCAAGAATTCAGCAGGCTGCTCTGTTAAATTTCCTGGCGGTTCCTGGGGATTTTAGTATGACATCCCTGTTTCTTAGTTTGCTCTCCTTCCACAGTCATTGCTTGTATCAAATGGGAGCTTCATTTAAATAGGTTTTTACATAGTCGCAGGATCTGGTTTTCAGACCTAGCAGAGATGTAATTCTTCCACCTTGGTGGTGGTTCCTGAGGTAGGACCTTCTAATTCAGGGTCCATTTTTATCATCCAACTTTTGAGTTCTCTGAAACTCTCTGCTTGGAGATTGAATGCTTGGTTCTGTCTAAGCATGGTTTTTCTGTATTGGTCTTTTGAGACCACGATTTAGGTTTGCAAGCCTGTTTCTGCTGAATTTCCAATAAGGTATGGCGTAAATTCCCTGATTAGTATGAATCCCAGGACTACTCTTGAAAGTAGGGTAGGACTCCTAGGGGTTTTGACTTTTCTCCGGGAAGGACTGGAGGACGGTGATCAGTCAGGTCTCTGAAGGGTCAGAATTTTGTGTTATCTTTTTCTACACTAGTGTCTGGCGGATATGCCAGACGTGTAATCTTTTTGTCAGACCCTGTTTAGTATCAGGTCTGTGTTTAAGTCTGTCGCTCCTCTTGGAGTTTTATCCCGGTTTTAAGGTTTTGCAGCTTGCTCAGTTTGAGCTATAGCATTCCTTAGATTTTAAAAGTTTTCCTTTTGGCTATACCATCTGCTCAGAGAGTTTAGGTACTCTTGCTTTGCAGTGTGATTGCTTTGTCTTATTTTAGATAAGGCGTTTTTTTTTGTCCTGAGTGGAAATATTGTTTTGGAATTGTTGTTCCCTCTATGTGTCCTCATTCTTTTCTCTTGAGGAACGTGTGGGCACTATTTGGATGTTGTCCGTACCTAATGTTTTTCTTCTGTTTTTCTGTAACAGAAAGCTAATCCTGCAGTCTCCTGAGAGAGTTATGCCTCTTTACTCGAGGGCTGTCTCTTGTTCATGGGGTTTCAAATTGAAGCTTCTGCGGAGCAGATTTGCAAGGCGACAATTTGGTCTTCCTTACATACTTTTTCCAAATTTTTAAAAATGTGATAATTTTGCAACTGGCTACAGCTTCTTTTGGGACAAAGGTTCTGTAAGCAGTGGTGCCTTCTGTTTAGGTTACCTGTCTTGCCCTCCCTTATCATCTGTGTCCTCTAGCTTGGATATTGATTCCCAACAGTAATTGATCGTGTTTTAAGAAAGAACACAAAATTGATGCTTACCTGATAAATTTATTTATTTATTGACACAGTGAGTCCACGGCCCTCCCCGTTTTCGGACAGGTTATATAAACCTCAGGCACCTCTATACCTTTGTGTTATTTTCTTTCTTTCCTTTTCCTTCGGTCGAATGACTGGAGGTTGTGGGAACGGAAGTGATACTTAACAGCTTTGCTGTGGTGCTCTTTACCCCCTCCTGCTGGCCAGGAGTGATATTCCCAACAGTAATTGATGATCCGTGGACTCACCGTGTCAAGAAAGAAAGAAATTTATCAGGTAAGCATACATTTCGTTTTTAAGAAATGATCAACATAAGGATCTACTTGCACAAAAAAGCATGGTACCATTGGATGTGGTATTACTAAATGTTAAAGTCTGTATAGAGATTATTTGTGTAATGCTCCATAAAATATTAAAGAAAAGCAATTCTGCACCAAAATCCAGACAATACCCTAGATTAAAATAATTTTCACATCAGATTGGATAAAAAAAAAAAGAAAAGTTAATTGTTGTTAACCAGTTTGTAACATGACAACTTGGTGCATTCTGATACAGCCATCCCAAATAGATGATTACAACATAAAGGGACAGTAAAGTCAAAACTAAACTTTCATGATTCAGACAAAGCATGACCTTTTAAACAACTTTCCAATCTTTTTCTATTTTCTATTTTGCTTTGTTCTTTTGGTATCCTTCATTGAAAAGCATATGCAGGTAGGATCAGGAGCAGCAATGCCCTGTTGGGAGCTAGCTGCTGATTGACGGCTGCACATATATGCCTTTTGTCATTGGCTCATCCAATGTGCTCATCCAGCTCCCAGCAGTCCATTATGCTCCTTCACCAAAGGATACCAAGAGAATGTGTCAAATTTGATAATAGAAGTAAATTTAAATGTTGTTTAAAACTATCTAAATCATGAAAAAAAACATTTTGGGTTCCCTTATCCACTATTTCACATATTACACAAACCACATCTGAGTATAGACTGAGTAAGTTTATTTGGATTTTATAATTATTTACTAGATTTTCTTAAAGGGACATGAAACCCAAAAAATTTCTTTCATGATTCAGATAGAGAATACAATTTTAAACAACTTTCCAATTTACTTCTATTATTTATTTTGCTTCCTTCTCTTGTTATCCTTTGCTAAAAGGTTTATCTAGGTAAGCTCAGGAGCAGCAAAGAACCTAGGTTCTATCTGCTGATTGGTAGCTGCATATATATACTGATTGTCATTGGCTCACCCATTTGTTCAGTTAGAAACCACAAGTGCATTGCTGCTCCTTCAACAAATGATACCAAGAGAAAGAAACAAATTAGATAATAGAAGTAAATTAGAAAGTTATTTATAATTGTATTATCTATCTGAATCATGAAAGAACATTTTTGGGTTTCATGTCCCTTTAAGTAATCTAATCAGTTCTGGAATCATTAAAAAATATGCCTGCCTGATATTAAAAACTGAAACCTTACCCAAAATATTTGATTTAAATTAAGAATGTAAGGTCCTATTGTAAATTATCCAATGCCATCATCATCCTTAATGTCCCAAACATAAAAGGAAAGTGTCTCAAAATATGTGCAGCATACAAATAAGCAATATTTAAACTTGTTAAAACTTTTTTCCCCTGAAAAAGTGAATTAAAAGCTACTTTAAAAATGTGTTCTTTATTTTAGTCATTCCTCACGTGTCCCTTTTTCCCCCCTTTTTAGGCCTAGATTAGTAGTGGAGCACTATTTAGCGATTTCTTTTAGAGTAAACTTTGCTAGACATAAGCTTTTTGTGTGCGCACGCATATTACAAGTTGAAAGTAATGTTTGAGTGCGAGCAAAACCCAAAGCTCGCTAACCAAATATCGCGACCGCATTAAGGTGTTCTCCTCATAGAAGTCAATAGAGAGCGAAGAAGAAAAAAGCCTAACACCTATTGCTTGCGCACTAACCCGACAGGAGTTATGAATATTTTACATTCCAATTTTCTTCACTAACAGGATTATGTCATGTGTATACTTATGCATAAATAAAAAGAAAGAAGTGCTCAACCTGGGAACGAACAATAGCTTGTTCTATGGCTAGTTACCACCCAAGAAGCAGCCTCTTTTTGCTCAACATGTGCCTTTCACAGAGAAGAACTTTCCTGTAGCATATCAGTCTGATCTTGACAGTCCAGCTCCGAAATACCGGGCAATCCCTCTCTGAACGAATTTGTATATTTATAACTGTACATCTTTTAGATATACTAAGTGTACTACCCTTTTTAACCTAAGCCACACTTAGTAAAAAAAGAGTCCATTGTAAAAAGAGTAAATACAGTTACTCCAGAGAGTACAATACCTGTCTCTTGAAAGCTTACAGACTGCATTCTTGCCAGTGAGACCTGCACTGTAGAGAAGTAATTGCAGTTCTACCACATGGATTATGTGACACAAGCTAGTTCCCATCCAGATAAATGACCTACTGACTGTCAGAGTAAGACACAGTCTTAGACTCAAGACACTTCCCCCTCAATGAGGCAGATGTGTTAGCTGCCTCCCCTGTAGCTTTTTCATGATTGGCCTAATCATAAATGTGACACCGAACCTGTATGACAGTGGGCAGGCGTTCCATCCACCACATTCAGAGCTGTTGTGCAATTAAGGGAGGCTGAGCTCATTGCAGCCTCTCTCACTGAATTTTGCAGTGAAGCTCAGAAAAGTTTTTTTTTTATTTTCATATTAACTTCTTTTTTTCAGACTGCACATCCCTGGTTTAATTGTAGTTTTAAGTGTATTTATGTTGTGCTTAATGCAAATTTTTTCTTCCCACACCTTTTACGCAAGCTTTCGAGCCATGCTAACCCGACGAGTATAAATCGTGATTGTGCTTGAGCGAAACGCGTTAACTTTAAATTTATAATGTGTTCGTTATTTCCGACACTCCAAAAGATGAAAAAATGACTATATCCTATGGGCACAAATGATAGCATTCCACGTGTAAACCAGCCCTTAGTTGCCTCTTCCAAAGCTAGTATGAGCTGGGGCTCTAGCACACCACATTTGTTCAATGTCTGCAGCAGGAGTAATGTGTGTTAATATGGATCATTTTTAAGGGTCAGCCATCACAAATAAAAATGCATACAGCCAGCCAATAATACAAATTCCACACGTTCTATTATATCATAGCTTGCCCCAACATCATTATCAAAATATATGGCACCTGGGGGGCGGAGCCAACAGCCAAGGAGAATGGACGTGTTTTACTAGAGCTCCACAGAGAAACAATAAACATACTAGAATTTTATGGTTGCTGGCAGAAACTGCAGTTGGGGGACTACGGTCTTATGACCCTTCTGAGTCTCCTGGTCTCTCTGATGCCTTATGTGTATATACTAAGCCTGAGACGGAACTTGAATTTGGAGGCCTACAAATCCGAGCTGGCAGGGGCAGTGATGGCCGCGTAATTTTGAGCAATTGATGAAGGCTGATCTCATGAATCGGGTTTGTCGGCTGTTATCACGCATAATTTATATAGGTTGAAGCTCCCATAGTGATCATGGAAGATTTCCACATGGCCATCCTGGCCCTCTTTGAGGATTACGACCGGAAGCTGATGAGCAGAATGGACCGGCTTATATCAACCCTTAGACCCAGAGGTACGGAGATCTCAGAGGGTGACCTATGCACAGAAGAACGGAGAGCGGACTTCAGCACGCAACTGACCCATGTGCCGACGGGCACCGGTCAGTTCCCATTACCAACCATAGTCGCTGGCCTTCCGGTCACTACCCAAGTTGCCGGGAGCTGCTGGCATACCACGCCCGCTGTTACTCTGGTGGATGCGGCCGGTCCGCTGGAGATGGGGGCGGGCTGCTCAGATATTGAGGTGGAGGTAATCCCAGCAGTTCCTATAGAGGTTACAGCGAGGAGTATAGCTGGCCCTCAGATCTGCTGTTTGGGACCGGAGAACTGTCCGGAGCAGCCTGTATCGCTGCACTGCTCTGAAGATCCTATCTATGTAGGTGAGCCTTCAAGTAATGAAGTATCCACGGAGACAGGTATATTACATACAATGGGACACCTTGATCTCAATAGCTGGAAGGCCTTGGAGTCATGTACTGATTGGGGCTCCCGGTGGAGGTTTTCACGTGGCAGGACTCTCCTTGTGGCATCATATATATTAACAGACTCCTTCAATGTGTGTGGAGTGGGGTAAACATTGTTTACATGACATCGCTGACCATGGACACTTCATTTCCCTCAACTGTACTGATCTCAAAAGCCTATGACAAGTACATTTGTGATGATGTGTAGACTCCATGTCTGTAACCCTAGTATTTATATTTTCATATTTCATTGTCTATATTTGCCTGAAAGCCCATGTCTAGGTTACTAATCCTTATGTGACAACATATGTGCATTTTATTACAGTTTAGTTAATTATGACGGCCCTAGGGCCTGAGACATAGATTTGCAACGTGGTCCTATATCTGTTCCACTCTTGATAGTAGCTTACTTCAGGTGTAGTACTACAGCCACCTATGCTTTTTTTCTTTGTGGAACACTACTCAGATCTTTAATACATGCTCAACGCCTATCATTTAGTTTAAAAACGAGGCTCCCTCTTTCCCCCCCCTCCATCTTACCTTCCCTCCCTCTTTCCTCCCCTCCCTCTTCTCCCCCCCTCTCTCTTTCCCCCTTCCCTCTTTCCCCCCTTCCCTCTTTTCCCCCTTCCCTCTTTTCCCCTTCTTCCCCCCTCCCTCCTTTCCCCCCCTCCCTCTTTTCCCCCCCTCCCTCTCCTTCCCCCTCTCTCTCCTTCCCCCTCTCCCTCTCCTCCCCCCCTCACTCTTTCTTCCCTTCCTCTTTTCCCCCCTCCCTCTTTCCCCCCTCCCTCTTTTCCCCCCCTCCCTCTTTCCCCCTCCCTCCCCCCCCCCCTCCCTCTTTCTTTCCTCCCTCCCCCCCTCCCTCTTTCCTCCCTCTTCCATTCCCTCTTTCCCCTTTCCCCTCCCCAACCTTTTCTTCCTATTTCCTTCCCCCCTTCTTTTTTCCCTCCTCCCTCTCCCTTCTCTTGCCCCTTCGCCTCCCCCTCTTTTAACCGTGTGGGAAGGGATAAATAACTTATCCTCCATACCCCTTTTTGGCAGAGTTAGGTAGTCTCTGCCCTGTCCGCAGAGTCCTTATCATATCCTGAACCTACATAAGTGTGAATAAAAGGGCTCTCTGGATGTTTATTATGAATAGATTTGTTAAGATTGTTCTTATGTGTCTAATGTCTACAGACTGTTTGTTATCACAATTTTAATATTGCTGTTAGCTTGTTCATATGTCTGATATATGTGTTAGAACTGCTGACAGGATGTTCAAAGATTTTGAGCGATTAATATATGAGATTCCCATATATTTTCTCTAGCTAGATTACTCACCTTTCTGAGTTTGCAACCTTAGATTCATAGTCTTACTCGCCTTATGTCAGCTGTCCTGAGGTGAATAGCTATACTTTTTCCCCCACTAATATATAGAATTATGTGAGAAGCAGTCACTACAGTTTTATTTCCCTGACACAGTGTTAAGAACTGGTGTATTTAATATTTCTATACTTAGTTTTATCATCTCCTTCAATCTTAGTATTAGTTTTCCGGACCAACCCAAGATCCTAATTGTCTTAGGAAGGAGGTTATATAGTGTGGGCCTTGATTGGGCCTATACTACCCAAAAACCCTCTGACTAGTACCTTTAATCTATTGAGGTCCAAAAGAGGCCTCAGCTATCTTGAGGGAAAAGAGGGCGATTCTCAGTTTGCTCCCCAACTTTTATTCACTTAAGGCATAACGCAATTTGGGAACATTACGTGAAAGTTATGATAAGGGAACTATACACAAATGTGTTCTGATGTATTTGTTTATGTACACAATATCTGTATTACTATATATTTGGTGCCCTGTGCTTGTTTGGGCAAACTGCTTTGTGTTTTGATATTTGTCATTCCCTCAATAAAAAAATAAATATTAAAAAAAAAAAATATGCCACCTCTCTATAATTATGCATATATATCCATACAATTAAATACCATGGAAATAAAGAGTGAATGTAACTGACAGATTTAAAGGGATAATAAACAGTAAATACATTCTAAATATAATGAGGTATTCAAAGCAAAAATTAGCCTTGGATTAATAAGTAGATGTATTTTTTGTACAATTAATTTTACAGTTCTATGTTCCACACAGCTTTCTTTGCACAATCTCTTTTATTGCCTGTTTTATATATGTCCCTATTTGTCCTCAACAGGAGAGATAGATAAGGAAAAAACATGGTAGCGCCCAACAATTTGAAATGACAGGAAAAGGGTATAAAATAAATAATGAAATTATAATGCAAACTTTTTTAACTACACATACTTAACCACAGTACTTTTCTTAGCGTACTGTGTTGACTTAGTACCTACGTCCAGCACAGAGGTGCATGCTGCGGTCCCCGCTGTCAGCTCAGACAGCGGAGACTGCTTCTGGGAGCAGAAGGCATCTGCCTTCATATGGTAAGGGAGCACTGAGAGTGTTCCCTTATCATATCAAGCTCAAGCCAGATCACCGTTTATTACAGAGAGTGCAGCTGTCTGTGTTACTCTATGTAACGATTTTCTGTTGGTGCCGAGTGGGAGCAGTGAGAAAGAAGGAAGGCGGTTGAGTAGCTCAGTGCAGGAGGGGGAGGGATGGACAGGGTTTCCTACATTACAGAAAAATTTTAGGCAGGGGGAGATGGGTACCTACACTATAGAAAATGATCATTTGGAAGGGGGGCGTGGGACCTCACACTACAGTAATAGCTTGGAGGTGGGTAGGATTGGAGGGATTGCTACACAACAAAACATAGAAACATAGAAACATAGATATTGACGGCAGATAAGAGCCATAGGCCCAGCAAGTCTGCCCGACCTTACCTAACAGTATAAACTTATCTAGTTCGTAGGATAGCCCTATGCTTGTCCCATGCATTTTTAAAGTCCCCCACAGTGTTTGTTGCTACTACCTCTTGAGGAAGTTTATTCCATAAATCAATCACTCTTTCTGTAAAGAAGTGCTTCCTCAAATTACTTCTGAATCTACTACCCTTTAGCTTGAGCTCATGACCCCTTGTTCTTGAATTTTCCATTTTATGTAAAATACACACAGCCTCAGTTTTACTAAACCCTTTAATGTACTTGAAAGTTGCTATCATATCACCTCTTTCCCTTCTATAAAAGTACTAATAATATATAAAAGTACTGATAATATAAAAAAGAACTTTAAAAAAATCATAATTTGTTACAAGAACACCAGACAAAGATTGCCAAAAAGTATTTGGTGGTGAAATGGTGGCATAAAGTATACTAAAATGGGCCTAGATCAATACCTTAGGTTGTCTACTTAATATATATATATAGTTTTCAAGGGTAAATAAAAAACAAAGGCTCTATTTCTGTTTAAATGGAGTGATGGCAGAAATGCTAAAAATGATCCGGTACTTAATGCAAGTTTTTTCTGAAATTCCTGGTAGTGAAGGGGTTAAACACTGTACAATATAATAATATACTTTTAAACTCACATAGTGGAAAACGTTAAGAGCAAACACTGTTATTTGTAATATGCAAAACATGCTCTTTGGCTCTGAGTAGTGTCCAAAGTCTTTAACTTTACTTGAATTTTTAAACTTAAAGGGACATTAAACATAATGAAAAAAAAACTTTGCAATGCATGTTCTTTATCTAGTCCCCCTGCTTTTCTTGTCATTTACTACTTAAAACAAAAAAACAAAACAAGAGGATTGCAAAACAATGAATATTTTGCAAGCCACATTTTTAAGTTATTTAAAAACATTTCATTTGCATTCAGATCCCTATATTAATGTATTATGTCTTACATGTCTGGATATTGTTTGACCCCCCTACTTAGGGACTACGTTATCCAAACTAAAATAAAGACACATACTCAACTTGTTGGGGTAAAAAGGCCGCAGCTTGTTTATTAACAATCTCTTAACATGTAAGTAAACAAAAACACATAAACTACCTAATATAACTTAACTGTAAAACCCCCACGGGGCTTGCCATGTTACCCAATGTCTCTCCTTCCACAGGTCCCCTCCGGAACCGAAATACACCTCCCCTGCCTGGCAGGAGGTACCCCAGCAAGTTCCACCACCACTGAAGGCAAGCCCCACCACCAAGCTGCGACATGAATTATCCGCCTCCACACCGTAGATCCAGGGAGGGAGGGAGGGAGCTTCTTTCCCCGTCAGGTCCGGACAGAAGATGAGTGCACTTCCTGCTCACCGTCCTTAAGGACTCCCCTGAGGACCCACCCACCTTCATCCCCTATTGGTTACTAACTTGCCCTGCTCTGGGGTCAAATGCCCTTTCAAAATAGGCATTTTTCCAGGGCGGGCTTGACCCCCCTACTTAGGGACTACGTTATCCAAACTAAAATAAAGACACATACTCAACTTGTTGGGGTAAAAAGGCCGCAGCTTGTTTATTAACAATCTCTTAACATGTAAGTAAACAAAAACACATAAACTACCTAATATAACTTAACTGTAAAACCCCCACGGGGCTTGCCATGTTACCCAATGTCTCTCCGTTCCACAGGTCCCCTCCGGAACCGAAATACACCTCCCCTGCCTGGCAGGAGGTACCCCAGCAAGTTCCACCACCACTGAAGGCAAGCCCCACCGCCACCAGACCGGCTCATAGCCGGGCACCGCCACCCACCAAGGCCTTTTCTACCCCTTCTCTCAAATTAAAATTGAACAAGTGTAATCCAACCTCATTAAGGTGGACTCCATCTCTCAAAAAGAAGCATTCCCCAGAACCACCTTCAAACTCGACGTGTCGTATCGACACCCCACCATTTCGCTCCACAAATTTGCTCAGGATCCTATTAACTTTCCTCCTGGACAACTCTAACCTCCGTACGTCCCATGCCGCTCTCCACCTCAATCGAGGTACAATCTCTGACCACACTATCCTTAGCCCCGGGAACAGCTCCCATAAACGTAGCAAGTCCCTCCGCACCCAATCTATCAATTCTTTTTGAGAGATGGAGCCCAAATCGTTCCCCCCTGCATGTAGCACCAACATTCCCGGGGGGCAATACAACCTGGCAAACTCAACAATTTTAACTATGACCTGATCCCATCTCAATCCCCGATACCCAAACCAGCGTATCCGCAAGGTCTCCTCATCGAAGCCTAGTTGGCTCCCCCCATCTCTTGTCATTGCCGCTTTCCTGGCCCAGTATATGTAGGAATGGCCAATTATCCAACATTCCCTGCCACGCCACCCTATGGAAAAAGGACATACTACATTATCAAATCACTTCGGACGTAAGATCTAAAACTATTAGATTCCCACCTCCCAATCCTCCTGATCCTTGCATCTGACATACCCAGCATTCTCGCCTCGGTGGCGGCCCCGATTCGAAATGAGTGGGACCCGAAGTCAAGCTGCGGGAGCCCCAGGGAACCCAACGCTTTCCTGAATACCGAAATAAACTGAAACCGCGACAATGTTTCCCCGTTCCTATGAATAAGCAACGGGCCGCCACCCTCCGCTAGCACCACCAAGAACGCCGATACGGTCTCCACCGGGCAACATGCCCCCCTGATTTCCCGAAGCGTAATAGCTCTTCCCCGACCCCTTTGATCCGTTTTTGACCGACGCAACCATATCGACAGGTTGCGTCCCTGGACCCAAACATCTCCCCGCTGAATACCTCCACCATCCCTTTTTGATGCCCCTACTATTTCCGACACCCGGAACGCTGCAAAAAAGGCTAACACATAAGCCGCTCTAAAAAGCGCCAGCTCGTATTCGTCTAAGCATATCGCGTCCAAGGCCCCCACCACTTTTTGCAACAACGCAAAGACCACTGGCCTCCTTGAGTCCTGTGTCCTGCTACCCCTGCATAATCCCTTAGCAGCCATCCGCACCACGAATGACTTAGTAACGTCCTCCCACCCCATACATTGGCACAGAAATGCTAGCGCCGCTAACCTCCGTCTCACCATAGCCCTTGACACTCCTTGTCTACTCCACTGCCTCATCCACGCCAATAGGACTGCTAACCAGCTTTGGGCCGTCATGGCCCCCCCAAATCGCTTTACTACATCACACCATTCTCTCCATACCTGCGAGTATGCCTTCCACGTGGATTCTGCTAGGGTCCCCCGAACCAACCTCATCAAGCCCCGAAGTCCACCTTCCACACATCCCCCGGGCACTGAGACCCCATGTCCTCTGCCAACGGAGCCAGCTCCCGGAACCTGTCCCACTGGAAACGGGAAAGAGAGTCAGCTATCTCATTGGTCTTACCAGGCACATGCACAGCCCTGAACAAAACATTACATCTCAGGCACTCCAACACAAACAATCGGAGGAGGACCACCACCGGAGGTGAAGATGCTGTCAAAGAATTTACCGCCGCGACCACCCCCATATTATCGGAATGGAAAAGCACTTTTCTATCTCTCATTAACTCCGGCCAGATAATCAGGGAAACCCACAAAGGAAACAATTCCAGGAATACTAAGTTCTTGGTCAAGCCAGTTGACGCCCAGTCCCTCGGCCACGGACAGGCGCACCATTTGCCGCCTAAGTAAGCTCCGAAACCGTTCGCTCCTGATGCATCCGTAAATAAATGCACGTCAGGGTCGGCCCAGCCGTCCCTCTGTATCAGGTACCGCCCATTGAAGTCCCCGAGGAAACTCAACCATAAAACCATATCCTCCTTCAGGCTCTTCGTCAAGCGAATATGGTGGAAATGCTCCTTCACCCCGACCGTCGCCAACGAAAGCCTACAGCAAAAAACCCTCCCCACCGGGATAATCCGGCAAGCGAAATTTAGCTTGCCCAACAAAGATTGCATCTCCCGGAGCGTCAGTTTCTGACGCCCCAGGGCGAGCCGCAACACTCGGCACAAATCGTCTACCTTGTCCTCCGGCAAGCTGCACTCCATGGCTTCCGAATCAATGCAAATCCCCAAGAAGCTTAGGGCCACACATGGCCCCTCAGACTTATCCGAAGCCACCGGAATACCAAATTCCTTGGCCACTGCTTGGAAAGCATCCATTAATGTCCGGCAATCAGAACTGCCGGCCGGACCGACGAACAGAAAGTCGTCCAAATAATGGACAACAGACTGCAAACCCGCGACTTGCTGAACCACCCACTCCACAAATGAGCTGAATTTCTCAAAGTAGGAGCACGAAATGGAACAACCCATCGGCAAGCACATATCAACGAAATACTGTCCTTCGAAAGCACACCCCAAAAGGTGGTGACATGCCGGGTGAACCGGCAGCAGCCGAAAGGCGGCTTCGACATCCACTTTTGCCAGGAGGGCACCCACCCCGGCCCTTCGCACCAAGGCGACCGCGTCGTCAAACGACGCGTACCGGACTGCCGCCACGTCCGGGTTAATCCCATCGTTTACCGAAGAGCCCTTCGGATACGATAGGTGATGTATCATGCGGTACTGTCCCTGGGCCTTTTTTGGCACAACCCCCAGCGGTGACAGCCTGAGGTTACGCAAAGGAGGGGATGAAAAGGGGCCAGCCATCCGCCCCAACTTCACCTCCTTGTTCAGTTTCTCCCGAATGATTTCCGGGAATTCCCTAGCCGATCTCAAATTTCCCGCCCCAGCATTCCCATCCCCTTCTTGAAAGGGGATGTAAAAACCCGAGCTAAAGCCCGTTAAGAGCAGCTCGGCGTCCCCCCGTCTACCCCGGACCTTAGCGTACTGTTCTAGCCACGGGACCATCTTTTTGATGTCCACCGGCGTCCTGGCTCGGTACACCCACCTCTCCGGTTCTGACCCCAATCTTACCCTTTTTAAAGCACTTCGAGTAGGAGTGCACGCCCCCGCATCCCGAGCACTCGTGCTTGTACTTGCAAGACGTTCCGAAGCGACACTGGCCCTCGTTAAACTGGAAACAGAGGCCCTTCCTAAGGGCCGCTGCAGCCCCACTCCCCGATACCGCGGAATGGCTCCCCCCTCCCCCTCCAGCCCGAAAGGACTGTGATCCTCTCAAAGGGGTCATTATCTCAAGCCATATCCCCATGTCCCGATCGTCCCATCGCATATCTGGTCGTACGGCGATCCGCTGGCGGAATTGCTCGTCGTACCTCCACCACCCCATCCCCCCATAAGTACGATACGCAGCCGATATCTCGTCGTAATAACAAAACAAGGCGGAGCCCTGTTCTGGGAATTTCTGTGCCGTCACGCTTGCAAAGATACAAAATGCCCTGGACCAATTGGCAAAGGTCTTCGGAATCTTCCGATACCTTTTCTTTCGCTCCTCCTCCTCCTTTTTACCCTGCTCCCCTTTAGGGTCCTCCTTCAATTCCACAAACTGATCTATGGGCAATAAGGAGAACAACTCCAGGAATTCCCTCCATTCCATATTTTCTCCCTTACCTCCGATGCCAAGTGCAACCCCAGGGGACCGATGGAACATAAACATGGCCTACGCAACGCCTCATCCGACACCCTGAAGGACACCACCTCCGAACCCACGGATGTCGCTTGCACGCTCGCCCCGACACCCGCAGCACCCGGCCCTTGCCCGGCCCCCGCCCCCTGCGTGGCATTCTGGCCGGCCGTGGAAACCACGGCTACTGGCGCAGCAACCGCCCCCGCGCTACTCAAGCTCCACGCGCCAGCAGGGCCCCCTGGCCTTCCACCCTCGCAATCAACTCTTTCAAACCCTTCAACAACTCACTCTGTGACCCACTCTCAATCCCCTGTGGCGTAATAATAACTGGAAAGGTACCTCTTGGCGCCCCTGTGTCCGGTCTGTGCGCCGTCTCAGCTCCCGTGTCCCTAGAAGTCCCCGCTCTGTTCAGTCTCCCTTCATCTCTTCTTGGCGATTCTCGACGCCTCTCCGGAGTCCGCCTTCTAATCCTGGAATCCCGCCGCCTGTCAACGCTCCTGCCTTCGGGCCTCCGCTCCAATCGTGCCCACGTGGGTGACAACCTCCTCTCGCCCTCGGTTCTGCTCCTGGGAAGTGAACGGGACCACCCCCGCCTACGAATAGGCTCCCGCCGTCCACTGCGGGACCGCTCTCTCCTCTGCGCCGTCTCCACCTGCAATTGGACACCCAAAGCATTAACAACAGACCCCTCCCGCTCCCTGCCCACCCCCCCTGGCAATACTGCCCCCCCTTTCCCTCTGCCCTCCGCTCCTCAGAGGAGAAACAGAAGCTAAAAGCTGCGCCAAGGCATCAAGCTCCCCCACCTGGCCAGCTGCATGCTGCTCCCGTGTGTTTGCCTCCAGCCGCTCTTCCCCATCGAAATCACTAGGGATGTCCTCGATTATGAGGGAATCCCCGTCCCCATCCCGAATCCTGTCGAGACCTTGCCTCTGCACTGCAAGTGGGGTGGAAGCCGCTGGAACTATCACAAATAAAAGAGAGGAGGAAGATCAACAAGCTGAGGCAAACATCAACCCAGGACCCCGACACCAGGGGGGGGGGGAGGAATGGAATGGGGGGGGTAAAAGGAATGGGGGGGGTTTAAAACCAACACTGTATGTACCCTTGATTGGCATCGCGCCCCTCAACACCGCCCTCATACCACTCCCCCCGCCACTGCTGACTTTGGGCCTCCCAACACTACCTAATCACTCGCCACGCGCACCCTTACGTAGCTGCCATTACTGCTCATGGCCCTGGCGGCCCCCACCCTCCCATGCATTCTGTCGCCTGCTAAGCGCCAGCCAGCAACCACTCCACCTCACTCCCCCAGCCCCACACCTAATGCCCCGCTCGCAACCTACGGCAACTAAGTAGCCAACCTAGGATGGATGTTGTACTACCCGGCAAACACCAGCTAAAGCTGATTTAAGCCCCTGACCGGCCCTATATGTTCATTAAACTACACCCCCCGGCGGGCCTCATCCATGCCGCCCTCGCGCCCCACAAGGTAAGCTAAGCCTGGCCTCATGCGCTCTGCCCTCCCGCTCCTGCAAAGCTGCGCAATTCCCCCCGGCTGGCCTCATATGTGCCGCCATTCTGTGCATATGTCCCCATGTGGGACCCCCCCCCCGCAACAACCCCCAACACACCCGGCTTCCCTGTTCCCGCTCAAAGCCCGCAGTCTCCACCCCTGCTGCGCAGGATCTCCCTTCTTGCCTGCTGCCATGCCGTCCCGCTCTCTTCGATAGCCCAGCGGCTTACCTGTCAGCACCTCCTGTGCGGCGACGTGGGACTCCTCCTCTCGACCGGCTCCCGGACTCACAGGCTCGCCTCCCACGTGGACCTCCGCTACCATCACCTCCTGCTGTGGTCTGCGTTGTGGACCGCACCTCCTCCCAGCCGGCCGTCCTCTGGCCCGTCCGCCGCTGCCTCCCGCACAAGCCGACGACCTTCCTCTCCGTGGGGCCACCGTGGGGCTGAGGCGCTCTGGCGGTTGCGACCGCCGCACCGGCCTAGCCCTAGCCGACGACTCCGTCCCTGACGACCTCTTCGGAACCGCTCCGCCACCGGGTAAGACACCGGCTGCCTGCAGCTGCTCCAGGAGCCACTGAGGGCCTCTCTCCCTGGCAGCAGCTGCAGCAGCCGTAACCAAGTCCTGTATTGCTGACATGTGAGCAGGAAGCCCCCTCACGTTCTCTCCTGGCTTGATGAAGTGAAAGAAGCACAGCTTCTTTCACCGTCAGGTCTGGACAGAAGATGAGCGCACTTCCTGCTCACCGTCCTTAAGGACTCCCCTGAGGACCCACCCACCTTCATCCCTATTGGTTACTAACTTGCCCTGCTCTGGGGTCAAATGCCCTTTCAAAATAGGCATTTTTCCAGGGCGGGCTTTATACAAAAACTTGTGCTTCAGGGGGAAAGAAATACCAGTACATTGTTTTTTGTTACTAAACGAAACATTACATTTAGACAGTTTCGTCATCAACACATGTATATTACAGACTGCCTTACCCTTCTTATAACTAACATAACCTTTATTCAGATTGTATCTCCTTTAAAATAACATTTCTATAGTTTACCTGTTGCATGTTTCCCATCCCTGTCAAGCCAGTACTTCAGCAATGCATGGCTCTGGTCCTGTAATGAATTAGGGTTTTCTACACGGATTTGGTGAATTTGTTCTTCTGTGAAGTCCAACTCCCTAGCTAGTTCTGTAAAAAAAAAATAACGCTTTACATCAAAATAGTCATAACCATAAGATAATATAAATAAAAGAAATGTATACTTGGGATATTTGTATTACTAATGTAGTTCCTGCTTTTGAGAGACGCACAGTAGGGGTGTTGTTGGCAGGTGCCAGGGACTGATGTACTAGGTGTCCTTAGGATTCCATAGGACACAATCAATTATATCAGACAGTTCACTATTTTATTCCCATGTGCAGCCTTCTTTTTGTTTAGATCACTGGTTTTCAAACCTGGCCTTAGGTCTCCCTATCAGGCCAGATTTTGAGGATATCTGAACTGGGAGTAGAGTTGAAATAATCAGCTGATTATTAAACATGGTTATTTTGCCTGCTCTCGTCCAAGGTAATCCTGAAAATATGGCCTGTTGGGGAGGCCTAAGGACAGATTTGAAAACCAGTGGTTTAAACAACGACAAAGATGTTGTATATCATTGCAGGCTATATGTATCTCTTCTCTGTATGCATTATATCTGATAATTGTCACTTCAATGTGGTGCTACTGCATGTTATGAAACTAATCTCAGCATATTGGGTGAAAAACTATTTACTTGAGGGCTAATAAATAGGGAATAACTAAGGAGAAATACAATTGGTTTGGGGCCTTTGTGTTTTACTTTGGGCTCCAGCCCCAGATCTTTTAGAAAGCTAGCAATGCCTCTGCCTACAAAGATCTTGCAGATTTTGAAAACTTAAGCCCATTATACCATCAGGCACATAATAAATTAGTATGATAGAGATTAGACTGTAGCATTGTTTACTACCTACACTCTGATACTCTACCTGTCCAGCTGAAGCCAAGATGGTCAGCAATATATGCAAGTCTTTGTTCTGTTCTCTGTTGATCTTCTTGCAATGCTAAACGTGCCAAAATGGAACACAATATTATATATTTTCCTGAGCAAGAGTGACCATTCTAAAAACAGGAGACTTTTTGTTTGCATTTTGTAAAACTATGGCTTTCAATAAAAATATTTGAAAAAACAAACAAACAAAAGAAATAGGAGACAAAACAAATAAAGAAAATACTTACTGTTTATTGGTGCTTTAAAAAAATAATCTAAAGGAGTTAAGTATAATAATTACCCGAAACTTCCAGCACAGTTTAAAAAAAAAATCATTGTGAGACTTCAATAACCTGAAATAAGAGCTAATTTAATGCAGTGCAGCTACTTTTATGTGGTTAATTTGATTTTGGTGCAAGCAGTTGTACTGTACATTATACTCTAGAAGGTGATTTATGTACCCTGTATATTGTGGCTTTTTGTAGCAATAATACTAATAATTATTATTATTATTATTATTATTATTATTATTATTATTATATACAGAATAACCTTTAGCTAAACAGGATTAAAGGGACATTCTAGCCAAAATTGGAATCTACATGGTTGCATTTCAGTTTTGAATAGAAGCATTTTTGTAATATACATCTATTAGCAAAAATATTCTAATAAAAACAATATCTGTTTCAAAAGTGTATTAAAGTATGCACCGTGCACCATCATTTAAAACAGAGCTCTTGCTCAGAGAGCATAAGGAGCTTGTACAATTTAGTAATTATACAAGCCCCACTGGCGCTCTGAGCAGTTGCAGTATTTAAAATGCTGGTGCACTTTTACTAGAAGCTTTTTTGCCAATACATTTATATTGCAAATATGTTTCTATTTAAAGATGTAATTCATCTATGTGCATTTACATTTTGACTGGAATGTCCCTTTAGGGTCATTTCTATTTTTTAGCTTAAATTCTAGATTAATATTTAAGTAAAGGGACTTCAGTTTTGCAGCCCCTAGATTTTATAATAAAAAGTGGCTGCTAATTCAACTTGATTTCTCTAACAAAAGCAGCAACACTCAAAGGGACATGAAACCCAGAAAATATATTTCATAATTCAGATAGAGAATACAATTTTAAACAACATTCCAAATTACTTCTATTATATAATCTGCTTCATTCTCTTTATATTTATTTGTTTGTTGAAGAAGCACCAATGCACTACTGGGAGCTATCTGAACACGTTGGTCAGCCAATTACACGTGGCATATATGTGCAGCAACCAATCAACAGCTCCCGAGTCTACCTAGGTATCCTTTTCAACAAAGAATATCAAGAGAACAAAACAAATGAGATAATAGAAGTAAATTGAAAAGTTGTTTAAAATCACATGCTCTTTCTGAATCATGAAAGAAAGAAATTGTGTTTCATGTCCCTTTAAATCTGATCTAGAATACTTTGCTGCTTTCATCCCAAAGTCTTTGGTCACACCACTGATTATACAAGACTACCTCATGTATTTAATAAAATAAATTCACTTCTAGTGAATAGGCAAAGCTATTAAGCTGGGTTACCTCTGTTTATGGTATAATAAGAATTGATTGGGAAGAGTAAAAGCTGCAACAGCAACAAAAATAGCACATAAAATATGCCAGCATTAGAGACTATTAAAATGCATCATGTATTAGGAATTCATGATGGATAAACTTCCAAATAATTGGTGTAAAGCAAGCATATATGGAGTTATTAAAGCCTAGACACAACTTGTCATTTCCTACCTATTCAAGGTACTGTGAAACCTTAATGAATTTATTAGAGTTGAGCCAGGTAGTTTTACACATTCATTATTTGCATATTTTAAATCAGTTGTGTTACACTTCTCCGCAACTTATTTAATCTAAAAAAAAATCATATTTTTTTCTCTCTCAGAGAAATGTATATTCTATTAGGGAAATGTATTCAAAATACTGAATGTTTGTGAACCAAAAAAGCAATAAAACATTATTATGGTTAGATTACGAGTGGAGCGTTAACTGAAGCGATTTAGGGTATTTTACGTCTTTTTGCCCACAACGGAAATAGTGCATGAATTACGAGTTGAAAGTAAACCTGTTTGCTTAAGAAGCGCAATCAAATTTAATGCTCGTCATTTTAGCCCAATTTTAGAGCTATGGTTAATTGTTATGCAAGACAAAAAAGTTGCACAAAACACATACAAAATACATTTAACAGTACAGTTACCCTCATAATAACACTGTCTGATAAAATTATATATATAAAAAATTGCATTAAAAAGTTATAAAGGCTCAAAGAGATGAGAAAAAAAAGTCTGCAAAGGGCTTTAACATAGAGATGAATACATACACATCTCTAAATATGTATGTGTGTGTATTTATATGTGTATATATGTATTTACAGACATATATACACATATAAACACATAAATACATATATAGACACATACAGTATATACTGTAAGTGCATTGGAGCCATTTGCATACAAGTAGCTGAAAACATGAAAAATCATATTTATGCAACTGTAAATATTTGACATTCCAATGTTCTTCACATAGGGGAATTAAGTATTTTTAAATAGATATTCCCATACATATCTGTATATATCCATACTTATATGTATAGATATATATTTTACCAAAAAATCATCAGATATGTAGAAATATTTATTTAAGAATAAATAGAACATATTCTTCTATGTGAAGAACATTGGAATGTGAAATATTCATAATTCATGTAGGGTTTAGCGTACTTTAATAAATGCGATCGTGTTACCGCAAGAGTATGTTAGCTTGGGATTTGCGTGCAAAATTGAAGTCTAGGGAGAATACTTAAATGTGGTCATGATAATCGAAGTACCACTTTTTGCACGTGTCGTGTTTTCGCTAGCGCACTGTTTACTTATAATATGAGCGCAACACGACGCACGCAAAAAAGACTCCATTTAGCAATGTTAATGTGGGAGCACTAAATAGAGCTTCACTCGTAATCTAGCCCTTAGTGATAATAATAATACTAAATAATAAAATAAAACAAAAGGTAATATCAATTAAAGGCCACCAGAGACGTCATTCATTGGCCAAATGCAATATATATATATATTGCTCTGGAAAAAAATTAAGAGACCACTGCAAAATTATCAGTATCTCTGGTTTTACTATTTATAGGTATAAAAATGTTGTCATTTAGAGCATTTATTTGCAGAAATCACGATAAAGATGCAGTGCTTCCAGACCTTGAAAAATGCAAATAAAACAATTTCATATTAATTTTTAAACAACACAATACTAATGTTTTAACTTAACAAGAGTTCAGAAACCAGTATTTGGTGGAATAAACCTGATTTTTAGTCACAGCTTTCATCCGTCTTTCACATTGCTGTTAGGTGACTTTATGCCACTCCTGTTGCAAAACTCGTGCCCATCCATCTTCCACTTGATCACATTCCAGAGGTTTTCAATGAGGTTCAGGTCTGGAGATCGGGCTGGCCAATTGTAGGGTCTTGATCTGGTGGTCCTCCATCCACACCTTGATTGACCTAGCTGTGTGGAATGTAGCATTGCTCTGCTGGAAAAAAAACAATCCTCATTGTTAGGGAACATTGTCAGAGCAGAAGGATTCAAGTTTTCTTCCAGAATTACCCTGAACGTGGCTTGATTCACGCGTCCTTTTCATGTGTCCTTCATGAAGCTAAATCTGCCTGATTCCAGGTCATCTTCAAAGCTGAAAATTGGACTCATCAGAGCACAACATCTGTCATCTAATGGTTAGACGGAGACCTGAAGAGGCCTACAAGCCACAGTGTTTTGCACCCAGTGTGACATTTTGTGAAGGATAGGTGATGATCTGGGGGTGCTCAGCAAGGCTGGAATCAGGCATATTTGTGAGGACGCATGAATCAAGCAACGAACAAGGTCATCCTGTAAGTAAACTTGCTTCTTTCTGTTCTGACAATGTTCCCCAACACTGAGGATTGATTTTCAAGCAGGACAGTGCTCCATGCCACACAGCCAGGTTAATCAAGGTGTGGATGGAGGACCACCAGATCAAGACCCTGTCATAGCCAGCCCGATCTCCAGACCTAAGCCTATTGAAAACCTCTGGAATGTGAACAAGAGGAAGTTGGATGGTCACACCAGGAGTGGCTTAAAATCACCCAACAGCAATGTGAAAGACTGGAGGAGAGCATGCCAACACGCATGAAAGCTGTGATTGAAAATCAGGGTTATTCCACCAAATATTGATTTCTGAACTCTTGCTAAGCTAAAGCATCAGTATTGTGTTTAAAAATGAATATGAACTTGTTTTCTTTGCATTAGTTAAGGTCTTAAAACATTGAAATCTTTTTTTGTAATTTTGACCAGTTGTCATTTTCTGCAAATAAATGCTCTAAATGACAATATTTGTATTTGGAAGAAATGTTGTCAGAAGTTTATAGATCAAAACAAAAATGTTCATATAACTTAGATTCCTATTAAAAAATAGTAAAAACAGAGAAACTGATACTTTTGCGTGTGCGTGTGTGTATGTGTGTGTATATATATTTAGAAATTATTTCATAAAGAATATCAAACAGAATTTAGTGCATCACTAACTTTTCTGTATTTTTTTATTGAATTTTTATTTGTTTTCTATCATAACAAGAAAAAAAGCATAGTTTGCATGCCTATTGAGAATAAAAGGAGAATTATATATATATATATATATATATATATATATATATATATATATATATATATATATATACACAAACTAAATACTTCATTTAGTAATTTTTTTCAATTTAAACAGAAAAAAATAAATCAAGTTCAACTCAGGGTAATGACCATAGGGCTAAACCCACTAGACCTATATGAAAGATTGACATTTTTAATTTTGTGATTTGTAATTTCAATGACAAGTTATAATTTATTACTTTTTAACTTTGCTGACAGACTATTTTTTTTTACATTAAGGACTTTTATTTAGCTCTATTTAACTGCAGTCCAATTTAATTAAAGTTATGGCCAACACGGAAAAGTGTTGATTGTGTATGAAATATGCCTATCTACAGACCTAAATCTCTACATATTTTGACACTAATCATGACAATGAGTTATTTGATGGCATTTCATTTCTAATGCTTTTTTAAGCATTCCCAATATGCAATCTTGAGATTTTTTACAAACAACAACATGTATGACATAGAAAACAAAGACAACATGCTCAAACACAACCCCAGTCACAAAAATCCTGAACAAAATGTTTCACAAATCACAAATTATAAAATTTATGACATGCATAGGATAGGGATTTCCCCCCCCCCTTTTAGATGGCAAATACCTTGAATATTGTCATGACTATGATCATCAGGAATACGTTCAATTTGAGTCTCAATTGACTCATCCCATATTGGTCTTGTGTCAAAGAGATCTTCAGAGGTAGGCTGCTGTTCAACTTCAACCACTGGAACATTTTCAATTACTGAAATTTCAAAGGCACTACTCTCATCATCGGATACTAATTCTTGTTCTTTTTCAGCTTGTGTGAGTCGGTCAACTAGCTTAGAGGCTTCATCACTTATCTCCTCAAAGAAATCTATAGAGTTCCTATACATTTCAAAAAACTTTTCACTTTCACTAGCTGCAGTGCTAGTGTTTATTTGGTAAGATACAGAACTTTTTGCTTTAACTGGTAATTTTGATGTAGGGATTTTTGGTTTTGATACCTCATTTGCTTCTCCTTCAAGAATCTGACCTGATTTTTCAGTGGTATAACAAGAAGTTTCTGTACAGCTTCTGGTTTTTGTAGCACGTTTAGCTTTGGCATCAGTAGATGAATGAGTATCAGACTCTGACTTGCTTCGAATATCTTGTTTTACAGGTAATTTACTACTTGTTTCAGACATTTTGCTGTCTGTACTTTCTGTGAATATAAAATGTTGCTCAGATTTATGAATGGGTGTTTTTACTGGAATTTTTGATTTTGGTTTTTGCTCTTCTATATTAGTAAACTCATCTGGCAAATTCTGTTCTGAATTTATGTATAATGATTGGGTCTGGTCTTCAGGCAAATAAGAACTAGCTCTTATTGGGATTTTGGACTTTGTTTCCACTACTGATCCCTCTTCAATGACTGCAGTTGGGATTTCGATAACTGACTTTGGCTCCTCTGGTGACGATTCAGGGGATTCTTCTCGTTCAGGAAACTCTGACTGTGAAACTGTTGTAAACTGTAACTGCATATCTACTACAGATTGTTCTGGGGAAGAAGGCCATGAATCCTGTGAGGTGTCACAGCTTTCCTGAGATTCTGATACACTTCTGGATTGCGCTTTAGCCTCATTCGATTCTGAAGGAACTTTTTTAGATGATTTTGAGGCTGCAGAGATACCCATTTTAATGGGAATACGTGACTTCTGTTCTGTTTTTGTAACTTCAACATCTTGAACATCATCTGTTTCCAAATTTATGTCATATTCTATCAAATGGGTATCAGACAAGGGATCTACTTTTTCCTGCCTTTCATCTATTGCTATTTCAGGATCTACAACAGGGAAAGGGTCAGATAAACTATCAGGGTTTGGCGACTCCTCTTCACCACTTTCTTCTTTGATTTCCTCTTGTACAGCTTGTTCGGTACACTGCTGGCCTATTTGGAAAAAGTGGAAGCTTTCATCTGCATAGGTCCGTTTTGTCATATCAATGGCTCCACTGCGAGTCATTTCAAAAAGTTTTCCTTCCTGAAACATAAATGGATTTTGCTCCGTACTTGGAGTGCCCTCTTCTGTTGGTGTACGTGCTGGAGTGCTATCTGGAGTTGTACCCTGGGACTGTTTGTCTACCATTAATCCAAATATCTTTTGCTCTTCCTCTTTAACTCGTGCTTCAAATGCTTCATCATCTTCCCTTATAGAACTCCATGAGTCAATATCAGCATCTGACCTTGTTATAATAACTTTGCTGCATTGATTATCTATTGCATCATCTGATAAGGCATCTTTTTGAAAATCTTTTGCAATATCACTACTTGTTGACGAACACCAGGATGTTCTTTTTATATCTGACTTTTTATCCTCTATTTCATGAATTTCAGATTCTGATCTATGTTTTCTACCACTACCTAAAGTAATCTCTTCACAAAAATGTTGCTCACTCAAAGTATCTGCTGGTAAAACATCTCGCTCTGTTATCTCTAGCACAGTATCTTTATGGGGAAAATAGTGTTCAAATGGAACATTTTCATAAGGGCTTGTAAGCTCTGGAACAATATATTTAGTTTCAGGTGTTGCTTCTTCTAATAAGGGGATTTCTACATCTATTTTATCTTGTGTTGATTTAGAGGAAGATATTAAACTACAATCACTTTTAATTACTATCTTTGATATATAAATTGCTGTCTCACTTGTTGTTAAATCATCTTTAACTTGTGATAGTTCAGGGGAACAATTAATTTGATTTGTTGTTTCTACATTAGTATCATCTATAACTGATTCTAGGCACTGGTCGGCATAATGCTCTTCTTGTACATCTCCTTTAAGAGATATAAATTTACTGACTGTATAACCTAATGGAGATATTCTCTCAGAACATCCTTCCTTTTCTAATGATTCATTTAAATGATAAACATGTAGCTCTGTATCCATTGTTTTTACTTCACTATCTTCACTAACTGAAAGACTTGTACTATGACAAGATTGTGTTACTGGTCCATTAGGACTTAAAGGCTCACTTTCATTAGTGCTCTTCATTTGCAGTTCGAGTGTAAACTCTGTACAATGCTCTTTTTTTGATGTAAGGCTGCTTTCATGATAAATATCTTCTTTAAGATCTGAGTGTTGTGGATGATCATATTGTTGTTGATCCTCTTCCATCCTAAAAGATTCATGTGCACATGTAATAGGCTGGAAAGCAGTTTCTTCAGGGCTTGAGCTTGAATCTAAACTTGGAGGGAGTGGGGAGGGTGGCTGAACTCTAATTAAAGGGTCAACAAAAAGACCAGAGGCTGCTCCTTTTTTCAGCTGGGTTAACTCAGGTTCACTTTCTGAAGAGGAAGAACTTTTTCTGCTTTCTAAAGACATCACTACAACTTGTACATCCTCAGTTTGTACTAATTTTATATCTCCTTCATCTGTATCATCTTCGTTTGAACTGACTACATCAGGCACAATTATAGTTTCCTCTTGCTTGGATTCCTTTTTGAATTCTCTTTTTTGCTTTGCTTCTTGCTCAAGCTCATCAAACATTTTGACCTTTGTTACCATTTTAAACATCTCTTCTTCAGGTGTAAATCTTTTCTTTGGTTCAGCTTCTGAATCATCATCTTGTTCCTCAGAATCTTCAGGAATTATCCCTGGCTTTGGAAGCATGGAAAATGCTTGCAAGTCTTGTGCTTTTGGTGTAACCTCATAACTTATTTCTTCAGAACTGGGTGTGTCTGGAGAAAGTGGACTCTTCCCTGAGCTTTCCATGAGTGAGGTTTGTTCTATGCTATCATCTTCAGCACTTCCATCTGGATCTCGGAGAATCCTAGAGCGCAGGGCTGACAGTTCTGTGGTCAAGTCTGATTTCAATCCTGTGTGAAGGGCAAATGAGCCAACAGGAATACCAAATTTAGACTTATGCTCTACTGGACTGCTTTCAAGGGAATCTTGACATGGAGATTCTTTACTTGGGCTTGGTTCTAAAGAGTCTGGAGTTTTATGTGAAGAATTATCTTCTAATACTGGACTTGATTCCAATGAGTCCTTCTGACTAATTGCTATTGATTCATCTGCTGCTGGGCTAATGGCTTCTTCAACATGGGTAATAAGAATAAGATCCAATCCCATAGGGATTTTCACAGTAATAGGAATTTCCTCTTCAATATAAGTTTTATCAACACGTTCTGCTTCGTTTTGTATTGTACTAGCTTCATCAGTGCTGAACATTTGGCTAGTAACTTGTATTTTATCTGTAATATCTTGTCTAGTAGTAGATATGTCCCTAATTATCACTTGCTCATTTTCAGACAAATGTCTCTCTTCTAATACAGTTTCACATTCAGTAGGGGACATGTAGCCTGTTTTGGGCAGCTGATCATTGTGCATTTTCTCAAGAGTTTGATTTATTGAAGAAGTTTTTGCTTCTTCGTCAGTCTGCTGGTCAGATTTCTTAGGAGAAAGTGAAAGGCTTTCTGGGCTTGTACCTGGAGTCTCTGCTAGACCTTCATGTTTATAGCTCTCCTCTGAGCTCATCTGAGGGGTACCTTCTAACAGACTACCACTAGGAGATTCAGCAATACCTTCATGTTTGAGACTATCTGAGCTGTCATCAAATGTACCAGCTTGTAAATGTAATGAAGGTAGAAATCCATCTGTCCCATAGTCTGAAGGAAATGATACATTAAATGGACTTATCAATACCTGATCTAAATTTAGCTGGGCTCCTTCGGTTTCTGGAAGATGTTTGAACTGTAAATATTTGTCATTGTCTTCAAGTTCTTCTTTAATAACATCAGAAAAGTCTGTGGATGTTTTTCTGTCAGGACTAATTTGAGGATCAATATCCTGGTCTCCAACACTTAGTCTAACTTTCAAATTAGATATAGCTGTGTAACTTTGATTGTCAGAAACTGAATCAATAGATTCAGATAATTTAGGGGGTTGGTTACCTTCCTGAGCAGCTACAAAAGTAGCTGATGTAGCACTAACTAAGTCTATTCCTTGGCTTATATAATCATCAAGTATTAAAGCCTCTTTTGGCATCTCCAAATCTGTCAAATGATCACATTCTTTTTCTACTATCTGCTCATTATTACTAAGTATCAAAACATTGTCATTTTTTGAAAATTCTACTACTGTATCGCTAAAAGGAGCTTCAATATTTCTATGTAAAGAATCATCTGCCAACTTATCTTCAACTTTATATTTCTGTTTAGAAGCATTTGCTTTGTGCTCAAAAAGTCCTGATTTTTCCTTAGATGGATCATGGCCAGATTGGAATGCTTTCATTAATTCACGAACAGACATAGTTTCTTCTAGTCTTTCTGACTTAGAAGATGGAGATTTAGGTGGCTGGGGTATCTGAACTACCTTTTGTTGTTTAGAAAGCTCACTTATAGCATCCTTTGCTTTTGTTTTTGTGGGTATAATGGAAAGTCCCTTTTGCTCTTCCTCTACTCGCTTTTGGAGAGCCTTAACTTTATCTTTAATTGATCCAATTGGCGTTTCCTCAATAACTGGTGACACCTCTTTAGTATTTGAAACCGATATTGGTGTGAGACTTGTCTCTTCATCTAATGACTCTTCTGAACTAAATTTCGTCAGTCCTGATTGATCACTTATGCCTTGCATCTCTTCTTCCATTTTCCTCTCTTTTAATTTTCTCCTCACTGGCTTCTTAATTTCTAAGGGCATTTTCCTTTCTTTTCTTTGTGTTTCAGCTGTTTGAGAAATCTCATGATCAGGCACATAAGAATTTAAATCACTGGCTAAATAATTTACCATATCTGTCGTGTCAGATTTTACCCATTCCCTTTCCCCTTTATCAATACGTATTTCTACACAAGGTGTTTCTTGAAGCAGTGCACTTAATTTAGCTTCCTCAATCTCATCTTCGTCTATTATAACCCATTCCTCTTCCTTTTTATATGTTCTTGCAGAATATGCTCCTTCAAGCAAGGAATCCTCTCTTGTGTAGGTTCCAGTTCTGAGAATTTCATTTACTTTTTCTAAGTCTTCTTTCACCTTTTCCACAATTTCAAAAGGTTCGCATGGATCTTCCTCTGCCTTTTCAAGATATTTTGCTTTATGGGAACCTGGCTTCTGAATGGTATCAGTTGTCAAAATTGCAGTCATTTTAATTAGGTCTTGCTTCATATCACATACTTCAGATAGCAAATCTGGACTTGCTAACACTGGCACATCATTTACAAGATGGCTTTTCAGGATGGATGTTTCTGTGGATTCTGTCTCTTCATCATCTTTGAGTTGAACGAGAGATATTAAAATAAAATGGTAATCAAAATATAGATTGAATAATGCATTTGTGATTTAAAGAATTATGGTTTCGATTGAGGAGGGACAGGCAAATGCAATGGGGCTGGTATGGCTGGTGAATCCAAAATGCTAAAGGAAAAGAAAACTGGGAAGGAAATGGGCAGGAAATAACTTGCTTAAAATTCATACCAGACCACATTCATACAAACAACATGACTACAATAACAAAACTGTGACAATACAACAAAATGAACAAATTAATCATTAAAAACACAGAATGGGAGAAACATGATGAAATTGTACAAAGGCATCTCAAGATTGTTCAGATTTTATACATCAATGCCCGGAAAGAGAGAGAAAAAGGTAGAAACATACGTTAAAAAAAATTAAAACTGATTGCCTCTAAGAGAAAGCCAGCGGAAGCGAACTGTCAGAAACAAACAAACAAATTACAGTACTAATACAGAATATCATATTCATTATTATATAATTACACATGAAGAAAAAATAATTGTTTTTTTTGTAGCATACTAAGGTTAGTTAGCCTGTGCTACTATAATGACCTGCAATATAATGCAGATAACCTCTATTTGTCAAAAAAAGTGGCTGGAATGGAATGGTAACCAGTGACACTAAATATGTAATATTTTAACTAGTAAATGAGCTGTACCCAATTTAACTTGTTACATTTAAAAAAAGAAAATACAATACTAAAATATTGTTCTAACAATGGCTAAAGTAATGTCTTCTGTAAACACGCTGGGTCTACTTTAACCAAACCAACCACTAATTTGAACTTCTCTCTTGCATCAAAGAAACTGGTGAAAACAGAATTCTCTGAATCAGCTGCAAACCGGCATTTCATCTATGAAGGAATCTTATGAAAAATTATATTTTCAGTGAAGTATGATTGTTTCTTTAGAACATCCTTTTAAATATTTGAAGATATAGTTTGTAAAGACAGTCAAAAGGAAAGAAAGGAGTAATCCATGGAAAAACATAAAAGTGATTTGATATACAAGATGTTATGCACAGCAACCAAAGAGTCAGACACATTCACACTGAACTCAGACATACTGCATGTAAGTCAAGTTATTTCCATGCAAAGCAAGGGAAAAGCAAGCAAAGGCTGGGTAGGTTTTAGCTTTAAAGCGTTGATGAGTGTGCTATGAAGGTAAACTACATTATACTGTGGTGAAGAACTCACTGATACTCGACTAACAGTTTTCAAAGAGATTTATAAAAAAACAATTAAATTGGCTCTGAAACACAAATGACCATATATTAAAAATTGCTATTTTTTCAGTTACTCCTAAATTCTCCATATAAATATTCCTAAAGGACAACCTAGTGCAATTAGCTGCCATATATCTAGAACTACATTGGCAGTAACACCATAGTTCCACAAAGATATCTATACTGAATGCAGGTTTGTATTTTAGTATACTCATTCAGTATTTTTTTTAAGTCCTTAAAAGTAACAATCATGGGTTGTTTTTTGTTGTTGCTTCAACTATCATTATTTAGCATTAAAACAATGAAGCACAAACCTATGCCAGTTTTGGCATATTGTCTGATTTTCTATTTCCCCCTCTTAAACTGCCACATTTATCTTAAAAGAACATTTAAACAAAAATTGTTTCTTTCATGATTCGACGGGAACATACAATTTTAAACAACTTTACAATGTACTTGAAAGTTACTTCATTCTCTTGGTTATACATTGTTGATGGAGCAGCAATGATCTATTCAGAGCTAGCTGAACACATTTGGTGAGTCAATGGAAAGAGACATATATGTGCAGCCACCAATTAGCAGCTAGCTCCCAGTATGCATTGCTGCTTCTGAGCCTACCTAGGTTTAATTTTCAACAAAAGATACCAAGAGAACAAAGCAAATTAGATAATAGTACATTTTAAAAAAAAGTTGTTTAAAATTGCATGTGCTATCTGAATTATGAACATTTCATTTGGACTTTACTGTCCCTTTCATAAAACTACATTTTGATGATGGCCCTCCTATACAAGACCAGGGTATGTGTCTATCGGGAGAAATGTGCACCTTTCATAATAGAATGAGATGGGATTTGATGCGAGCAAAAATGCTAGAAGTTTATGGCATGTAGTTGACATAAATAAGGGTAAAAGAAAGATATTATATTATATATAATATCTTTCCTATTTATTATATAATCCAAAAACACATATACGACTAATAAACTAAACTTGAAAAAGAAACACACAATACGTTGCTTTTAAAACATAAAGACCACACCTGACAAGGGACCTTAACGCTTACACAATGCGCAATAAATGTATTATTGTAACTAATTTTGTTCTTTTCATTGCTTCATATATGTACTTATATACATATGTACATATATCTACTTATACACGTATACAGGAACCATGCTTAAGCATACCAAAATGTTGCAGATGCCCAATAACTAAAAATGCTAAATTTACTTAGATCCTGGCAAGTGTTCAGAAAAAGCTCAAATTAAAAAATAATGTGTGTTTGACAGTAAAGTCTGAATACACATCAAACTCTAATATGCCCAGAGGTTGGGAGTAAACAAGTGAAATGGACTTGTCATACCAGTTAGAGGGGCATTATAGTGAACACATATCTTTCTTTTACTATGGGCAAGATTATAAGTGGATCGCTAACAGTTACGCACGAACGATAAGGGGCTTATCGTGGGTGTTTGCGCAAGTTGGGTTAGCAAAAAGATTTTACTTTCAACTCATAATACGAGCGCAACCCAACGAGAGCAAAAAGCTTACTTCTAGCGCAGTTAATGCTCGAGCGGTAGCGTTAAATAGTGCTCCACTCCCAATCTAGCCCAATTGTTTAAAGGGACACTAAACCTTAAAAAAACTTTCATAATTCAGGTAGAGAATACAATTTTAAGCAACATTCTAATTTACTTCTATTATCTAATTTGCTTCATTCTTTAAATATCCTTTGTTGAAGAAATAGCAATGCACATGGGTGAGCAAATCACATGAGGCATCTATGTGCAGCAACCAATCAGTAGCTACTGAGCCTATCTAGATATACTTTTCAGCAAAGTATATCAAGAGAATGAAGCAAATTAGATAATAGAAGTAAATTAGAAAGTTGTTTAAAACTGCATGCTCTTTCTAAATCACGAAAGAGAATTTTTTGGGTTTCATGGCCCTTTAACTGCTGCAAAGGATATCAATAATTAAAGGGACAGTCTACACCTTAGTCATCTTAAAGGGCCATTATACACCATTTTTTTTTTTTTTGCATAAATGTTTAGTAGATGATCCATTTATATAGCCCATCATGGAGTGTTTTTGTAACAATGTTTAGTTTTGCTTATTTTCTAATAACATTGTGCAGATTTTCAGACTCCTAACCAAGCCCCACAGTGTCAGAAGTAGACGCGCTTTTCTAATCTATTGATGGCTTCTGTTTGTATAATCTGTCTTTTCATATGCAGGGAGGGGGGGAGTGTCTGCAATTTAGCCACTTTCCCTGGGTGTCCCTGCTTATCTCATCAACAGTGCTAAACTTGGAGCTTCTGAGTAAGTTTTTAAAAGGTTGTATACTGAATTTTTAGATCAGTATCTGTGCATATTCTTCTTTATAGAAGTGTCTATTACATGCAGTTATATGAAACTTGGTGTAAACTGTCCCTTTTAAGTCTTGCTTTATCTTAAAGGGTCAGTAAACCCACCAAATAATGTTATATAATTCTGCACGTAGTGCAGAATTATATAATATTAGCTTAGCGCCAGCTTTCTAAAGCAAAGGATTGCACAGATAATTTCCTACGAAAATAAATTTTACAGAACGCCGCTCATGGCTCTACTTAGCCGGTCTGTTTTTTTCCTAAGCGCATTAGGCACGCTGTCTAGTCACAGCGCACCCGATCGCGACATTAAACAGATCTGGAGCGAGATACATTTAGTTTAATGGTGCGATCGGGCACGCTGTGACTAGACATGCCCGATGCGCTTATGAAAAAAACAGGCCCGCTCAGTAGAGCCAGGAGAGGCGTTCTGTAAAATTCATTTTCATAGGAAATTATCTGTGCAATCCTTTGCTTTAGAAAGCTGGCGCTAAGCTAATGTTATATATTATTTGGTGGGTTTACTGGCCCTTTAAGCTGCAACTATCCTCCTGCATTCCTTTCTATTTCATGCAGCAGTAACAGTAAAAAGGTTATTTTAAAATGAATATTGTTTCCTAACCACTGATGGCAGAATTAAATCATCCTGAAGTAATTAATCTGGGAAGATCAGCAAGTCCTTCTCTTGCACAACTGGTTGTTTGAGAGCGGGGGTGGAGCTGCAAAATTCTCTCATGTAACGTTTAATGCAGGCAGCAGATGCTTCTTGCTCGCCCCATACATGGGAGGACAGGTTCCCTAACTGGAAACTTTCCAGCATAAAGATTGATAGACAAAGCCCATGGTGCACATATTCTAGGCTTTAAACCATGCAAAATGAGCTATTATTTTTTATTTTATTTTTAATTTTGAACATATTAGGCTGAGCTCTGATACATTACTACTAAAATTAAAGATATAAAGAAAACACTGCTTTGTGTTTGACTTCAATCTGTGCTGTTTGGTAGATATATTTTAAGATACTTCCTTGTGCAAAATTCAGTATAAAAATGATGGTAATCTGGTATTGAAAACTACATCTGCATAGACTCTCTAAATTGTTTTTGGCTGCTCAAGAAAACTAATTATGCTTTGAAGCTTTATATCGCCAAAACTCATCAAAGATATCAAAATGAAATTACTATTTTAAAATAGTTTTCACTGTAGATTTGTCTAAAAAGTCTCATATACTGTATGTCTTGTCATGTATCAATCTAAAAATATACTGAATAGATTTTCACAGTTCTTTGGCTGCACTATGGCTACATTTGTCTAACTATAACAACTAAAATATTTAAGGGAATTATATCTTATTTCTATATCTAAAAACATGGCATTTTAATATATATATATTATTTTTTTAATGGTTAGCCCTGAGCAAAAAACTTATTCCTGAGCTTAAAACATTTGTCAATCTCTACAAATATGGCAGTAGGAGTTGTCCTTATTAGTCAGTTAATGAAAAATTGATATCTTTAAATAGTTCTCTTTTTTTAAGTAGTTCATTAAACTATAGTGCAAGTCTACAGCACCATAGCACATGGCTTAGACTTAAATTGGTGTTGTTGTTATTATTATCAGCTCAAATTATCATCATATACAGTTTTGTTTATCTTACCATGACATACTGCATAGTGAAAAAAATAAAAAATCATCTATGTACGTTAGCCTTGAAAAGATGAAAGACTTGGGGCCAGATAACAAGACGAGCACAAAAATGCAAGTAGTATGAAGCATAAACCTGACTGGTGCTACCCATACCTCTTGCATTAACATGCTGGTATTACAAGCCTATGGTTAATATTTATTGTGTGTGATACACTGTTCATGTGGGATAACACAGGTGCATCATTTGACTCAGATATTAGATTTCTATGATAGACTGCACTAAAATTAATGTCGGAGTAGTGGAGTTTTTGGTTAAATTCTTTGCTATACACCTTTTATGGTTTAGAATACACAATACAAAGTGATACAATTTAATACCTGTTTAGTTGCTAAACGAAAAAGGCTATGTGGATTGTGCACTAGCACAACACGTACCCAAGGACTTGTAATATGAGCACAACTAGCTTGCTAATACTGCTTCCCATTGAAAATATAGGGTGCGCTAAATTAGTTTTGGGTTTGGTTAAGTATTTTTTGCTTTGGTTAAACATATTAACTAATAACTTGTAATATTTGATCATGTGTTAATGACTGAGCAAGGCATAATGTAAAATAGCACTCCGTACATTATCACTTGCACTCCATTTGTAATTGAGACCTTAGTTGGTCCTGTCAGAACAGGAAACTACTGGCCAAATAACCAGCCATGACATATTAAAGATAAATGACTACTGATAAAACCTTTGAGTGACGTTATGTAATCAGAAGAACTTCACCACAGTAATGTTGACTGGCATCTAAAGCATTAAGACTGTATCATTTCTCAAACAGCTAGTGTAGCTACAGAAATGATACTATCACTTTACTGGCAATGAGGTGACAATGTTATGTCAACAGATGCAGAGCAAAAATAAAATGTAATGGGCATCAGAGCAGGAATAAGTGGGGGGGGGGGGGTAAAGAAAAAGTCAGTACTGGGACAGGGTCAATTTAGTATTTCATAAATAGTCATTATTAAAACATATATTCTTCTACAAACTGTTATTGTGCTAGTATATTATAAGTGACAATGACATTAAGTAAGCAGTGTTAGTAATTAATCAGAAAAGAAGTGAATAGCTTTAATTGCTTTCAGAGGTTAGCATGCTTCATTAATTGTGTTATTTCATTCAAAGGCAATTTAATAAAATATTAACAAAAATCTTACTTTTTTCAGATGTTAGCGTCCCCTGCAAAAAAAAAATAGATAAATAGGAATTAAAAACATTTAATAATAAGCTATTAGGAATTTAAAGACAAATATATTTTGCTAAAGTACGGAAACAGATGTTACCAATGATTATTATATTTTACTAAAAAATATATATATATACATATATTACTGTTGATTTCATTCTGATGCGGCACTCAATTTCCCCCCCAAAAATATTATATATATAGTTATAGATAGATAGATAGATAGATAGATAGATAGAAGTCATCTTCTTCATATGTTAATTCAGATTTTTAATTAATGGCAAAATAGTCATGCCTTTTTGGATTATCTTAAAATACTGCAAAGCTTTTGTACACCTATACCATATAAAAAAATCTATATAACTTAACTTCCAAAGATAAGGATCAGAAAGACACAGCCAGAGAGGCTTTGGAATTTTGTTTTTCCATTCAAATGTCTCCCAAAAAAATGAAGTGTTACTAAACCAAGCCTAAGAAAAAGCCAACAATCGCAAAACACATAAAGACCACACACAAATAATATTTTGATCATTGATCATCTTCAGAGGTTCTCAAACATCTTGATAAAAAGGAGGAAAATAAGAGTAAAGCACCTAGCTCTGATTTTTTTAGTTGTGTGGGCAAAGCTGGTCTTGACAGACAATAATAACTTAACTGCAAAATATATAACTGTGATTGTATAAAATGATGCAGAAGCAACACTTGCACAACAGACATCTACCTGAAAGCAAGATGTTCTCTTTCCAATACCTGGGAAAATGTCAAAACATCATGGTGAAAATATATTTTTTCACTGAAACAAATCTTAATGTATAAAAACCCAACAAAGAACAAATGCCTGAACTTTCAATAACTTAATGACTAATCCCATATCAATACTATATTTTAGAAAGTCCAAGATTTATAGATCAGATTAAAAAAAAATACAGTAAGTAGCCTACTGTTCACAATAGCTGCTACAGATCTCCTAAATACAGTAATGAGCCTTTAAAAAGTACAATGGGGTCAAAAACTCACTAATCAAACAGAAGACCAAAGTTATGGGATAACAATGAGCCTGCACTGCCTGAAAAAGCAGATCTGAAAACCAAACCCTTCACAGCTAGGTTGTCACCAAACATATTATTTTATTTTTCTTATTTGATCACCCATGGTACATGTTAAGAAAGATAAATGCAAATCAGAACCTTCAAGGAATAACAATATTTTTTTTTACAGCAAATGCTAAATGAACCATACTTTTAGTAAAATATTTGGCTACTTCTCAGTTTTCCTATGACACAATAAAACGTCCCTTTTACCAGGATATTCTCCATATATGAGGCCTAAGATAAAGCACTTCAAACTGTGCCCAGTCTAAATGAAAGAACCATAAACTAAAAAGAATATCAGTTGTTTCAAATCCAAAAACTGTCCTTTAGAACAATAAATTAGCCAAAAGAAAACTTGACACCATACTGAAATCAAGGTCCTGAATGACTGCACAAAGTACCCTTCCTTCTATCAAATCTCAAGCTACTTGAGAAAGGAAGAATCTTTGTATTGTTGGTCTGAAGGAGTCTTTATTTTTTATCTAAGGGAATGATGAACTAAGTAAAACGTGTCCTTGAAAAAAACTCTGCCTAAGAGGGCAGACTGAATGAAAATGACATGAAATACAGGTCTCTTTGTGGTTAACTTGCAGCAGCTTTTGGAAGCTCTGGACTTAGACTATGAGGTAGAATTTCAAATATTTGAGAGGTTTTTGCAGATGGAAGAGCAGTTTGTACTAGAAGAACTAACCTTCGGCTCAGTGAGAAACGCTTCTAAAACACCCTTAAAAAGACATAAAACCCAACATTTTCCTTTCATGCTTCAGATAGAGCATATGTTTTTAAACTTACAATTGACATCTTTTATCAAATGTGCTTTATTCTCTTGGTTTCCTTTGTTGAAGGAGCAACAATTCACTACTGGGAGCTAGATGAACACATCAGGTGAGCCAATGACAAGAGGCATATATGTGCAGCCAAAAATCTGCAGTTTTTTTCCATTAATGCATTGCTGTTCCTGAGTCTACCTAGGTATGCTTTTCAAGAAAGGATACCAAGAGAACAAAGCAAATTACAATTGCATGCTCTGTTGTCATTTTTCAAACTGTTAAACAATAATTAACTTTTTTTTTAAATCCAATCTAATGTGCAAATTATCTTATTCTAGGGTATTGCCTGGATCTTGGTGCGGAATTGCCTTTCTTTAATATTTTATGGAGCATTACACTAATCTCTATAGAGGTTTTAACATTTAATAATAACACATCCAATGGTGCCATATTTATATAAATAACAAACATACGGCCAGATTACCAGTTTTGCGTTAGAGGCTATGCGGTGCTCACGAGCAGTTTTCTTTCACCGCTCACTTACCTGCAGCGCTGGTATTACGAGTTTTTACAAACCCGGCGTTAAAAGACAAGAAGTGAGCATTGAGCAAAATTGAGCTCCATACCGCACTTCAATACCAGCGCTGCTTAAGCCAGCGGTGAGCTGGTCGTACATGCTCGTGCACGATTTCCCCATAGGAATCAACGGGGAGAGCCGGCTGAGAAAAAGTCTAACACCTGCAAAAAAGCACCCCCATTGATTCCTATGGGGAAACACATTTTATGTTTACACCTAACACTCTAACATGAACCCCCTAGTCTAAACACCCCTAATCTTACACTTATTAACCCCTAATCTGCCGCCCCGACATCGCCGACACCTACATTATACTTATTAACCCCTAATCTGCCACTCCGGACACCGCCGCCACCTACATTATACTTATGAACCCCTAATCTGCTGCCCCCAACATCGCCGACACCTACATTATTTTTATTAACCCCTAATCTGCCGCCATCACATCGTCGCCACCTACATTATACTTATTAACCCCTAATCTACCACTCCAGACATCGCCGCCACTATAATAAATATATTAACCCCTAAACCGCCGCACTCCCACCTCGCAAACATTAGTTAAATATTATTAACCCCTACTCTGCCTCCCCTAACATTGCCACCACCTACCTACATTTATTAACCCCTAATCTGCCACCCCCAATGCCGCCGCCACTATACTAAAAGTATTAACCCCTAAACCTAAGTCTAACCCTAACCCTAACACCCCCTAACTTAAATATAATTACAATAAATCTAAATAAAAATTAATATTATTAGCTAAATAATTCCTATTTAAAACTAAATACTTACCTATAAAATAAACCTTAAGCTAGCTACAATATAACTAATAGTCCACTGGAACAGCCAATAGAATGCCAAAAAAGAGCTAACTGCCCTTTTAAGGGCAATGCCCATCCAAATGCCCTTTTCAGGGCAATGGGGAGCTTAGGTTTTTTTAGTTAGTATTTTATTTGGGGGGTTGGTTGTGTGGGTGGTGGGTTTTACTGTTGGGGGGGTTGTTTGTATTTTTTTTTTCAGGTAAAAGAGCTGATTTCCCTTTTAAGGGCTATTGGTAGTTTAGTTGAGGTTAGGTTTTTTTTTATTTTGGGGGGACTTTTTTATTTTGATAGGGCTATTAGATTAGGTGTAATTAGTTTAAATATCTTGTAATTTGTTTATTATTTTCTGTAATTTAGTGTTGTTTTTTTGTGATTTAGCTAATTTAATTTAATTTAATTGTTTTTAATTTAGTTAATTTATTTAATTTTAGTGTAGTGTTAGGTGTTATTGTAACTTAGGTTAGATTTTATTTTACAGGTGAATTTGTATTTATTTTAGCTAGGTAGTTATTAAATAGTTAATAACTATTTAATAACTATTCTACCTAGTTAAAATAAATACAAACTTGCCTGTAAAATAAAAATAAACCCTAAGCTAGCTACAATGTAACTATTAGTTATATTGTAGCTAGCTTAGGGTTTATTTTATAGGTAAGTATTTAGTTTTAAATAGGAATTATTTAGGTAATAATATTAATTTTATTTAGATTTATTTAAATTATATTTAAGTTAGGGAGTGTTAAGGTTAGACTTAGGTTTAGGGGTTAATAAATTTAGAATAGTGGCGGCGACGTTGGGGGCGGCAGATTAGGGGTTAATAAGTATAATGTAGGTGGTGGCGATGTTAGGGACGGCAGTCCCATAGAAAAAAGACTTTACGAAGTTTACGTAAGTCGTTTTGCGGTAAGGCCAAAGAAGTGTGCGTTGCCCCTAAACCTGCAAGACTCGTAATAGCAGCTGTAGTGAAAAAGCAGTGTTAAGACCTCTTAACACTGCTTTTTCAGCCTAACGCAAAACTCGTAATCTAGCCGATATTTTTTTGTAGAAGTAGTTCCTTATGTGAATTATTGGTTAAAAATGTATTGGACGTTTGTATTTTATGTGTTAGTGATATATTATCATTACACATAGTATTCATTTTACTATTAGCACATCAGTGAGCCAATGACAAACTGCAACTCTCTCCCATTAATGCATTGCTGTTTCTAAGCTTACCCAGGTAAACTTTTCAACTAAGGCTACAAAAAGATTTAAGCAAATTAGATAACCGAAGTGAATTGGTAAGTTGTTTTAAATTACATGATCTATCTGAATCATGAAAGAAAAAGGTTAGGTTTTATGTCAATTTAAAAAACAACTATAGTGATAATAATAAATTCCAGGACAGACCTAAAAAAGGACTATAACCTTCTAAAGAGAGGCCTTAAGAATATGCACAGACAGATGCCCAGGTCTTAAAGCTCAGCACCATGAAAACAAAAAAACTAAGATTTTAGCCATTGCAATTTAAAGGGACAGTCTACACATTAGTCATCTTAAAGTCTTATCTTAGATTAAGCTGCAAATAGTCTCCTGTATCCCTTTCTATATCATGCAGCAGGAAAGGTAAAACAGTTATTTTGAAATGAATATTGTTTCTGGCCAAGTTGAAATGTCTGGCAAGCTCCACCCACCAATGACACCACAACCTGGGCTGCATCTAGGCACTCTGCTGAATAGCATTAACAGTCTGTTAAATCTAACTAGTGAGTCTTTTGTGCTTGGATGCCATATGCATCCCAGATAATGATGTCATCAGTGGGTGGAGTTTGGCCCCCATTTCAAACTGGCCAGAAACAATATTCATTTCAAAATAACTGTTTTACCGTTCCTGCTGCATGATATAGAAAGGGTGCAGGAGGCTGTTTGCAGCTTAATCTAAGGTAAGACTTTAAGATGGCTATGGTGTAGACTGTCCCTTTAAAGATTTGCTTCAAAGAAGAATAACCTAGCTGACTGTACAAACACTAGCCTAAACAAAAGGAATAATCTATGGACCCCAAAAACAAATGTAGGGGTGAAATATTATGTGTAAGGGGCTTGAATATTAGACCCTCAACAGGTCAAGGGCAGACCTCAAATCTGTAATAACAAAACACAAATTAACAGATGATTTGACAATGTACATTGCAAATAGGAAGTGTCATGTTATCATAGATCTTTACTGAGCACACAAATCCTTTATTTTCTTGCACTGTTCATGTGCACAATATCTCCTGGGCTAAAAGTAATGCAAAGTTTTAAACATGTTAATAGGGTAAAATTATAACAAAACATTACAAAGCTAAATTATTTATTCAGTGAGAGAGTTCTCACTGGTAAACATTACCAGGGAGGGCCAAGATTATTGTTTTTCCCTTTATGTGTTTTTAATGACTTGTTATACCAGCTGCAGAGTATAAAACGTATGAAAAATCACTTATTTGGTTTATTTTTGTATATGCAATAGCTGCTTTTGTTCTTTGAAACCACAACCTGTCAAATGGGTTGAGCTTGCAGGGAAATCTGATCTACTAATTTTTGCACATACACATGCTTAATTTTATTATCTCTGTATACAAAAGCCAAATGCTCAGGGCCTTATAATCTAAAGCTCTCCACATTTTGCTACACTTCTCCAAGGGGCATTCCCTGCGTTTCTGTATGTGAAGAGGAGACAAGCCCAGTGCAATATAGCTCTGCATAACACTTTGTGCTTTGTATTTTATATTACTTTACACTTCAGATTATTTTATTACATGTAAACTTTTCATTTACTATTTTGTATTTTTCTTTGTATACAGTCATGTATTTAGGATTGTAATTTTACAAATTCTGATTATGCTTTCATAGTTTCTGTATAACTTTAACAAATTAGGATCATACTTTGTATATGTATGTGTATCTTTACACATTACATTGCACTTTGTATTTCATATTTTCAAATAAAACTGAAAAAAATTGACAGCTTCAGTTTTACAGAGAGCCTCATTACTTTGGGCCAGATAGGCAAAGATTCTCTAGTTTGGAGAGAAATTATAGTGCAGACTTCAAAGGGGCTGAACTCACTGAATTCTATAATAAAAGGGGTAGATCCTGGAAGTCCAAGTGAGATGATACATTCCATAGAAAGTAATCAAGCTCTCTAGGATACAGAATATCACAAGAGACTAGAAGATAACTGGAAAACACCTGGGGCTGATATAAAGGCTCAGTTTGCATAAATTACAAATTACAACAAAATGTTTTCATACAAATTAACTTGTTTGTGCCTATAGTTTAGAGTATATTAATTTTATCTCAGTTACAGCATTTCACAAGATTTGTAAAATAGCTTCAGACATACCCTAGGAACTCCCTTGTTCAGCCCAGGGAACGCCCCTTGTACCTCACACTTTTTTGAAGCTAAGATTTATTTTAAAATAGAGAAAACACCAAGTGCAGTGTACGTTGTAAAAGATACGCAGAAATATACAAAGTATGATCCTAATTTGTTAAAGTAACACAGAAACTCTCAAACATAATCAGAATTTGTAAAATCACAGCTGGATCTAAATCTAAATGTAATAAAATAGAAAAAAGAAAGTGCAAGGCTTGAATGTGATAATACTGAAATGACCTAATCTTAAGTGTAAAGTAATATAAAATACAATGCACAAAGTGTAAGTGTAACAAAACTTTCATATCATGCAGTGCTATATTGCACTGGGTTTGTCTCTCCAGGTACAGAAATTAGAGAGATCTTGCAGTGCTGGAGAGTTCCACCTTTTTTTCTTTGAGCATTCAGTGAGTTCAGCCCCTGTGAAGTCTGTACTACAATTTATTTCCAATCAGCAGAATCTTTGATCATCAGGCGCTTAGAAAGAACAATTGAAATGTTACATGTTATTGCTTATCTCTCCTAATTCTCACTGAGAGTGTAATTTCTTCAGCTGGCTATGTTTACATAGCGTTTCTATAGCCTATACTTAAGTATATAAACTTTCAGCATAGGTGCAGATACGACAGGCAAACTCAGCTATTTTAAAGGTAAAGGAGCTATTTGTAAAAAATGTAATACACTTCAACAGGTAAAATGGATAATTAGGAACAAATTAAAGGGGAGGACATTTTAGGGTAACCTGTTTCTTTAAATACTTTTTCTTCTGTCACTAGGAATAAACATTTAACAATGGCTGCACAGCTCTCAATATCATACAATATTTGTATAAGGTGTATTTATTAGTACAGTACCTCATCCTCTAGTTCTTGATCTGATTCAGATTCCTTAGAAGCACAAGATGTCAGAGAGGATAAAGAGTAAAACAAAAAAGAGAGAAACACAAATTAGAGCAGCAAAGTGTTAGTATTTGAATAATTCTTAAGGTCTTCGAGTTAAAACAAACCAAGAACTTCATTGAATGAAACAGTGCAGTAAAAGTTCAGCAGCAATATCAGAGCAAAAATGTGTAGTTTTTAGCCACTAGAGGGAGACATCAACTATAGCTGTCTGGTAGAAATATGTGTCTTGAGTTTTCTTCAATAAAGTGTTAGTAAATATTCTTTAGTTTTACTGCGCATAACAATTACATACATTGTCATCTTTCGTATTCAGGGTTTAACATGTTCGATCAAACACCACATGCCTTGGAAGTATTTCTGTTCCTCAGCATGTTATTTGGCTTTCTCTGTTATTGATAATTAACTTTGCAAACTTTTATAATATATCCTACTACTTAAAGGGATACTAAACCCAATTTTTTTTATTTAATGGTTCAGATAAAACATGTCGTTTTAAGCAACTTTCTAAATTACTCCTATTATCACTTATTGTTCGTTCTCTTGCTATCTTTATTTAAAAAGCAGGAATGTAAAGAATTAGGAGCCGGCCCATTTGTGGTTTAGAACCTGGGTTATGCTTGCTAATTGGTGGCTTAAATGTAGCCACCAATCAGAAAGCGCTATCCAGGGTGCTGAACATACAATTGGCCTGCTCCTAAGCTTTACATTCCTGCTTTTTAAATAAAGATAGCAAGGGAACAAAGAAAAATTGATAATAGGAGTAAATTAGAAAGTTGCTTAAAATTGCATGTTCTATCTGAATCATGAAAGAAAAATTTGGTTTAGTGTCCCTTTAAGTATCTTTATATCTTTGATTATATGAGGCATGTGTAGGATATTTTATCTTGTAATATATCCATATACATTAAAAAAAAAACAATGTATATACAATAGTTATACAAGAAATATTCAGGAATGGCATTATTTATTCTTAATAGATCATAACTGAGTTTTATTTAGCTGATAAGGTGACTAACCCCCCCGAGATGTGACACTATGTATTGTGCATCGCTAATATGTAAATAATTAATAGTTATAATTTAATAAAAACAATTACATATACAACCTTGAATATTAGCAAATGAATATTATAAAATACTAATTTTAAATAAGCCTGTGTTTAGATATACAGAATAGGTCATCTAGAACCTAGACAGAAATCTTCAAATGTTGCAATTCATAAAAAATAAATGAGGTATTTTAGAATGTGCGTATACACATTTATAATACAATAAACTGTTATTATGTCTTGCATTCTGATAAAGGCAATGGTACAATTGTTAATGTATTTAAGATTTGGGGCCGATGATCTACAGTTCTCCACTCAAGAGATATCCTTCAAATAATTTTAGAAATGCAAATGTTCCATTGAGTGATGTTTATCTTGCTATGCAGAGCCCTGGATATGAAAGAGGTTTTGGGTGCATTTTTTTTTAATGCAGGTGAGATTTTAGACATTGGGCCCTTGGTCTTGCATTACATTGTAATGAAGAGAAGCCTGTTTAAACCATATACAATTTCACATATAGCAAGAGCTTACCTTATTATATTGTGGCAATGTAATATTGAGATTACATATGGCTTGGTATACAAGGCCTCGTGATGACTTTGGCTCCTTCATAAAAGATAGGCGTCCACAAGGTTCCTGAGTTGTATCTCGTACCTAATGTGGAGAGCAAAATGTAAGGACCACCACTTATTTACTTGCAGAGCAGGCACCTTAGATAAATCAAATGGTTCTGTCCCATAAGTTGAAAGGGACAGTAACGTCAAAATTAAAAGTCCACGGTTCAGAAAGAGCATGCAATGTTATACAACCTTCCAGTTTACTTATATTATTACATTTGTTTTATTCTCTTGGTATATTTTGTTGAGAAGTAAACCCATTTAGGCTGATAAGAGCTCAGGAGAGTGGACATGTATTTAGCAGTCTATGGCAGCAGTGCTTGAAACAATGTCTAACATTGCTATTAACATTGTTGCAAACACTGCTGCCTGATGGCTAATGACACGCTCATACGTCTAATCTTATCTAGGATAACTCATTCATATGGGCAGCATGGGTTCTGCCCCACCATTTAAGTTGCTCCCTAAAATAAAATAAAAAATTTCACATTTAAATTGTTAATATTAAAAAAAAAACAAAAAAACATCAGACGGCAGTGAAGGCTTGTGTCCTATGATTAATATTAAGAGCATCTCTATCTAGCGGCTTTAATGGTTCGGTGCAGGCAGGGCTAGATGGAATTTAGCCCCAACAGTGTCCTATAAATATTATTGTAAAAAATGGCTGTGCTAAAGCAGCAATTCTTATGCTTGGTGAGACTGCTTTAACTTTAGCCCTCCCATATCCTGCAGTGTTCAGTATCCTAAAGCTTGTTTATGTCACTTCTAGTTTTAGTTAGAGTGGGATATTCAGCTACAGGAAGGGAGCCCATTTCAGTTACCAGTTGTGGGATCTGTGGTTATTATCTTATTGAATAGTTGAGTACTTTCAGATGTACTTTCAGATGTAATAATAGCAGTTATAAGGCTTGCTTGGGGACACCTAGCATTATGCATCTGTGTGTTTGTAAATGCTGAATATGTGAGTACTTACAGGAGTAATAACAGCAGTTATAAGGATTACCTGGAGACACCTGGCATTATGCATCTTTTTCTGTTTCAGCCTCAATTCAGCATTTTAAAATTATTTAGGAAATTCTACTTTTCTAGGGTTTGCTGGGAAGTGTCGTCTTTCTAACACACGATCTTCCACACTGCCTAATTCTCTTCAGATACAAAGTAATGTTTCATAGATCTATTATAGAGAGTCCTGTCTACAGAGAACAGGCAAGAATGTGTCCATCTACAACAATCTACACTGCCTACTGACATTGCAGAGTAGGCATTCACTAATATGAAGAGATATAAGTTAGAGATGTATGTAGTATACTTGCAAATGGAGAACTAGACTGCTGTTTCACTATGTTTAGCTTATATCAATTGTAACGTACGGCATACCTGTACCAAAAGCATTTAAAGATTCACCTCTTCTTAAGGTTTTTGGTGCTTCACAAGCTGCTAGATTTGTATAAGCAACATGTTATATTATGCTATTTGCTCTATTGTCTGATCTCTATAATTTAGTACAGTCTATAAGAGCTGCTACCTTTTTGCCTGTAGTTTATGCTGCATGAACAGTTGAGCTTTTTGTCTTTTAGCAATGATGTTTCTACTACATTAATATTGTGCTTGAGTGCTAGAAGATAGAAAGGGGAACAGTGTATATATATATATATACACACACCCACAGTCGTATGCAAATGTTTAGGCACCCCTGACAATTTCCATGATTTTCATTTATAAATAATTGGGTGTTTGGATCAGCAATTTCATTTTGATCTATCAAATAACTGAAGGACACAGTAATATTTCAGTAGTGAAATAAGGTTCTTGTTAAGGTCAGAAGTAAAATATCTGAGAGGCAAAGGATGGTGAGAACGGTCAAAAACACCCCACAGACCACCTCCAAAGACCTACAACATCATCTTGCTGCAGATGGTGTCACTGTGCATCGTTCAACAATTCAGCATATGGGAGAGTGATGCGGAAGAAGCCTTCTCTGCACACACACCACAAACAGAGTCGCTTGAGGTATGCAAACACACATTTGGACAAGCCAGCTTCCTCTTCGAAGAAGGTGCTGTGGACTGATGAAACAAAGATTGAGTTATTTGGTCATAACAAGGGGCGTTATGCATGGTGGCAAAAGAACACAGCGTTCCAAGACAAAAACTTGCTAGCCACAGTAAAATTTGGTGGATGTTCCATCATGCTGTGGGGCTGTGTGGTCAGTGTAGGTACTGGGAATCTTGTTAAAGTTGAGGGTCGCATGGATTCCACTCAATATCAGCAGATACTTGAGAATAATGTTGAGGAATCAGTCACAAAGTTATGCCGGAGCTGGATATTTCAACAAGACAACGACCCAAAACACTGCTCAAAATCTACTCTGGCATTTATGCAGAGGAACAAGTACAATGTTCTGGAATGGCCATCCCAGTCCCCAGACCTGAATACCATTAAAATTCTGTGGGGTGATTTGAAAGGGGCTGTCCATGCTCGGTAACCATCAAACCTAACTGAACTGGAGATGTTTTGCAAGGAGGAGTGGTCCAAAATACTTTCATTCAGAATCCAGGCACTCATTACAGGCTATAGGAAGCGTCTAGAGGCTGTTATTTCTGCTAAAGGAGGCTCTACTAAATATTGATGCAATATTTCTGTTGGGGTGCCCAAATTTATGCACCTGTCTAATTTCATTTGGATGCATATTGCACATTTTCTGTTAATCCAATAAACCTAATTTCACTACTGAAATATTACTGTGTCCTTCAGTAATTTGATAGATCAAAATAAAATTGCTTATCCAAACACCCAATTAAACATTGTTAGTAAATACTACACTGTAAGGGGTTTTGCTTCTTGTGTGCTCCCCATCCCCATTTTGTCTCCATGAGTAATACAGTGGTAGAATGTGGGTTGTTGTCAGGGGATGATGTTTTTTTTTGCCTTATCAACTTTTAAAAAATCACCAGCTGCCACTGCAAAGGACGCCAAGAAAACTAAGCAAAATTGTTAACAACATTATATTGGAAAGTTGTCTAAAATAGCATGCTCTGTCTAAATAATATAGGTTTAATTTTGACTTTACTGTCCCTCATTTCACTCTCCGTTCAATATCTCAGTTCAATATTTTTATTGCTGAATAATAATATAATTTGAGTTTTGAAAGCTGTGGATCTCATGACTGAAGTGAAGATCTCCCATAACTCACTGTCTCTATAAGCAGTGACTTTACCTTGACAAATAATGGAAGTCTGTTTTCCTTAAAGGCATAAAAACTAAAGATATGATGCTGACCACTCTTTATTAGCGGTATCAAGTTTCCAAAACAGTCTACGTAGATTGGTTTTCCTTCAAGCACCTAAATAGGAAAGAGAAGAACAAAGTGTAATTAGGATCTATTTTGAAGAAACACTACAACTGTGTTTTAAAGCTAGGGGTGGGGTTCAATGAAATAAAACTGTGTTTTTTTATTATAGATACAGTTTCAAGTAACTTTAACAGTGTTCATAATACCACATACATCCCTTTCGCAACAAACTTAAAGGGAGACAGTTTACTTAAATATTTTCCCAATTTTTGTTCCCAATTATCCATTTTACCTGCCAGAGTATATTAAGTGGTTTACAAGTAGCTCCTTTAACCTTATTTAAGCATTTGAAATAGCTGGTTTAGCGGGTGGTATGCCCACCTATACTGGAAAGTTTCTGGTCTTACATCAAGGCTATTAACAAGCCTTTGTAAACACAGCCAGCAGAAGAAATTACACTCCCAGTGGGGTGTAGGATAGTTAATAAAATGTTAATTTTAGAGTATACTGTCCTTTCAATGTCAAGTATAATGTGTCTGAATGCCTGTGCTTAAATGCACAGGCCATGAGCGTATCATATTTCCTACACTGTACAGGGATAAAAGGATATCTTAGAATATTCTTTGAAGAATGTACAGCTCTTATTATAATACTATAGGAAATACTGCGATAAAGACTTAAGTTACTATAGTGAGTGAGATGTTCATGAGGCTACCAAGATAGGCTACTAAAGTTTTGTACCTCTCCTGTGTTTGAGTGGTTTTGTTTCAGCTACTGATGTTTGTTTCCCCCATGTGGCATTAAGTCTGTACTTTTTATTATTATTATTCTCAGGGTTTTTTTATGTGTTTATTGTGTAGTTTTATTTAATACAAGACTCTCCAATGGTGTCTTTTCATTCAATATATTGCTTTTCCACTCATTTGTACCTAAATATGTATATGTCTGATTTTTTATGACTTTTTTGTACATGGTATGATTTTGTCTGCAGATATTATTATTCTTGTTTTTTAATCTACCCTGCGTGGAGAGTTGAAAAAGCAGAATGTTATTTTCTTTTTTCTGTTAATTGCACTTTTGGATTATAAATAAAGTTATAAAAAAAAGTCTGTACTTTTTATGTCATTTTTTTCATGTTAATTTTAATAAATATTAATTTAATCTAAAGTGGATATTTGGGTGATTCTTTAACTCTGGGGATCCTCTATTGTGATACACTTGATCACTTAGAGCTAATTTTTAGCTATTGAAAATCAGAGTCAAATTTTATACAATTCAGTAAGACTCAATGTTTATATATTACTTAACCATTAAGCACCTTTTCTTCCGTTAGAGGCATTTTGAATGGAATCGTTAAGATTTCTGAAAGGCAGATACTTAACTGACTATTTGATGGTATTATAAGAAGAAACCAATCTATTCAAGGATTATTGTAAGATATCATTTTACCAATGCACACTGTGTGATTTGTATGTGTCATTGTGTCTATGTTATTATCAATAGGAACTTACATCTTAATATTTGATTTATTATATGTTAAACATTATTGGGGTGGGTGAATTAAAGGGACCTTAAAAGTAAATAGTAAAATACTTTCTAATTCTGGCCTCCTAATGCACAGAATACTCATCCGGCAAGTTTAATTATAAAAGTGTGGAAGGTATACAATGCCGTATTTTAATGTTATCACAGCCATATTGCACTGCCAATATTACAATAAACAGTACAGACCAGTAATTATTTGTGAATATTACATGAATGGGATTTGTCTGCATTGCTATTCAACATACTTGTAAATAGACATATAGGGGTAGATTTATCAAATGTCGGGCGGACATCGATAAATGTCGATAGCATACACTGTCAGCATTTATCATTGCACAAGCATTTCTAGTGAAATGCTTATGCAATGCCGCCTGCTGCACATTCGCGGCCAATCGGCTGCTAGCAGGGGGTGTCAATCATCCTAATCGTATCCAATCGGGATGATAGCTGTCCGCCACCTTAGAGGTGGCAGATGAGTTAAAGGGACAGTATACTATAACGCTAGATGACAGCACTATTTCCTGCTATGTATTGCTCCAGACCGCTGCTTCTTAACTTAAGTTTAAGATGGACCTGAAACATCTGGGGTAGATTGCAGCATCCGCTGCTTGATAAATCTACCCCGTAGGGTGTAAGATCAGCAAATTATGTCATAATTCTACAAACTCTTAACCATGGAAACTTTTTTTTAATTTGTAATACTGTTGTTCAGTTTTTTGATAGTATGTATTTCATTGTGTATAATGTTTTCACATTTACATTAATTATGATGTCACATTCATTTTCATAAATGGTTTAGGATTTACATTTTGATTTTAAAAAGAAAACGAAAAAAGTTTAACCATCATCGATAAAAAAAACTATCTTAATGGAAACAATTAGAATGATGATCCAATGTTTATTCTCATTGTCATATTTCTAAATATATGTTGGGTATTTATGACAAATGGTTGTGGAATCATATTATTTTAGTCATGTGCATGTAAATACCTCTACGTCTCTGCTTCTAGCAACTTCTGCAAAGTTTTCTTGCTGTTCCAGTGTTTTGTCCACTTTGTCATCTGTCATGCAAAAGCATCTCAGACGTGCTTCAATGGGATCTTGGGATTTGGCAAACACAACAAATTTGGCCATGTAGGGAACACATATAATTTCTCTATACACTTGGCTGGCAAAAGTAACAGATTCTTGGATTTGTCGACAGTCTATTAACCAGAACCTGCAGGGAAAATTGTAATTATTCAAGCTGTAATATCATAAATATAACAGTGTGTGTAAACCATTCAGAAATTTTGGGTCATACTTTCAAAATACAATCTAACAAAATAAACTGTAACACAATTTTTACAATCAGGTTATAAATGTTTACAGGGATTATGATTGGAGAATAGTTCCTCTCCATAAAATGGGCAGTAGGGAAGACTCTGATAACTACAGGCCAGTCAGTTTAACTTCAGTAGTAAGGAAATTAATGGAAACTCTTTTAAAAGAAATAATTACGGCTTACTTATAGACAAAAAAAATAGATTATTAATAGCAACATGGTTTTACTTTAGGTTAGACCAGGGTGGAACAGAAGAACAAGTACATCTAGATTTCAGTGAAGCATTGGACACTGTCTCACACAATAAACTAATTCATTAAAGGTATATGACACCCCAACATTTTCTTTTGTGATTCAGACAGAGCATACAGTTAAAAATAAATAAATCCAATTTACTTTTATTATTACATTTGCTTAATTCCCATGGTATTCTTTGTTGAAGAGATACCTAGGTAGGTGTCTGGAGCAATACATAGCAGGAAATAGTGCTGTCATCTAGCGTTATTGCAAATGAATAACATTCTTGCAAAACTGCTGCCAAATAGTGTTCCAGACGTACACACTCCTGAACTTATGTCCCTACTTTTTAATAAAAGATACCAAAAGAACAAAGACAAATGTGATAATAGAAGTAAATTAGAAAGTTGTTTAAATTGCATGCCCTATCTGAATCATTTAAGAAAAATTATGGGTTTCAAGTCTCTTTAACTGGAGGAGGGGGTAGTTCTCAATTCTGATGCCCATTTTCCTTGATATATTTATCAGCAATATTAGCAAAAAAGCCACAGGGGAAGTTTGTCTGTTTGCACATAATAAAAAAATGTAATAGAGTTGATAATTGGGGATGGGGGGGTGGACCAAATGATAAGTGATATTAAAAATTGGACAACTGGAAAAATGACTGGGATCTAAAGATTAACCCTTTCCGGTCGTATGTCAGAATATAGCCGACAAAGGTTTTTTTTTACCAATTTTGGTCCAATGTTGGATATATTCCGACATGACTTTTTCAGACTGGAGTGTGGCCACAGAGCGATCGGCTGCTTTCAGCACATATTGTTCCCACATAAATGGCAGCCACTCAAAATTAGAGCCGTAGTGATAGGGGATGGGAGAATGATGTATGTCCCATGCTTTATCTGCAGCCTGTGGCCTGCCATGCATTTACAGGTATTTTTGTAATTACAGCTGAGCTTCCTGGAGGCCACCCACAAAAGATAGGAGCTGAGCTCTAAACTTGGATTGCAATTTGTATTTTATATATATATATATATAATTTTCAAACATAGAGCGCACTCCCACCTAAGGAACAGCTACCAGGGTGCAGACAAGCACAATCATAGAAAAGGAAAAGATATGCACTCTCTGGATTTGTGCAAAAGTGGTGCTTTATTGGCACATAAAAAAGTAACGTTTCGGGGATCAATCACCCCTTCATCAGACCAAGGTAGATAGATAGATAGATAGATAGATAGATATAGATATATATTTATAAACTTGGATTGTATTATATATATATATATATATATATATATATATATATATATATAAAAATAAATAAATATGGATATAAGTGCACCTTAGTCTTTTGCTCGATCGCTAATATTTTACTTTGAACTTGTAATACGAGCGCAAGAATAGGAGCTTGATTTAACTTGAGCACAGTTAGTGCTCAACAGTGCTAATATAATTATGCTCCACTTGTAATACAGCCCTAAATAAGCCTACAGTTTTAGGAATAGTTGGGCACACTTGTTAGGCCTCTGGTTCTCATCTGCCATTAAAATTTATATTTCTACACAAATCTACTGATGCATGGACTTTCACAGCATATGTACGTATGCCAGTGATAACTTTTACTAGAAGCATTTTTGTTCATGGAAGTATATTGCAAAAATGCTTCTATTTAAAATCAAACCTATAGAACTATTTAGTGAATGTTACAGAGCAAACCACAAAATTAACCTTTTCATATTAAGTTTCCTACTGAAAGGTATCACTGGATTCTAACAACAAATTGATTAGCAGCTTTGTCAGAATTTTAATTCACGCAACATTATTAGATGCTTTTGAAAACAGTAGTGGTTTATTGAGCAGCTCGTTTAGAGTTTTTATGCAAGCTGGAAATATGTTTGTTTGTTCTTAGAAACAAACCAAATGACACGTCATAACGTTCCCCTGAAAAAAGAGGCAACCACCACATTACAGACCTCACTGCAGAATGGTTTGAGCTTCTCTGTCTTTTTGCCTCTCCCTTGAGTAGAACTGTTGCTTTATTAAATTAGTCACACACAAGATTTTACTCTTGATGCTTGTGCCAAAATATCTTTGTTTGTTTCCATACTATAATTTTGTGTTAATTATAAATAGAAAACTGCTGATCTATTAAAGGGACAGTCAACACCATAATTTTTGTTGTTTAAAAAGATAATCCCTTTATTACCCATTCCCCAGTTTTGCATAACCAACCCAGTTATAATAATACACGTTTTACCTCTGTAATTACCTTGTATCTAAGCCTCTGCAGACTGCCCCCTTATTTCAGTTCATTTGACAGACTTGCATTTTAGCCAATCAGTGCTCACGCCTCTGTAAATTCACGTGCATGAGTTCAATGTTATCTATGTGAAACACATGAACTAATGCCCTCTAGTGGTGAAAAACTGTCAAAAGGCTTTCAGATTAGAGGCGGCCTTCAAAGTCTAAGAAATTAGCATATGAACCTCCTAGGTTTAGCTTTCAACTAAGAATACCAAAAGAACAAAGCAAAATTGGTGATAAAAGTAAATTGGAGAGTTGTTTAAAATTACATTCCTTATTTGAATCATGAAAGGTTTTTTTGAACTTTGCTTGAGACACGAAACCCAATATTTTTTTCCTGTTTCAGACAGAGCAAACATTTTGTACAAATTCCAAAGAAATGCAATAAAATAACAAATGCAGTGCGCAGGTAATGGCTGCCTAATAATGGATACAACTGAAAGCTTTCAATTGTACCCACTTTTAGTTAACCATTAAAGGTGCTACCTAAATATAGCATTTGTCATTTTCTTGCAAAATGATTTTTGTTTTCTTAGAATACACCAGGAGTTTTCAAACCTGTCCTCAGGCCTCCCTAACAGGCCAGATTTTCAGGATATCTGAACTGGAGCACAGGTGAAATAATAAGCTGATTAGTAAACATTGTTATTAATTTGCTCTCACCCAAGGTAATCCAGACAATCTGGCCTGTTAGGGGGGCCTGAGCATAGATTTACAAACCCCTGGAATACACTGAACAGCATGGTACTGACCTTTTTTTTTACATAAACAACTTTCTGATTTACTTCTATTTTCAAATGTGTTTCATTCTCTTGTTATCCTTTGCTCAAAGAGTAGCAAGTCACTACTGTGAGCTAGCTGAGCATATTGTGTGAGCAAATGACAAGAGGCATATATATGCAACTGCCAATCAACAGCTAGATACCAGTGACATGCATAGGTATGCTTTTTAGCGAATTATACCAGATAATAGAAGTAAACTGGATATTTTATTAAAATTGCATGCCCTTTCTGAATCATGAAAAAATTATTTTGACTTTACTATCCCTTTAAGTATTAAAGGGACAGTCTACCATAGAATTGTTATTGTTTTAAAAGATAGATATTCCCTTTATTACCCATTCCCCAGTTGTGCACAACCAACACAGTTATATTAATATACTTTTTACCTCTGTGATTACCTTGTATCTAGGAACCTTCTTCCAGCCCCCTAATCACATGACTGTGACTGTTTATTATCTATTGTCTTAAATTTAGCATTGTTTTATGCTAAATCTTAAATAACCCCCTGTGCCTGAACACAGTGTTATTGGCCCACATGTACTTACTGTCTCTTTGTGTTGAAAAGAGATTTAAAAAGCATGTGATAAGAGGCAGCCCTCAAAGGCTTAGAAATTAGCATATGAGCCTTCCTATGTTTAGTTTAAACTAAGAATACCAAGAGAAAAAAGCAAATTTGATGATGAAAGTAAATTGGAAAGTTGATTAAAATTAAAAGTCCTATCTGAATAATGAAAGTTTAATTTATACTAGACTGTCCCTTTAAGTTGTCTGTATTACTAACACGGAAAAACTTACTATCAGCTAGCAGCAAACTGTAAGTATTATATAATTAAATAAACATAATTCTCAAAACTGAAATGCACACGAATGAGTAGAATGTTTGCAATACGCAAGAATTAGTAAAAATGCTTTTAGTAAAAGCTACAAGTGTTTTAGTGATAGCTTTAACTGTGCATGGAACATATAAACTAACATTTAAACCGTGCTTCAGTCATGACTCAGCTAATGACATTGCTGAAACTACATGTTGCCCCCAGATCTCTGAGCAGGCACAGTTGTAAAGTGAGGGTAGGCAACACATATGTCCACATTCTCCATGTACAGTAAAAAATATTACTGAAAAAGTCACATTTTTTACTAAAAACATAATTTATGCTTACCTGATAAATTTATTTCTCTTGTAGTGTATCCAGTCCACGGATCATCCATTACTTATGGGATATTAACTCCTCCCCAACAGGAAGTGCAAGAGGATTCACCCAGCAGAGCTGCTATATAGCTCCTCCCCTAACTGCCATTACCAGTCATTCGACCGAAAACATGCAGAGAAAGGAAAACCATAGGGTACAGTGGTGACTGTAGTTTAATGGAAAAATTACCTGCCTTAAAGTGACAGGGCGGGCCGTGGACTGGATACACTACAAGAGAAATAAATTTATCAGGTAAACATAAATTATGTTTTCTCTTGTTAAGTGTATCCAGTCCACGGATCATCCATTACTTATGGGATACCAATACCAAAGCTAAAGTACACAGATGACGGGAGGGACAGGCAGGCTCTTTATACGGAAGGAACCACTGCCTGAAGAACCTTTCTCCCAAAAACAGCCTCCGAAGAAGCAAAAGTGTCAAATTTGTAAAATTTGGAAAAAGTATGAAGAGAAGACCAAGTTGCAGCCTTGCAAATCTGTTCAACAGAAGCCTCATTCTTAAAGGCCCAAGTGGAAGCCACAGCTCTAGTAGAATGTGCTGTAATTCTTTCAGGAGGCTGCTGTCCAGCAGTCTCATAGGCTAACCGTATTATGCTACGAAGCCAAAAGGAGAGAGAGGTAGCCGAAGCTTTTTGACCTCTCTTCTGACCAGAATAAACGACAAACAGGGAAGACGTTTGTCGAAAATCCTTAGTTGCCTGTAGATAAAATTTCAGGGCACGGACTACATCTAGATTGTGTAGCAGACGTTCCTTTTTCGAAGAAGGATTAGGACACAAAGATGTAACCACAATCTCTTGATTGATATTCCTGTTAGTGACCACCTTAGGTAGGAACCCAGGTTTAGTACGCAGAACTACCTTGTCTGAATGAAAAATCAGATAAGGAGAATCACAATGTAAGGCAGATAACTCAGAGACTCTTCGAGCCGAGGAAATCGCCATTAAAAACAGAACTTTCCAAGATAACAACTTGATATCAATGGAATGAAGGGGTTCAAACGGAACCCCCTGTAAAACATTAAGAACTAAGTTCAAACTCCATGGTGGAGCAACAGTTTTAAACACAGGCTTGATCCTAGCTAAAGCCTGACAAAAAGCTTGAACGTCCGGAACTTCTGACAGACGTTTGTGTAAAAGAATGGACAGAGCTGAAATCTGTCCCTTTAAGGAACTAGCGGATAAACCCTTTTCTAAACCTTCTTGTAGAAAAGACAATATCCTCGGAATCCTAACCTTACTCCATGAGTAACTCTTGGATTCGCACCAATATAAGTATTTGCGCCATATCTTATGGTAAATCTTTCTGGTAACAGGCTTCCTAGCCTGTATTAAGGTATCAATAACTGACTCAGAAAAACCACGTTTTGATAAAATCAAGCGTTCAATTTCCAAGCAGTCAGCTTCAGAGAAATTAGATTTTGATGTTTGAAGGGACCCTGGATCAGAAGGTCCTGTTTCAGAGGTAGCGACCAAGGTGGACAGGATGACATGTCCACTAGATCTGCATACCAAGTCCTGCGTGGCCATGCAGGCGTTATTAGAATCACTGATGCTCTCTCCTGTTTGATTCTGGCAATCAATCGAGGAAGCATCGGGAAGGGTGGAAACACATAAGCCATCCCGAAGGTCCAAGGTGCTGTCAAAGCATCTATCAGAACCGCTCCCGGATCCCTGGATCTGGACCCGTAACGAGGAAGCTTGGCGTTCTGTCGAGACGCCATGAGATCTATCTCTGGTTTGCCCCAACGTCGAAGTATTTGGGCAAAGACCTCCGGATGAAGTTCCCACTCCCCCGGATGAAAAGTCTGACGACTTAAGAAATCCGCCTCCCAGTTCTCCACTCCCGGGATGTGGATTGCTGACAGGTGGCAAGAGTGAGACTCTGCCCAGCGAATTATCTTTGATACTTCCATCATTGCTAGGGAGCTTCTTGTCCCTCCCTGATGGTTGATGTAAGCTACAGTCGTGATGTTGTCCGACTGAAACCTGATGAACCCCCGAGTTGTTAACTGGGGCCAAGCCAGAAGGGCATTGAGAACTGCTCTCAATTCCAGAATGTTTATTGGTAGGAGACTCTCCTCCTGATTCCATTGTCCCTGAGCCTTCAGAGAATTCCAGACAGCGCCCCAACCTAGTAGGCTGGCGTCTGTTGTTACAATTGTCCAGTCCGGCCTGCTGAATGGCATCCCCCTGGACAGATGTGGCCGAGAAAGCCACCATAGAAGAGAATTTCTGGTCTCTTGATCCAGATTCAGAGTAGGGGACAAGTCTAGAGATGAACCGGATCATGCAGGGAAGACAATAAACTTCTGACTGAATTTTTTGATGCGTAGCAAAAGCACCAAAAAAGGTCCCTCCCCCTCACACATAACAGTGAGAGAGATCAGTAAACTGTCATAAATTAAATAAAACGACTGCCAAGTGGAAAAAAATAGTGCCCAAAACATTTTTTCACCCAGTACCTCAGAAAATTAAACGATTTTACATGCCAGCAAAAAACGTTTAACATTAATAAATTGAGTGTTATTAAAAAGCCTGTTGCTAGTCCCTGCAAATTAGGCTAAAGTTTTATGCATACAGTATAATTCCAGTGAAGTGCCATTCCCCAGAATACTGAAGTGTAAAATATACATACATGACAGCCTGATACCAGTTGCTGCTACTGCATTTAAGGCTGAGTTTACATTATATCGGTATGGCAGAATTTTCTCATCAATTCCATTGTCAGAAAATAATAAGCTGCTACATACCTCTTTGCAGATTAATCTGCCCGCTGTCCCCTGATCTGAAGTTTACCTCTCCTCAGATGGCCGAGAAACAGCAATATGATCTTAACTACTCCGGCTAAAATCATAGAAAAACTCAGGTAGATTCTTCTTCAAATTCTACCAGAGAAGGAATAACACACTCCGGTGCTATTATAAAATAACAAACTTTTGATTGAAGGTATGAAACTAAGTATAATCACCACAGTCCTCTCACACATCCTATCTATTCGTTGGGTGCAAGAGAATGACTGGTAATGGCAGTTAGGGGAGGAGCTATATAGCAGCTCTGCTGGGTGAATCCTCTTGCACTTCCTGTTGGGGAGGAGTTAATATCCCATAAGTAATGGATGATCCGTGGACTGGATACACTTAACAAGAGAAATTGTTTTTGCAAAAATGCTTCTTTTTAAAACTGAAATGTACTCAGTTTTGAGTTTTTTGTGTTTAAGTTATAGCCCCAGGAAGCTGTCCATTGCCTCAAATTTACCAAAGAGCCATTGAAGAGGAGGAAGGTTGGTCCAGGGACTAGCACCCACACTACCTAAAGGGGGCATCTGCTTAGACCAGGCTGTACCATCTGCTAACCAGGCTTTTACCACCTATGGTAATCAGAGCTGTATCAGTGATCACCTTCTATATGCCAAATGTGAGTAAAACACTGAAAATAAACTCCCACAATAAGGCACTTGAAGGATCCCCAATTAGCCAGAAAAGGACACAGGCAGTGAGTGAGAAAGCATTTATTTTTTGCTCCTTTTATCTAAATATCCAATTGAGCCACCATTTGTAAATCTCTCTTTCCTGCTATATATGTTGCCATTAATGTTGTCATTATGTTTGAAGCATTTTCTTTTTGCCACCCAATCCAGGAAAATGGCCGCAGACATCCCATGGACTCAGTACATATAAAAAGTTGTCAATGCTGACTTTAAATTCCAATATGTTAGAATGTTTCTCTCTCATTAGCTGAAATACATTTTCCGTGCTAAAGAAATATAAACACTAAACATTTTTTATGGGGCAGTAAAGTCAAAATTACATCAAAATGATTGGATAGAGCGTGGCATTTTAAACAATGTTCTAATTTACTTATTTTATTGATTTTGCTTAGTTTTCTTAGTCTTAAAAAATAAAAAAAAATATCTGGGACATACATAAGGCTATCATAAGAAAGAGTAACGTAATATTGGTAGACGTCATGGATATTTTTGGTTCTTATTTACCGTCAAACTGTATGTCTCTGTTTTTCTATTCTAGATGAGCTCAGGAGTATACACATGTATTTAACTTTCTGGCAGCAGTGTTTACAATAATGTTTATAGTAATGTTATACATTGTTACAAATACTGCAGCTATAGATTGTTAAAGACATTTGCATGCCCTTGAGCCCCTACCAGCCTAGCTAGAATTACTCTTCAACAAAGAAAATTTGATAATAAAAGTAAATTTGAACATTGATTAATATGGCATGCTCTATCTAAATCATAAACAGTTTATTTTCACTTTACTGTCCCTTTAAACTAACAGCATATGAAAGTAAAAAATGTTGGGAAAAAATATTTTATTACAAAAGTTAATAGCTTCTGATTAGTTGAGCAAATGATTCTGAAATGCTTTGTTCTTTTGGTATCCTTGGTTGAAGAGTAAATCTTGGCAAGCTTGTAGAAGCTCAGGAGTGTGCATGTGTCTATAGCATTCTACGGCAGCAGTGACTGCAATTATGTATTACATTGCTATAAACAATGTTACCAAGACTACTGCCAGATGGCTAAAGACACGTGCATGCTACTAAGCTAACCTAGAATTACCATTTAACAAAGGATACCAAGAAAACTAAGCAAAATGGATAATACAGTAGTAGTAAATAGGAAAGTTGATTAAAATGTCATGATCTATCCAATCCATTTAAAATTAACTTTGGCCTTACTGCCTCTTTAAGTTACCTGACATATGAAACATCATGATATCAAGAATATTATTCATTTACCTGGCTGATACGTTGGTGGTAAAAGAAACACATTCATTAATGAATGTAAGAGGAGTTGTCCCAGTGATATCTTCCCACTGTGCAGGAGTTGTACCACCTGGGGGCAGACATGAATATATGAAGCGCTCATTAGTTGTCAGTATAATAATACACCACAAAGAAAGAACAGAGACATACAGTATCTTGATAACATTTGTGTACCACACTCATGTCAAACATTTTCACTAATGCAGCATTATCATATTTATGCCTATGACAATTAATATTAAAAACTACAACAGTATTACCTACTATAGCATTAATCTTTTACATCAAGACAATGTTTAGAGCAGAAAATTGCTCCCCATCTAATGCTGACATATGAGAGGGCACTTTTAATGCTGTACATGAGGAGGATAGGAGATAAATATGGGATCATATTGAAATGCTTCACTAGACATCATCAACCTGCATATAAGGAGCATGGTGTGAAATACAGTACCAGTGCTAATAAAATATGTCCATGGTTCACATACGAACATTATAAAAATCTATTAAAATGGACAATAGAAACTAACAGGATAGGTGCATGATAGCCGCTGGCATTAGTTTGAACAAGTTTGTTAACAGACCATAGTTATCAATGAGTGAGAAGTAACAGTAAGTTATGTCGCTATATTGCTACTTACCAGTAATACTGCATAGTAATCTTAAGGTGGGTGTGTCACCTCCATACCCATTAAGCATTGCCTCACTTGAGGTTTTGGGTACAGGAATGGTCATTGTTATTGGCTTATGGAATTTCCTTCTTCTGGGTTCTAACGTTACAATAGGACTGAATGAAGCTTTGTTACCCAATATCTTCTTTACAAGTTCACCATGCATTGGCTGAGCCTATATTCATAAAGCAAACATATATAAATATGTGAGCGAATTGTGCTTCTTAAGGTATTTAGAGCATTTACGGTAAAAAAAAAAATCACAATACATTAAAAAATAATTTGAGTACAAACAAATTCATATAATGCCTTCAATCTTCATTACACAGGATACTTTTTTTAATTTGTCAATTTGAACCATAATTAAAAAAGTCATTTAAATCTACTTTTGCTTAAACGCATTGTACTTTAGAAATTTAAAAATGTGACATACCTGTATTTGATGTTTACAGGTTAATTTGTAAAAATGCCTGTTATACAAATTAGTAAGGTATAAAACTGCATTTTTTCATTTAAACAGTTTAATCTTATACTACAAACTCATACCTGGAGGCCTACGCGAATTCTCTTAGTAAGAGCACCTTCTGGGAAGACTGCTTGGACTTGAGGAACAACAGTACTGCTCAAAACACCTCCTTCAGGTCCAATCAGATTGTTATCCTGTTTAACACGTGATACCACTGCAAAATACTGCGGGAAATCACGCGTGATAATACGACAAATTCTCTTCTTTTCCAGTTCCTCAGGGGAGTCAAGCTCTAAAAACAAACAAACAGTATTGCTTTTCACTTAAGTACACATACAAAGCAAAAGGTACTCTCTTTCTTAAAGAGACATTATACACTAGATTTTTCTTTGCATAAATGTTTTGTATATGATCCATTTATATAGCCTATACAGTTTTGTGCGGTTTTTTTTTTGCTTATTTTTAAATATATAGTTTTGCTTATTTTTAAATAACTTTGCGCTGATTTTCAGACTCCTAACCAAGCCCAAAGTTTTAGCGCTGCGGAATCTGTTGGCGCTCTACAAATAACCGATAATAATAATAATGTATACCTACTCCAGCTTGCTCCTGTTTGTGTAAAGAGTCTTTTCATATGCAGAGGAAGGGGGTAGTGTCTGCTATTTTTGCTATAGAGTATGTCAATATATTAAAAAGTCCTTAAAATCAGTCACTAAATACCTTCATCCATTCCATTAAGAATCTCATTGAGCTCATCCTCTGTGAATTCACAAAAATGCTCCTTCCAACTGTCGCCAGTCTCACTGCGTAGTATTACAAGCTCCCGTTCTTTTCCTCGCAGAGCCGCAAAATGAGGTATTTCAACAATCACAGGCCTTAAGTAATAGTTAAACAACATTTATGATTTTGGGAAACAAATTATTTCGTTCTGGGGCAAAGTAACCTGGAATTTCATTATTCGACAAAGGTAAGCAGATGGGTGATACCTTAAACAAAATTATAATTTTGCATCAAATGGTAGATTAAGCTGCTTAATATTTATAATGGTTACCAAAAGGAGTGCAAGACAGCCTACCTCCGACAGCATCAAAATTACATTTTGGGAAATTGTGAAAACGTGTATTCATTACTTTTCATTTAATCAAATCTATTATTTTTTCCTTTTTCATTTATTTGCATACACTTTTAAATTTAGTAGTCTCTTTAATTACATTGTTTAGTTTAAATTCCAGGTTTCTCTGTCACAGGGTGGGCAAAAGTAAAAAACATATACTTATAAAATCACATGCTCAAGCAAAAATTAACGACAAAGAATACACAAAGGCAAGAAAACACACATACTGTACCACTAAAAACAAAAACCGCAAATCACAAGGATTAAAATATTTCATCAGGCTACATCTGCTTTTTAAACAAAACAAAAAAAATAACAAAAATCACATGGACAAGTTCACAATATCAATCACTTAGAGAAAATTAAACAATAGTGAAGAACAAAGGGACAAATAAGGGGAGACCGGCATCCATCAACTTGATCTTAAGGCTCTCCTACCCAAGGAATTTGGTCCCAGGAGGTCCCAGTTGAAGGATTCGACTGACCAAGCTTTCTCCCTCATTTAGAGGGGGAGGAGCCGTAGGAAGGTGAAGTTTACTGAGTACATCCAAAGCAGCATTGAAAGAAAAAACATAGGTAAGAGTAATTTCAGCTTGTTTAGATTTGAAAAGCCAGAATGTGGGGCTCAGTTCAGAAAAGGTCTATACTAGATTACAGAATGTCTAATGGAAAAAAAGCTAAATACAATAAATATAGATTATTTCCCACAAGAAGACTCACTGGGAAACCAACATTATTAATAGGAACTAGGGTTCTAATAAGTGCTTAATCTCAATTAGGGTTTTATTTTTAGATTTTAAAAAAAGGAAAAATAAAGGCCAAGCATTAGAGGAAATGGGTTGAGAAATATTTAAGATATAAACATAGCACCCAAATAAACAACAATTATGAAATATGGACAAAACTGTGGTAAACAACGTTATCTTTTGTTTTTGTGGGTTGACCCTTGAATTATGTACAGACAATATATATAGATTGTCCAAAAAAAAAAAAAAAAAAAATTGTGGGTTAAAAAAATGCTCCTTTTCATATTTTAAGTAAATGTGATATAGCAGAAAATAAATATGCTAGACTTTAATAGAGAGGGGGGAAAAAATCTGCTAAAGAGCCTGCAACAACAAGTAAAGCTGTTGAACACAATCAAATCATAAAGTATATGGCCCACATTATTGTGACGAGGTAGCAGTAGTTAGAGTATAAAGTATTCTGTAAAGCCACAGTGGCTTAAACCAACATTCTAATGAAAAAAATGACATGTTCTAATTTATTACTGATCTTTGCCTACTGCATTGCAGCTTCAGAGTAGGATACAGCCTGGGATCAATCAGGAGCGGCAGTAAGAGATAGTTGCTGATCATCATCCATTTTCTGCTTAAGAGCTGCAATGCTTCTGTCTTTCTATGTGTGTAACCCATTTTTATGGGTTAAAGACATAAGATAGGGTTGGTAATGCAAAAATGGCAATGAATTACAACAGGCCATTTGTTCACTAGAGTGTACATATGGAATACCAAAGACATTTTTAATTTGTTGACATTAAAGGGATAACACCTTTTTCTCTTGTTAAGTGTATCCAGTCCACGGATCATCCATTACTTATGGGATACATTCTCCTTCCCAACAGGAAGCTGCAAGAGTCCACCCACAGCAAAGCTGCTATATAGCTCCTCCCCTAACTGCCATTACCATTCTCTTGCAAGTCTCAACATAGATAGGAGGTCGTGAGAGGCTGTGGTTTTTTATACTTAGTTTATTTCTTCAATCAAAAGTTTGTTATTTTTAACGGAGTGTGCTGTTTATCTCAGGCAGTATTTGGAAGAAGAATCTGCCTGCGTTTTTTCTATGATCTTAGCAGACGTAACTAAGATCCAGTTGCTGTTCTCACACATTCTGAGGAGTAAGGTACTTCAGAGGGGGAATGGCGTGCAGGTTTTCCTGCAAATAAGGTATGTGCAGTAAAATATTTTTCTAAGGAATGGAATTGACTAAGAAAATACTGCTGATACCGAAGTAATGTAAGTACAGCCTTTAAATGCAGTGAAAGCGACTGGTACCAGGCTGATTGATAGAGATATATGCTAAGGTATGTGCAGTAATATATTTTTCTAAGGAATGGAATTGACTAAGAAAATACTGCTGATACCGAAGTAATGTAAGTAAAGCCTTAAATGCAGTGATAGCGACTGGATCAGGCTTATTAATAGACATACATACTCTTATAAGAATGTGTTTTAAAACGTTTGCTGGCATGTTTAATCGTTTTTTAACATATGTTTGGTGATAAAACTTATTGGGGCCTAATTTTTCCACATGGCTGGCTTAAATTTTGCATAGAAACAGTTATAGGGAAGGTAATCCACAGCTCAGCTGTGGCAGTTTTGTTGTGTCTGTTTAAAAAAATGTTGTTTTTTTTTTTAAATCTGTTTTTTGCATTAAGGGGTTAATCATCCATTTGCAAGTGGGTGCAATGCTCTGTTAACTTATTACATGTACTTTAAAAATTTCGTTTGATTTACTGCCTTTTTTCACTGTTTTTCAAATTTTGACAAAATTTGTTTCTCTTAAAGGCACAGTAACGTTTGTTATATTTGCTTGTTAACTTGATTTAAAGTGTTTTCCAAGCTTACTAGTCTCTTTATTAGTTCTAACATGTCTAACATAGAGGAGGCTCTGTGTTTATTATGTTTAAAGCCATGGTGGAACCCCATTTTAGAATGTGTACCAGATGTACTGATTTCATGTTAAACAATAAAGATCATTTTTTGTATTTAAAAACATTATCACCAGAGGATTCTGTCGAGGGGGAAGTTATGCCGACTAACTCTCCCCACGTGTCAGACCCTTTGACTCCCGCTTTAGGGACTCACGCTCAAATGGCGCCAAGTACATCAAGGGCACCCATAGCGTTTATTTTACCAGAGGATTTTGTCGAGGGGGAAGTTATGCCGACTAAGTCTCCCCACGTGTCAGACCCTTTGACTCCCGCTCCAGGGACTCACGCTCAAATGGCGCCAAGTATATCAATGGCGCCCATAGCGTTTATTTTACAAGACATGGCAAAGGTTGTGTATAATACACTGGCAGCAGTATTAGTCAGACTACCTGAAATTAAAGGAAAGCAAAACAGCTCTGGGGGTAGATACAGAGCATACAGACGCTTTAAGAACCATGTCTGATACTACCTCACAATATGCTTAGTCTGTGGGTGATATTTGTGACTCAGGGAAGATGATTTAACCTGATTCTGATATTTCTACATTTAAAATTTATGCTTGAGAACCTCCACTTGTTGCTCAGGGAAGCTTTAGCTGCTCTGAATGAATGTGTACAATCGCAGTGCCAGAGAAATTGTGTAGACTGGATAAATAATATGCAGTGCCGGTGTGTACTTATGTTTTTCCAATACCTAAAGAGGTTTACTAAAATTTTTCATAAGGAATGGGATAGACCAGGTGTGCCGTTCTCTTCCCCTCCTATTTTTTAGAAGAATGTTTTCTAATAGTTGCCACCACACGGGACTTATGGCAGACAGTTCCTAAGGTGGAGAGAAGAGTTTCTACTCTAGCTAAGCGTACCACTACCTCTGGCGAGGACTGTTGTGCTTTTTTAGATCCAATGGATAAAAAATGTTTATTCAACAAGGTTTTATCCTGCAGCCCCTTGCACGCATTGCTCCTGTCACTGCTGCTGCGGCGTTCTGGTTTGAGTCTCTTGATGAGGCTTTACAGGCTCCATTGGATGAATATATTTGACAAGCTTAGAGCACTTAAGCTAGCCAATTCCTTTGTTTTCTGATGCCTTTGTTCCTTTGACTAGACTAACGGCTAAGAATTCTGTTTTTTACTATACTGGCGCGCAGAGCGCTATGGCTTATATCATGGTCAGCTGTCGTGACTTTAATAAATAAGCTACTTAACTTCCCTTCAAGGGGCAGACCCTATTCAGGCCTAGTTTGAAGGAGATTATTACTTATATCACTGGAGGAAAAGATCATGCCCTTCCTCAGGACAGGTCCAAATCAAGGGACAAAAAAGGCCTAATTTTCATGCCTTTCGAAAATTCAAGGCAGGTGTGGCATCAACTTCCTCTAAGGCAAAATAAGAGGGAACTTTTGCTCAGTCCAAGGCGGTCTGGAGACAACCGGACCTGGAACAAAGATAAGCAGGTCAAGGAGCCTGCTGCTGCCTCTAAAACAGCATGAGGAACGGACCCCTATCTGGTAACGGATCCTATAGGGGGCAGACTTCATTCTTCGCCCAGGCGTGGGCAAGAGATGCCCAGGATCCCTGGGCATTGGAAATTATACCCCAGAGATATCTTCTGGATTTCAAAGCTTTCCCCCCCAAAAAAGGGGAGTTTTTGCCTTTCACTTTTATCTGCAAACCAGATAAAGAAAGAGACATTCTTGCATTGTGTACGTGACCCATTCAGTTCCAATAGAGGAACAGGGACACAGTTTTCCTCAAATCGGTTTGTGGTTCCCAAGGAAAGGAAACCTTCAGACCTATTTTGGATCTAAAAGATCTTAAACAAATTCTTTAGAATTCTATCATTTAAGATGGAAACTATTCGTACCATCTTAACTATGATCCAGGGCATTGGAAATTATACCCCAGAGATATCTTCTGGATTTCAAAGCTTTCCCCCCCAAAAAAGGGGAGTTTTTGCCTTTCACTTTTATCTGCAAACCAGATAAAGAAAGAGACATTCTTGCATTGTGTACGTGACCCATTCAGTTCCAATAGAGGAACAGGGACACAGTTTTCCTCAAATCGGTTTGTGGTTCCCAAGGAAAGGAAACCTTCAGACCTATTTTGGATCTAAAAGATCTTAAACAAATTCTTTAGAATTCTATCATTTAAGATGGAAACTATTCGTACCATCTTAACTATGATCCAGGAGAGTCAATAGAGGACTACAATGGATTTGAAGGATGCTTATCCTCACATTACGATGCATAAAGATCACCATCGGTTTTTCATGTTTGCCTTTCTAGACAGGCATTACCAGTTTGTAGCTCTTTCCTTTGGGTTAACTACAGCCCCTAGAATCTTTATGGAGGTTCTGGGGTCACTTTGGCGGTCCTTAGGTCACGGGGCATAGAAGTGGCCCCTTATTTAGACGACATCCTGATACAGGCGTCAAACATCCAAGTTGCCAAGTCTCATACGGACGTAGTACTGGCATTTCTGAGATCGCATGGGTGGAAAGTGAACAAGGAAAGAGTTCTCTATCCCCAATATCAAGGGTTTCCCTCCTAGGGATTCTGATAGATTTTGTAGAAATTAAAATTTACCTGACGGAGTCCAGGTTGTCAAAGTTTCTAAATTTCTGCCGTGTTCTTCATTCCATCCGCGCCCTTTGGTGGCTCAGTACATGAATGTAATCGGCTTAATGGTAGCGGCAAGGGACATAGTACCGTTTGCACGCCTACATTTCAGACCACTGCAACTATGCATGCTCAGCCAGAGGAACGGGGATTACACAGATGTTCTCCTGTTAAATCCGGACCAAGAAACCAGAGATTCTCTTCTCTGGTGACTATCTCGGGTCCATCTGTCCAAGGGTATGACCTTCCGCAGGTCAGATGGGACAATTGTTACAACAGATGCCAGCCTTTTAGGTTGGGATACAGTCTGGAACTCCCTGAAGGCTCAGGGATAGTGGACTCAGGAGAAGACCCTCCTTCTAATGAATATTCTGGAACTGGGAGCGATATTCCATGCTCTTCAGACTTGGCCTCAGTTAGCAACTCTGAGGTACATCATATTTCAGTCGGACAATATCACGACTGTGGCTTACATCAACCATCAAGGGGGAACAGAAGTTCCCTAGCAATGTTAGAAGTCTTAAAATAATTCACTGGACAGAGACTCACTCTTGTCTAAAAGCTATCCCTATCCCAGTTGTTGAGAACTGGGAGGCAGATTTTCTAAGTCGTCAGACTTTTCATCCGGGGGAGTGGGAATTCCCTCCGGAGGGGTTTTCACAAGATCAAGCAGGAGAGTGCTTTGGTGCTTTTGACAGCGCCTGCGTGGCCACGCAGGACCTGGTATGCAGATCTGGTGGACATGTCATCCTTTCCACCACGGTCTCTGCTTCTGAGACAGGACCCTCTACCTCAGGGTCTTTTCAACCATCTAAATATAACTAATCTGAGATGGACTGCCTGGAGACAGAACGCTTGATGTTATCAAAGCATGGCTTCTCCGAGTCAGTAATTGATACCTTAATACAGGCATAAAAGCCTGTCTCTAGGAAAATTTAACATAAGATATGGTGTAAATATCTTATTGTTATGAATCCAAGGGTTACTCATGGAGTAAAGTCTGGATTCCCAGGATATTATCTTTTCTCCAAGATGATTTTGAGAAAAGGGTTGTCAGCTAGTTCTTTAAAAGGACAGATTTCTACTCTGTCTATTCTTTTGCACAAGCGTCTGGCAGGTATTCTAGACGTTCAGGCATTTGGTCAGGCTTTGGTTAGAACCAAGCCTGTGGTTAAAAATGTTGCTCCGCCATGGAGCTTAAAGCTGGTTCTTAAGGTTCTTCAAGGAGTTCCATTTGAACCTTTTCATTCCATAGATATCAAACTTCTATCTTGGAAAGTTCCTTTTTGGTAGCTATTTCCTCGGCTCATAGAGTCTCCGAGTTATCTGCGTTGCAATGTGATTCTCCTTATCTGGTTCTCCGTACGGATAAGGTAGTCCTGTGTACCAACCTGGGTTTTTACCTAAGGTGGTATCTAACAAGAATATCACTCAAGAGATTGTTGTTCCATTCTTGTATCCTAATCCTTCTTCAAAGAAGGAACGTCTATTACACAATTTGGACGTGGTTCGTGTTTTAAAGTTTTACTTACAAGCTACTACAGATTTTCATCAAACATTCACCTTGTTTGTTGTCTATTCTGGACAGAGGAGAGGTCAAAGGACTTCAGCAACCTCTCTGTCTTTTTGGTTAAAAAGCATAATTCATTTAGCTTATGAGACTGCTGGACAGCAGCCTCCTGAAGGGATTACAGCTCATTCTACTAGAGCTGTGGTTTTCACTTGGGCCTTTTTTAAATGTGGCTTCTGTTGAACAGATTACAAGACGGAGTCTTGGTCTGCGTTTCATACTTTTTCAAATTTAACAAATTTGATACCTTGCTTCTTCGGAGGCTATTTTTGGGAGAAAGGGTTTTTTACAGGCAGTGGTAACTTCCGTTTAAGTACCTGCCTTGTCCCTCCCATCATCCGTGTACTTTAGCTTTGGTATTGGTATCCCATAAGTAATGGATGATCCGTGGACTGGATACACTTAACAAGAGAAAACATAATTTATGCTTACCTGATAAATTTATTTCTCTTGAAGTGTATCCAGTCCACGGCCCGCCCTGTCACTTTAAGGCAGGTAATTTTTCCATTAAACTACAGTCACCACTGCACCCTATGGTTTTCCTTTCTCTGCATGTTTTCGGTCGAATGACTGGTAATGGCAGTTAGGGGAGGAGCTATATAGCAGCTTTGCTGTGGGTGGACTCTTGCAGCTTCCTGTTGGGAAGGAGAATGTATCCCATAAGTAATGGATGATCCGTGGACTGGATACACTACAAGAGAAATAAATTTATCAGGTAAGCATAAATTATGTTATTACCCATTCCTCAATTTTGCATAACCAACATTGTTATATTAAAGGGACACTGAACCCAAATTTTTTCTTTCATGATTCAGATAGAGCATGCAATTTTAAGCAATTTTCTAATTTACTTCTATTATCAATTTTAATTTGTTCTCTTGCTATCTTTATTTGAAAAAGAAGGCATCTCAGCTAAGGAGCCAGCAAATGTTTGCTTCAGGACCCTGGACAGCACTTGTTTATTGGTGCTGACCAATCAGCAAGGACAACCCAGGTTGTTCACCAAAAATGGGCCGGCATCTAAACTTACATTCTTGCTTTTCAAATAAACATACCAAGAGAATGAAGAAAATTTGATAATAGGAGTAAATTAGAAAGTTGCTTAAAAATGCATGCTCTATGTGAATCACGAAAGAAAATTTTTGAGTACAGTGTCCCTTTAATATACATTTTACCTCTGTGATTACCTTGTATCTAAGCATCTTCTGACAGCCCCCTGATCACATGACTTTATTTATTATATATTGACTTTCATTTTAGACAATTAGTGCAGTGTCTGCCACAACCACAGCACAGTGTTATTTATCTATATGGCTCACATGAAGTAGCTGTCTATAGTGGCTTAGAAACAGGCAGAAAATTAGAGGTTTAAATGTTATAAAGTATTTTAATATATCAATGTTGGTTTGACAAAGTTGAGAAACGGGTAGTAAAAGCGTTATCTATCTTTTTAAACAATAACTATTCTGGTGTAGCATGTCCCTTTAACATGGACATTTTGACTTACACAAGAACTGTCATCATGATAGCAACATGTAAAAATATTGATAAAACTTACTATTGTTTAGAGGAAAATTAAACATAAAAGTGTATTAATATTGTTCGCAGTAATCGTGTAAGCCAAAACACAATACATATATTTAACTAAGTAAAGAAAAATGTTTTTATACATATTATACATTATGAAAGTATTCCCATCAATTATAAAGATTTAGCTTAGAACACAATATAAACTTTAGTAAAAAAACGTGTCTGTACAAAGGTTCTGTAAAAAAGTTACCAAACAAATTAAATGAGATAGTATTGTATTATAATATTGCAGAGCCGAGATAATTTCATGATGCGCATCATTTTTATATTTGTTTGGTAAAAAAAAATAGATGGATTGTTTTTTTTTATAAAAGAAGGTATAAAAAGCAGCAGAGTATCACTTACCCAAGGAACTGAGCCCCTGAAGGGCCAACTTCTATAAGACGACTGGCTAGGCCTTCTCCTTCTACCATGGGTGGCATGGTTGCCAATCGATGGCGTTTGACCAAGCGACACGTCACTCGTGTTGGAGCAGTACATTTTCTAGGTGGAATTATTATTCTCAGACCATTGTGTCGACAGCCTCTCATAGCACCCCCGCGAGCATCAACCATGAAACTAACAAGGAAACTAAATAAAAAGAAATGTCAAATATTAATGCGGGACAATAAACAAATGATATATAACAATATGCGTTACACATTAATTGTTCTAGATCAGCCATTGCCAACTTAAAAGCCTCAAAGGCACAAAATAATAGATTTACCTGAACTCATTTAGAAAATGTATAAAACACACTTTTACTGAAGCGCCATAGATAAAGTTGTTTACATCTGTCCTAAATCATTACATAGTTCCATGTCAATTATTCCATTAATATGACATTCTGTACATATTTGCTTTTAAAGCAGCTGTTTTCTGACTATGGCCTCGCTTCCATTGAGTCGTTAAAAATGGAGCCGTAAGCTACCGAAGCGGCCGACAGCTAAAAGTAATTTACGGCTGCATTTTAGTACCAGGTTTCCATTGAAAAGATTAGCGTGTTGCGCGCAGTCGCTCTTTTCGTGTAGCTGTAAGTTAACGTTGTGTTAACGCTTCCATCTGACGTCGGATTTCTTGAAAATCAATTAGTTGCTAAGGTAACCCGACCTTACGCTATAGAATTTACGTTTAACGTCCGTGCTTCTTACCTGTGATCGCCTCTCAAGAAAAATAAAAAAAAACGTATCCATATTTTTAATAATCAAATACTATTTTCTAATATAATTATATTTAACACTTCATAAATATAAGTAATATTTCTTGCTGCCCTAGGCATAGGTCTAGTTTGCATTCTGTAGATATGTTCTTGCATATATTATTATATTTAAATATATACTGATATTTCTATTAGAATATAAGTTCAACTATTTCTATACATGAGACAACAATAAATATTACTTATAACAATTTATTTCTACATTAAAACACTTACATTATTTGCAAGTTTTATAATTTCAATAGAAAATAGGTCTCAAAAAGCACAATTTTCCTCTTTTACACCTAGTTGAGCTGGGGGTAATATATCTCAATGTATCGACAGCCTCCGACAATGTATTAACGGTTAGCGCTTTCATTGGAAACCTGGTATAATTTATCGATTAACGGCTTCTATTACTTTCTATGGGACGCAAAAATCTTTTCGGCAGCCGAAGTTCGGCAGCCGATATTGAGGTATAACGCGCCATTGGAAACAGTCGTTAAACGCTATTGCTTTCGACAGCATATTTAACGGTTTGCGAGTGCACGCAAACTGAATTACGACTCAATGGAAGCGAGGCCTATGTTGTTAAATTTCACAGTAATTTAATTCTGTTTAATAAACTCTTTGTTAAAGACCTCCATGTTGGACACAAAAAGGAAAATGAAAGCATAACTATAAAATGAAAAAAAAAAAAACAATTTAAATAATAATTTGTTTAACTGTGCAAAAATGCTGTAAAAATTTAAATTGATATTCAAACTAAAATATTTTCAGTAATGTAAATTCCTTTCGTTTGGTTATTATTATTATTTTTATTATTATTATTAATTAATTTGAGCCACTTTAACCATTTCTCTGCCATAAGAATACCTTGACGTTAAAAATTGAAACTGCTGCTTTAAACGCATTACATTTTAAAGGAACATATACAAACAAAAAATCCAGTCAACATGCTGTCAAAAGAACATTAAGCAAACAGCATACATATCAATGCGTAGCAGCTGTAAAACTAATATATCATTTTCCAAAGGTATAAAGAGGAATATGCAGCATGCTTTTAAGGCACAGTCAGGTGGTGAATGTTTTTAAACATTTATATATTCTTATACTACTCACAACATTTCTTGAATTGTTGCAAATTAATTAAAATACAATTATAAACACTCTAATAGTGTTAACACTGATTATTAGCTCTAAAGTATATGTCTTTTGTTTTCAAAATAGTTGGCACTCTCAGCTATGTTATGAGAAACTAGTAATAAAATCAGTGGGTGAACCAGAAATCCTCCAGTTCTTTAGTGTTTGAACGTTTTCTACCAGCACTTACAGGAAACACAACGTATCATATTATTTTAAAGTGAATGTAAATTTTGATGATAAAGTGTCCGTTTTTTTTTTAAATTTGATTAAAAACAGGGGCACTTTAATTCATCCAAATTTACATTTCCCTCCTGTTGTGAAAAAAAACTTACCTTTTAATCTTAACAGCAGCTCCAGCTTCCTCCACCCCTTGCAAAGCCTCTTCCTGGGTATAAAATGAGAAATCCGGCTTCCTCCAATCACAGCGTTAAATCAGACTCTGATTCCCCCCGGGGGGGGGAGCCGTGATTGGAGGATGACCTATCCATAATTTTTGACATCAGAAATGGCTTGCGGCGACTGGACGAAGCTGGAGCTGCTGTCAAGTTTAAAATTTAAGTTTTTTTTCACAACAGGAGTGAAATGTAAATTTTGATGAATTAAAGTGCCCCTGTTTTTAATCGAATTTTTAAAAACCGGGCACTTTAGCATCAAAATTTACATTCACTTTAAACACAGTAAGAATGGGAGAAACCAATATGTATAAATAAAGTAACAGATCATTAATACTGTAGTTTGGCTATAATATCTACTCTAATCTGCCATCTTGGGGTAAATCTTTAGTTAATTTCTGCAAACTGATGACTTCATGCTGGGGTTATATAAGGTTATTGTTCTGCTTCTTTAAAAACCTTTACATATTTCTACAAATTTTTATGCAACAAAGAAATGTCAGGGGAAGTTAACCCAGCTACTTAGTTTATAAGCAGGTAGTCAACCAAAAGCACAATGACCTCAGGAGAGAAAAAAATAAAAAAAATTACATCTGGGCTGCACATTCCAAGGAGAATGTTCAAATCTTCTCAAGCTGGCGGTAACACTACATCAACTAAGAAACTTCATTAGGCACAACTGCAGGAAAAAAAACTATTGTCCTGTAAAATTCTGAATTCAGCTTGAGATGAGAACTTTCTCAAACGACTTTATTACATGTTCAAACCACCAAAAATTCTAGGGCATCCAACAAGGATTTAAAGATATATTTGAATGATACCAAGTATGATTATCTCAGTAAAGTATTTTACCTGTGGTCAAAAAAGGAGATAGTAAAAGAACTTAACAAATGTACTAGACCTTTTACTTTGCAAAATTAGTTCATGATTTTAGAGATGATTAAGCTGAATATTCCTAAACTATAAGCCTTGTCTGTGTGAGCTAGTTGTAATTGGACAAATAATACAGCAAGGCTTTCCAGTAAAAATAAATCTCAATGGAAGTGACAGCCAATGTCAGAAGTTTGTTTTACCAAACAAATAAAAAAAGGAATTAATAGTGCTATATAGCAGTGTCTCATTCAGTTTACAAAACAATGGAAGATACATTTAACCACTGGAATTAAGTCTCTCCTGCCTACCTGCTTACAGTATTTGTATCTGAGGTTAGTGGCATGTTAAGATGCATAATAAATTAAAGCTCTGTTAAGATGGTATCAATGGTTTATTTTTAAAAACATTAAGGTAGAGTTAAGCCGAGCCTCAATATTTAGGGTAGAATAGAACGAGAGTTGGATCTACTTTCAAGACTTAATTATTTTAAGCAAATTCAAAGATGTTGGCTGAGGTAAACAAATATATGAAAATCAACTGACTTATATAGAATAGGCTTGTGCAGCTTAAAGCCTTGTGGAAACAATAAAAACCTCTATTACATTTTATCTGAACCTCCACTTTTTAGCTTGTGCAATGTTAAAGGGAAGGTACAGTAAAAATTAAATGTTCATGATTCAGATAGAGCATGCAATTTTAAGCAATTTTCTAATTTATTCCTATTATCAATTTTTCTTCGTTCTCTTGATATCTTTATTTTAAAAAGCTGGAATGTAAGCTTAGAAGCCAGCCCAATTTTGGTTCAGCACCTGGATAGCGTTTGCTGAATAGTGTCTAAATGTAGCCATCCAATCAGCAAGCGCTACCCAGGTGCTGAATAAAAAATGGGCCGACTCCTAGACTTACTTTCCAGCTTTTTTAAATAAAGATACCAAGAGAACAAAGAAAAATTGATAATGGGAGTAAATTAGAAAGTTGCTTAAAATTGCATGCTTTGTCTGAATTATGGAAGTTTATTTTTGACTAGACTATCCCTTTAAATGCCAACAGTGTATGCTGTCGGCTTTGATAAATCTACTTCTGTTTAGTAGAATACCTTCATAGGCATATTATACCTATGTTTATAGCGCTGCAGAATCTGTTGTCATTCTACAAATAACTGATACTTATAATAAGTCATTAGAGCATATCATTTTAACCCCCTTTGAGGGGGTTAAACACACAGTAGTACAGGGTCGAAAGTCTTAAAATGACATGCGCTAACAAATCAGAGCATGTAATTTTTCAATTATTATGGCCCTTTAATGCAGTTTGTGTCTGAAGTAGGGAGGAAATTTCAGCACTTTGATCTTACAAAAGCAGGATTCATCTTCAAGCAGGAAATGTGTACTGATGGTATTTTAAGAGAGATCTTGTATGTTTGTAGGTCTGCACATAAACTCAGGCAGATTACTGCTTCAAGCACATACTGTCATTTGTGCAAGCCTGCACAGTAGAATGAATCTTGGTAAAGCATGGATCTTATGAATGCTTAAAAATGTCAAATACATACGTTTTTATGCTGAGTAGGGATGGGCACTGAGTAGGGATGGGCACTGAGTAGGGATGTCACTTTTGAATTGTGACATTGAAATGTGACATTCGAATTTGAATATTACATTTATAAAACACAGTTGTAGACTAGAAATACTATTTTGAATATAAATGCTACATTCAAATTCGAATGTAACATTCGAACTTGAATATTACATTTATACAACATAGTTGTAGACTAGAAATACTATTTCGAATTTGAATGTAACATTCGAATTCGAATGTCACATTCAAATTCGAATATTACATTTAAAAAACACAGTATTAGACTAGAAATACTATTTCGAATTCGAATGTGACAGTCGAATTAAAATATTACATTTCAAAATTGAATGAATACATAGCTAAACATTCTATAATTCGAACAAATATTTTCGAATTTTATTGAAAAATTAGAAAAAAAAATTGAAAAAAGAATGTTAGAATGTTATAGAAACATTAAAAATTTGATTTGTACAAACGCATGTATCAAAATTCGTTTTAAATTTCAAATTTTTAGAAACATTCGCCCATCCCTAATGCTGAGTAGACTTATTTCTAAAACTAACACACAGTGCTAAAAGTGAAAACAAATTATTTTGTTACTCATATAAAAAGTTTAGATACCGCTGCTTTAGAGTAACTGCCTTGCTTCTCATTCGGCAGCTAGTGCCTAATCACATCATTGCATTGTGATTGACATCTGCTGAGACCAATCAGGCTCAACCAGTGAGCTGCAATCAGGAACTGTGCTTAGAAGTGACAAGCTTGCTGCAGGAAGGTCCTACTTAAAAGTAGTTAGAAAAAAATAAATAAAAAAGCAGAGAATGTTGCAAGTTTCCAACATCAGCTCTCACCAGATGAGTAAGCCTCCAGGAATGAGCAAATAAACAAGCAAACATTTTTTTTTTCTGTAGTAGCCTATAGAGTAGTAGATCATATCCATAATACATAAGAAAAGATCCTACAGAAATAGCTAGTGTCATTTTTCTATTATACACATTAAATGAACACTAAACATGTTAGTTTAAATGAGTTAATATATTTATGGGTAGAATTATCACAAGATCAATACTATTTACACAAACCATAGGATAAAAATAGCATCTGCTATCTTTTGTGTAGCTTTCCTTCCGTGGCACAGTGCACCCAAAATGTTTATGTAATAACTTCTACTGAATAAACCCTAAAACATTAAAATAAATAATTGACAACCAGTCAGTTTTTGCATTTGTTACACCTCTTTACTGTATTAAAGGGACAGTAAAGTCAAAATTAAACACATGGATTGGAAAGATTATGACGTTATAAACAACTTTCCTATTTACTTCTATTATCAATTTTGTTTAGTTCCCTTGGTATCATGTGTTAAAGGGTAATCTTGGAGTGCCCGTAATCCTGATATTGGTGAATTTCAACAACCTCCCATGCAAGCTTATAAAAGGAATACAAACCTAAGGGATACTTTAATTAAAGCTGATATAGGTGCAGGTAAATCTGTCCAATTTTTTATTTCTAAGAAGAACGTAGGTTGTTTCCCTTGCTTGGGTTGTGTCCATTGTAGTTCTATTATTAAAAGTCCATATTTTTTGCACCCTCTGGCTACAAATATTACTATCATGATCGCTTTACATGCAATGCCCAGTTTGTGGTTTATATGATCAAATGCCCATGTGGATGTGTCTATATTGGAGAGACCACCACACATATATGGGATCGTATGAGTGAACACAAGAGCAATATTTGCTGTAAAGTAACAACTGCTCCTGTGGCTTGTCATTTCCTAACAGAGGGTCATCAAATTAGTTAGTTACGTTTCCATGTAATTTAACAAATGAATGTTCCAAGAAGAGGTGGTAATAGGGAGCTACTATCAAAACAGGAAACTTATTGGATTTTTCAACTTGAAACATTAGAAACTAAGGGTATGAACAGAGAAATTAATTGGTCTGTTTTTTATTAATATCAGCAGCAGATATTATTTAATGATTTTTTTAGTTACTTTAATATATTGAAGTGTGGGTGGTCTCTCGTCCATTATGATATTGCATGTTGTTACACTGTTAAAAAATCTAAACTGTATTTTTCTCTTTGCTTCATTTATATATATATTTTTTTTAACCTTTCTAACCACTAGAGGTCGCTATGTTGTAAGATTAAAAATGTATTTTGTACATAAAGAGTTAAAGCAGACATGCCACTATAAAGGTAACCAAGGTTAAGACACCTTTATCACATAACTAAGGGCTGTGTCCCCAAAACATTGTGTTTGCTTGGATCTTATCCTATGTAAGCAATAAAAGTTATATTTAGCCACCAATCAGCAAGAGCTACCCAGGCGCTGAACCAAAAATGGGCCTGCTCCAAAGCTTACATTTCTGCTTCTCAAATAAAGATACCAAAAGAACGAAGAAAAATTGATACTAGGAGTAAATTAAAAAGTTGCTTAAAATTGCCTGCTATATCTGAATCATGAAAGAATAAATTTGGGTTTAGTGTCCCTTCAATGTCTCTTTGAGTTGACCAGCGTGTGTGTCCTGTACATGTAATGTAACTACTTCCTAATAAGTGGAATCTAAAAATAGTTTTTTATAATATTTTACAAACTAAATCCAAAAAAAGGAATTGGCAATTGGGTGAGTCACTGCATAAAAAGTTACTCCATGGCCCAGTTGTTTCCAGTTACCAAGAAAGAAGATGTGGGAATAACTAACTCCATAGTGATTTAACAGATATGTTGTCTTGTAGGAGGTAGTTGGACCTGAGAGCCTGAGATAAAATTAAAAAGTTGTGTAGCAAAAAACAAAAAAAAACTTTGCAATACAATTTCATAATTGTTTGTGTTCCATTCTCCTACAATTCTAAAAAAGACAGATATAAAACAGGTAATAAAGAGAGTGTGCAAACAAGGCTGCCTGGAGAACCTGTTTGATATCTACTTGCTTATTTTATATCTGTCCCTAATTATATCATAATAATAAAAATAGATAAAGGGGAGAACAAGTATCAACATGGCAGCACCCATTACTTAATGTAAGTTAAAGTACTTAACAAGGGCTAAATGTACAGAGCAGTGGATGTTGCTTCTAAACTCTTTTCGGGACAGGCTTGCTCATGCAATCCTGCTTTCTACAATGTAATAACTGACCGCTGCTTCTTACCCTCTCCACCATCTCTAAGGTGGTGGAGATAAAACACACTGAACCTGTACCATACAGGGTGATTGACAAGTCGCACAAGAGTAGGGGACGATATTGCACAAGGAAGTCCTTGTTCAATAGTACATCTGGATACCGGATGTATAGTATCCACTGCCCATTCACTGTAAAGGTGGGTGGATAGGTTTCAAAGTCGGGAACCTTGTCTGCCCGCGCTTTAGTTCAAGGGGCCCTAAACCTTTACATCTATATCTTCAAATATAAATAAGCAATAAAATTTAAAAATTACATCTACAGTCCATGCTCGGACTAATCTTTGCTTTCAATACATCATGATATCTAATATTTATTGAGTGTTCAATATCCCTTTAAGAAACACTGCTTTAAATATCTGTTTTATGTGTTTTAAACTTGGGTTTACGTGACACTTTTTAACATTTACCTTAATGCACTGTAAATTATGTTTGCACACAATTATACATTTCATGGAATATGAGCATTTAAGAAATACACCATTATACTGTATTGAAGAATCTCCTCAATACAGCATTTTAAGGTAGATGTCCCCACATATTCAACAGATGGTATCTGTGTATGAGAATAGTTACATTTAACAACACAGTAATGCAGTTGTAAAGTCAATTACACAAAGAAAATTATGGTTAACTTAAAATAAATTAAAACTGACTGGGCTTTTTCTTTTAATTTTTACCAATATTTCTCAGGTTTCCAAAACAATATAGATAGAATAGCAGTATTTTTTTTTTTAAAAATTACTTAATTTTAAAATTGTGACCAAATTTGCTGAATATGGGGGTTTGGGACCTTAAAATATAAAAAAATTGCATGACAATTAAATATAATATCATTAAATCTCATTTAATAAAATGAAGATTCAATTCAATACCATTCAATAAAACACATTACATACAACAAATAGATGCAAGGCAAGCATTCTCAAAAAGAAATGCAATTGGATTTCAAAATCAAATCAGGGTGCTGCAGTGCTTCATGACTAATTATAAAAATAGATCTATGGTACATTGAATAACTGTAGTTGGAACCTAAAAGTACTGTTACAAAGACATATCATAAATGACACTTATGCCCACTTTCTTTAACTTTATAATAATTAACCAATTTATCTGCCAACAAGTGTTGTTCATAACTTTCCATGACGTTTTCAAATGCCATTTGAAAACTTTACAACATCCTACTTGTTATAAGGTTTTTAGATGCATTTGTAGAACTATAACACTCTTTATGTAATTCAGGGGGAAGGGGCAGTGTCAACTAGTATTCCAATGAGTAAGAAAATACTAGCATCCTTTCACAGGGTTTTTGGACTTTTCAAATATAACAACGTGAACTTTTTGAAAACCTATTTTTGTCTTTTGAAGTGTTTTCTCACTTTTTTAATGTTTAAGTTCTTGCATATTCCTAGTTTGCATGTTATTTTTTTATTTTAATAATAATATGAATTATAAAATTAGTTGAAATTATTTGAAGCCATTATTTTTGCAAATTTCATATATTTTCAGTGAAAAATGTATTTGTGTTAGACAGTTCTCATCAATACTGAACTAATCAGTGTTTTACGTTTGCTTTGAAAACATACCTTTTTCCTATAGAAAGGTCTCTGAAACTCCTTGTTATATCTCCATCTTAGAGCTTCTCATGTGATTTTATCTTTGCTATGTTTAACTACATTTTTGCTGTTATATTTTAATTTAGATGGTTTTCTAATTTAAAGTTAGTTCTTCTTATAGACTGGAAGCTAAAAATCACCCAATTTTTACTCCATGTTTTCTTCTACAAACTATATCATATTAACATATGATTCATAAATAATTCATTTTAAAGCCTTTTTTACATTTATTTTATTTTTCTTAAATGTAACAGAATGTTTAAGTGTGATAAAAAATACTTTGCAATATACTTTCATTATTTTGTGTCTACTTTTACTGTAATTTAACTCTGAAAAAATGTGGGCTTTCTAATTCCTACAGTTTCTAAAAAGTAATGGGAGCACCATGTTAAAAGGTTTGCCTTAGCTAATCTCTATACGGAGGACAATTAGAGGCAGATAGAGTGCATGCTTTAAAGGGATGTTAAACAGTCTGCTTCATTGTAGTAATAAAAAAAGCACTAAGCTGTGTCTTATACTTAATAGAAATCATTGCAATATGTAGTATTCGTCTATTTAAATTGGGTTTACCTTTTATTTCTTTCCCCCCCCCTAAATTTTTGCAGTGTCCTTTACTTCCTGTCACAGCCTGACAAGGAGGAGGGGGCCTCTGCAGGAAGCTTTATCTTAGCCTAAAGTCATTAAAGGGACACTGTACCCAAAAATTTTCTTTTGTGATTCAGATTGAGCATGAAATTTTAAGCAACTTTCTAATTTACTCCTATTATCAAATTTTCTTCATTCTCTTGGTATCTTTATTTGAAATGCAAGAATGTAAGTTTAGATGCCGGGCCATTTTTGGTGAACAACCTGGGTTGTCCTTGCTAGATAAATTCATCCACCAATAAAAAAGTGCTGTCCAGAGTACTGAAACCAAAGAAAAGCTTAGATGCCTTCTTTTTCAAATAATGATAGCAAGAGAACAAAGAAAAATTGATAATAGGAGTAAATTAGAAAGTTGCTTAAAATTGCATGCTCTTTCTTAATTACAAAAGAAAAAATTTGGGTTCAGTGTCCCTTTAAATGTCTAGGCTGGTTACTATTACGTGAATAGACTAGATAACAGGGATTCAGACATGCTCATGCCTAAATCAGTCAGAATCTAACCCAAGTTTCAAAGATGTCAGCTCCCATATCATACTGGGCGCAGGGCTACACTGAGAATTTCTAAGTGCTCATTATGCAAGAAAGCAAGTAAGTTGTTTGCTTTTTTATGTTTATTTTGAAAATATTTGAATGTTAAATGTTATTTAATGCATTTTAACCCTTTCCTAGCGTGACTTCAGTATACAAAGTTTGGATGTAAACAAATAAGTAAAAATTTTAATCACACGATTGTTCATGCAATCAGGCTAATTCAATTATGGGATCAAGTCAGGTGAGAGTGCCTATGATGCTAGGCACGCCCTCCAGCCCGTGATCCCATTTAAGAAGCGGCTATGGCTTCAGGACAGCCAAAAGGCTAGGACGTTCCATGATGTCCTAATGCGCTAAAGCCCAGCACGCGTAGGATGGCATGGCATGTCGTAAAAGCAGGAAGGGGTTAAACATTAACTGTTTGAATACTTTATCTGTCTTTAAGTGTCCATAGCAAAATATTAAATAAAGGAAATAATATGGTGGTGCTCATTACTTTATAGAAATGAAAGCTTTATACTTATTGTTTCAATTTTCTTATTTGCTTCACTTATGTGTCAACTAATAAAACGTAGAAAAAATATATTTTTTATACCCAGGTTAATCTTTGCTTCAAATACCTAGCAGGTCTGCACTGCTTAGTGTTCCTTTTAGAATGTCATTGCATTATAAAGGGCTGATAAACTGTGTTTTCCATGATTAACTTGTCAGTACTGCTAAAATGTGAACACACTAAAGCATCCTGATGTGAGTTATTTGTGTTATTGAGTAGAAACCAATCCATTGCATACTGAACACAATATTAAGTTCACCTGCTGTTGTCACGATCAAGACAGGGAGAGAGCCGGCTGCAACAGAACAGATTGTTTAGCAGTGAGAAAGCAAGAAATACATTTAAAGACATAGTAGAAGTAATAGAAATAACGACAGATTTAGAAATAGAAGTCATTTAGTAAACTGTGGAAATCCTGAGAAACAGTAAAGGTTCAGATTAGATAAAGCTAATGTATCAATAGAAGTGATACGGGTTCCTATTATTAGCATAGCGTTACTACAGTATGTACCACTGAGTACCGAAAAACTTTGGTTATACTACAAGTACCTATGTCATAACAATATAAAAATGTCAGTTTAATTTTCTTCTACACTTGACCGAAAGAGGAGAAATGGAGGTTGGAACTAAATATACTTTAATTGTACACAACAAATACAGCCACAATGAACAAAACTTACGGCTAGATTACGAGTTGTGCGTTATGGTAAAAAAGCAGCGTTAACAGGTCCTAACGCTGCTTTTTTAAGCCCGCTGCTAATACGAGTCTTGCAGGTTTAGGGGCACCGCACACTTTTTTAGCCTTACCGCAAAACGACTTACGTAAACTTCATAAACCCTTTTTTCTATGGGACTTCCATAGCGCCAGTATTACGAGTCTTTTGGGAGGCCAAAAAGTGAGCGGTACACCCTCTACCTCCAAGATCCCTAACGCATTCTAAAGTCAGTAGTTAAGAGTTTTATGGTACAATGCCGTAGCATAAAACTCATAACTAAAGTGCTAAAAAGTACACTAACTTTAACCCCTAATCTGCCGCTCCGGACATCACCGGCACTATAATAAACATATAAACCCCTAAACCGCCGCACTCCCGCCTCGCAAACACTAGTTAAATAATATTAACCCCTAATCTGCTATCCCTAACATCGCCGCCACCTACCTACATTTATTAACCCCTAATCTGCCGCCCCCAACGTTGCCGCCACTATATTAAATGTATTAAACCCTAAATCTATGTCTAACCCTAACACCCCCTAACTTAAATATAATTTAAATAAATCTAAATAAAATTCCTATCATTAACTACATTATTCCTATTTAAAACTAAAGACTTACCTATAAAATAAACCCTAAGATAGCTACAATATAACTGATAGTTACATTGTAGCTAGCTAAGGGTTTATTTTTATTTTACAGGCAGTTTATTTTTATTTTACAGGGTTTATTTTTATTTTACAGTTATTTATTTTAACTAGGTAGAATAGTTATTACATAGTTATTACATATTTAATAACTACCTAGCTAAAATAAAGACAAATTGACATGTAAAATAAAACCTAACCTAAGTTACACTAACACCTAACCCCACAATTAAATAAATTCCCTAAATTAAATACAATTAAATAAATTAAATTAGCTTAGCTAAATCACAAAAAAACAAAACACTAAATTACAGAAAATAAAAAACAAATAACAGATCTAATTACAGAACTAATTACACCTAATCTAATAGCCCTATCAAAATTAAAAAAGCCCCCCAAAATAAAAAAAAAACCCTAGCCTAAACTAAACTACCAATAGCCCTTAAAAGGGCCTTTTGCAGGGGAAATTGCCCCAAAGAAATCAGCTCTTTTACCTGTAAAAAAAAAATACAAACAACCCCCAACAGTAAAACTCACCACCCACACAACAAACCCCCCAAATAAAAACCTAACTAAAAAAACCTAAGCTCCCCATTGCCCTGAAAAGGGCATTTGGATGGGCATTGCTCTTAAAAGGGCAGTTAGCTCTTTTGCGGCCCAAAGCCCTAACCTAAAAATAAAACCCACTCAATACACCCTAAAAAAAAAAATAACACTAACCCCCTGAAGATCGACTTACTGTTCTGAAGACCGGACATCCATCCTCAAGGAAGCGGCAGAAGTCTTCATCCAACTGCCCCGAAGTCCTCAACGAAGCTGGGAGAAGTCTTCATCAAAGCCAAGCGAAGTGGTCCTCCAGACGGGCAGAAGTCTTCATCCATCCGACGCGGAGTGGCTCCATCTTCAAGACATCCGACGCAAAGCATCCTCTTCATCCGGAGTCTTCTTACTGAATGAAGGTTCCTTTAAATGACGTCATACAAGATGGCATCCCTTAGATTCCGATTGGCTGATAGAATTCTATCAGCCAATCGGAATTAAGGTAGAAAAAATCCTATTGGCTGATGCAATCAGCCAATAGGATTGAAGTTCAATCCTATTGGCTGATCCAATCAGCCAATAGGATTGAGCTTGCATGTCTTGAAGATGGAGCCGCTCCACGTCAGATGGATGAAGATAGAAGATGCCGTCTGGATGAAGACTTCTGCCTGTCTGGAGGACCACTTCACCCGGCTTGGATGAAGACTTCTCCAGGCTTCGTTGAGGACTTCGGCCCGGTTGTATGAAGACTTCTGCCGCTTCCTTGAGGATGGATGTCCGGTCTTCAGAACAGTAAGTCGATCTTCAGGGGTTTAGTGTTAGGTTTTTTTTTAAGGGTGTATTGGTGGGTTTTATTTTTAGGTTAGGGCTTTGGGCCGCAAAAGAGCTAACTGCCCTTTTAAGGGCAATGCCCATCCAAAAGCCCTTTTCAGGGCAATGGGGAGCTTAGGTTTTTTTTAGTTAGTATTTTATTTGGGGGGTTGTTTGTGTAGGTGGTGGATTTTACTGTCGGGGGGGTTGTTTGTATTTATATTTTTACAGGTAAAAGAGCTGATTTCTTTGGGGCAATGCCCTGCAAAAGGCCGTTTTAAGGGCTATTGGTAGTTTAGTTTAGGCTAGGTTTTTTGTTTTTTTTGGGGGGGGGCTTTTTTATTTTGATAGGGCTATTAGATTAAGTGTAATTAGTTTAAATATCTTGTAATTTGTTTATTATTTTCTGTAATTTAATGGGGTTTTTTTGTACTTTAGCTAATTGTATTTAATTTATTTAATTGTATTTAATTGAGGTCATTTATTTAATTGTAGTGTAGTGTTAGGTGTTAGTGTAACTTAGGTTAGGTTTTATCTTACAGGTACTTTTGTATTTATTTTAGCTAGGTAGTTAGTAAATAGTTAATAACTATTTAGTAACTATTCTACCTAGTTAAAATAAATACAAACTTCCCTGTAAAATAAAAATAAACCCTAAGCTAGCTACAATGTAACTATTAGTTATATTGTAGCTAGCTTAGGGTTTATTTTACAGGTAAGTATTTAGTTTTAAATAGGAATTATTTAGGTAATAATATAAATTTTTATTTTGATTTATTGTAATTATATTTAAGTTGGGGGGGTTAGGGTTAGACTTAGGTTTAGGGGTTAATACATTTAGTATAGTGGCGGCGACGTTGGGGGCGGCAGATTAGGGGTTAATAAATGTAGGTAGGTGACAGCGATGTTAGGGACGGCAGATTAGGGGTTAATAATATTTAACTAATGTTTGCGAGGCGGGAGTGCGGCGGTTTAGGGGTTAATATGTTTATTATAGTTGCGGTGATGTCCGGAGCGGTAGATTAGGGGTTAAAAAATATAATGTAGGTGGCGACGATGTCGGGGGTGGCAGATTAGGGGTTAATAAGTGTAAAATTAAGGGTGTTTAGACTCGGGGTTCATGTTAGGGTGTTAGTTGTAAACATAAATTTTATTTCCCCATAGGAATCAATGGGGCTGCGTTACTGAGCTTTACGCTGCTTTTTGGCAGGACTTTTTTCAGCCGGCTCTCCCCATTGATGTCTATGGGGAAATCGTGCACAAACACGTATGACCAGCTCACTGCTGACTTAAGCAGCGCTGGTATTGGAGTGCGGTAAGGAGCACAATTTTGCTCAACGCTCACTTCTTGCCTTTTAACGCTGTGTTTGTAAAAACCCGTAATACCAGCGCTGCAGGTAAGTGAGCGGTGAGAAAAAACTGCTTCTAACGCAAAACTCGTAATCTGGCCTTTAGTTATTCTAGTTGCTACAGAGGCACAACGCACAGTTGCAGTTGAGCCTGCTTAACCTTACTATGGTTTAGCCGATGATTCGGTTTAGTCAAACACTCTTTGCATGAACATTTTTCTTTTCCACTTACATTAATGAAGTTTTATTCTTTTTTAGACAAACTCTTTTTAATCAACATTTCTGATTAATCAAACAAATAATTTAGGCCAAAAACCAAATCTAACATGCTAAAATGTACCTTTTTTATTGGTTAATAAATGTGACAAACATTGGAGCATTCTGTAAAGAGTCATCTACAACACAACCACCATTCGTATTCTGTCTTATATAGTTTGAAGACAGCCACCATACTGTTGCAACATTGTGTAGCTGAAGCAAAAGAACTACAGCAATCTAGTGCACGTATGTGTTAGTTAAGAAATATATGTGATTTTGTTTGCTATTGTTCACTTGTAATAAAAATTATACCATATACTTCATACTTTAGATTGTATTTTTCATTTCTTAATGGCACTTTAATGAGTAGCCTCAATACATACATATAAAGTTATGAGGCCTATACATGAGGCCTACGCATCATTTTGCATAGACATGACAACCATAATATACCTTTACAGTGACTGGATACCAGTATCCTAATGTATTCTCATAACCAAGAGATCACCATCCCAATCTCACAGTCAGAATGTTGTAAACAACTATAGTGAGATATCACTATTTATAACACCCTAATAAGAGAACATCACAGTGGATGTGTTCAATGGGCAATGAGACTAGCAGCATTGTGGCAGGGTTGCATTTAGGTCTTTTGCTAGACTTAGAGCTATGGTCATACTTAGGCTTAAGGTTTTGGAAGGATGTTTCTGTCTGGCATTCAAATGGATAACTGGAGAGCCTCCCCCCTAGTGCCAATGTGAAATTCCTGACAAGAACCAATGCAAAAATGTGCCCTCTCTGTTATTTCTGTTAGATGATGGTAGTTGACTCTTGCACCACAAATTGATTTATTGGGTTAATTAAAGAGCAGACAAATAGACTTCTGAGGTTTCCAAGAAGGCTGAATGAGTCCATTTGTTTACAAATGGTATTAGCTTTTAATAACTCCACTTACTTTAAAAAAATGAAATAATTTTTTTACTAGATAGTGGCAATGGGTGTTGTATATTAACTGATTATTTTGTATTATTTTTCTCTGGGGAATAGTATGTTTTCTCAGTACTGGATTTTGTTTTCTTTTTAGTCTGATGCAAAAATGCACCTTTGACATTCAAAATGTTGGGGGGAAAAACAGAAAATAAATACAGTTCTAACAAGGACTTAAGCTAATGTAATCATATCATTTAAGACATCCTCCTTTCTCCACAGGTGGCTTACAACAGAGTATATGCAAATACAGTTTGATTTAAAAGCATATAGGAGATTTACAGATCTACTTTTTTGTTCCACTGAATGCTAATTATACTACATTTCCCCTACTTACATTTCTCATTAGATATTTGCAGCAAGAAAATCTTAGACCTTTTTGTGTCATTATAACGTAACTATACCATTCTATTCTATATACCAAACAGAGCAGATACAGGAACAAGGAGCTAACGCCTTAGATACATTTGTCACACAATTCAAGTCAAAATCAGATTTGCACCATACTATTAATCACAATATATATATAAATATATATATATATATATATATATATATATATATACACACACACACTTCAGCATGGATATAAATAGGTACAAGCGAAAAGTGATTAAAAAGTCCTCACATACAGAACATACTGTATAAGTATTATTAATATTAATTTTTAATTGTTAAAATGTCTTATTGATCAATTACAAGATTTCTATGAAGTCTTTCAATTAATGACTAGGTGAGTGTGAAACATTTTTGTATACATTGACAACTTGTTAGACGCTATTAATTTTTTTTAATGACCAAACTCCACCCACCATTTGTCATATTTGAAGGAACCAATCTGGACTTGGTACTGAAGTAGACACAGATGATATCACCTGTCATTTTTTTCAAAATATATATTATTTTGCTGTTCCTTCTTTTTTCATCATTAGTGAGAAGTTTAGTTGAAAAGGGCAAACTTGAGTGAATGAAAATAAATCAATAAAAGAAATGAAATACAAAAATCACAAATAACCACATTTGAATGGCTATGTGCCAACTCAGATTCTGTAAAAAATGACCTTGATGTCTTTTTTTCGTAAACTGTTCAACAAGAGGCATTTCACATAAACACTAACTACAGTATCTCACAAAAGTGAGTACACCCCTCACATTTTTGTAAATATTTTATTATATATTTTCCTGTGACAAAACTGAAGAAATGACACTTTGCTACAATGTAAAGTAGTGAGTGTACAACCTGTATAACAGTGTAAATTTGCTGTCCCCTCAAAATAACTCAACGCATAGCCATTAATCTCTAAACCGTTGGCAACAAAAGTGAGTACACCCCTAAGTGGAAATGTCCAAATCGGTCCCAAAGTGTCATATTTTGTGCGCCCACCATTATTTTCCAGCACTGCCTTAACCCTCTTGGGCATATAGTTCACCAGAGCTTCACAGGTTGCTACTGGAGTCCATCATGGAGCTGGTGGATGTTAGAGAAATTGCGATCCCCCACCTTCCATTTGAGGATGCCCCACAGATGCTCAATAGGGTTTAGGTCTGGAGACATGCTTGGCCAGTCCATCACCTTTACCCTCAGCTTCTTTAGCAAGGCAGTGGTCGTCTTGGAGGTGTGTTTGGGGTCGTTATCATGTTGGAATACTCCGAAGGGAGGGGATCATGCTCTGCTTCAGTATGTCACAGTACATGTTGGCTTTCATGGTTCCCTCAATGAACTGTAGCTCCCCAGTGCTGGCAGCACTCATGGAGGCCCAGACCATGACACTCCAACCACCATGCTTGACTGTAGGCAAGACACACTTGTTTTTGTACTCCTCACCTGGTTGCTGCCACACACGCTTGACACCATCTGAACCAAATAAGTTTATCTTGGTCTCATCGGACTACAGGATATGGTTCCAGTAATCCATGTCCTTAGTCTGCTTGTCTTCAGCAAACTGTTTGCGGGCTTTCTTGTGCATCATCTTTAAAAGAGGCTTCCTTCTGAGACGACAGTCATGCAGACCAATTTGATGCAGTGTGCGGCGTATGGTCGGAGCACTGATAGGCTGACCCTCCACCCCTTCAACCTCTGCAGCAATGCTGGCAGCATTCATACGTATATTTCCAAAAGACAACCTCTGGGTATGATGCTGAGCACGTGCACTCAAGCTCTTTGGTCGACCATGGCAAGGCCTGTTCTGAGTGGAACCTGTCCTGTGAAACCGCTGTATGGTCTTGCCCACCCTTCTGCAGCTCAGTTTCAGGGTCTTGGCAATCTTCTTGTAGCCTAAGCCATCTTTATGTAGAGCAACAATTCTTTTTTTCAGATCCTCAGAGAGTTCTTTTATCATGAGGTGCCATGTTGAACTTCCAGTGACCAGTATGAAAGAGTGTGAGAGCGATAACACCAAATTTAACACACCTGCTCCCCATTCACACATGAGACCTTGTAACACTAATGAGTCACATGACATGAGGGAGGGAAAATGGCTTATTGGGCCCAATTTGGACATTTCCACTTAGGGGTGTACTTACTTTTGTTGCAAACGGTTTTGACATTAATGGCTATGTGTTGAATTATTTTGAGGGGACAGCAAATGTACACTGTTATACAGGCTGTACACTCACTACTTTACATTGTAGCAAAGTGTCATTTTTTTCAGTGTTGTCACATGAAAAAGATATAATAAAATATTTACAAAAATGTGAGGGGTGTACTCACTTTTGTGAGATACTGTATATAACACACATACAAAACACTGTATTCATGTTATTTATATTGCTTGTCTTTAATACTGTAATACTGTACTTTATTTTACTTACCCTGAATGAACTGGACTTGATGAAAGTGCTACATTGTCTAGATTATCCGTTCCCCAGCTCAGACGGTATGTGTTCTGGTCTACTTGCTTTGCCAAATACGAAACCTAAACATAGCACTCAAAACTGTTATTTGGCACAACTTGTGAAAAGCTAAGCTTTAAAACAGAAAAATAAGGTCATCCACCTAAGACAAAGTAATTGAGGCAGAAAAGAGCATAATAAACGTTCCCTACTGACAATAGTTTATTTGTAGGTAAATGGAAAAGTTTACTATTTTTAACCACAAACTGAAATGAATATATATGCCTGACACTGTTTCTTGTATGAATCAAGCTATCTGATGTTTATTTGAAAAAATTAAAATATAGCACAGCAGACACTCAAGTAAAAGGCCATATTACTGTGATTCAGTTCCCTATTAATACAACTAGCAATAACTGTTTTAAGTGTGTTGCTAGGTAATATGACATTAAAAGATCCAGTCAGATGAGATACATTTATTATTAACACACCTTTATCATAAGGAACATTTTGGTTAACCTGTTTGTTTGCAGGAATGTTATGTGGTCTGTTTATATTCAATTTCCATATATGGATAAATCATATTGCTTATTTAAAATAATAAAGACTAATACAGTATTGACTTTAGCTAAACAATAGGTTATTGAAGAAGGGTTCACTCACCTGTTCATGAGGCATGATAACTGTCTCATCTATCATTGCACTGCCTCTAAGGTAGGATGCATGGCTCATCGTGTGGGACCTGTCTGAACTGAAGGATCGCAGGCTGGTCGGTTGACACATATATATACACATCAGCAGCAGTGTTGGGGTTGTGAAGGTGAAGTGGAAGGACAAGCCGGAGAATGAAAAAAGTGAGCTATTAGCATGAGATGCAACTTCCAGGGGAATATTATCTGTTGGGCCCTCCAAGACCTCATTGTCAGATATGTTAAATATAAAAAGTAAAACTCATCCACATAAGTTTATAAAGACGTGCTATTTACATCCCAGTGTGTGATCTTGACAGGTGAAGAAAGGCATGCAGCACATTGCTAAATATTAAATGGCATATACCTCTGTGACTGTTGGTATGCAGAAACATGTTAACAATGTGCAATATAAAAATATACAGGTATACATTAAAAAAGTGGCATTTAATCCCCTGGAAGGAGCTTGCGGTGATCTGTGATCAGTCACATGCTCAGTGAAGCAAAATCACACATACACTGTAGCCATTAAGGGAAATGCTGCAAAACAACACAAACACACTGCAAAAAATACCAGCATTGCTGTTAGCACCAACAAGAATAGAATTAGAGTAAATTAGGAACAAAGAGATTGTCAAAAACCAACAAAAATGCTTTTAAGACAAAATAGTGTGCTAAAAAAACACCCCTTTAAAATTCACTTGCCCATTATTGGTTCTAAGACACAGAAGAATGAGTTCAATGATAAATCATCCATCCATGACTCCTAACACTTATTTTTAAAGAAACTTGTCTTTTTTATAAGAAAATGAATGAAGATGATAATTGTTAAGGTGATAGTTAAGAGATGCATAAGATAAATTAATTTAAAAAAAAGATCAGTATGGCAGACATCTTCATTGCTACCAAGCTACTAAAGGAATATTAAGAACCAATGTTATTGCTTTTTTGCACGTAATAATTTGTATCAGGTTGGAGTTTGCAATGGCATCTCAAAACGATTTGTAGTAATAATTAATAACTATACAACAGCATATGCATAAAATAATGCATTGCCTTTACAAAATTATAAAAGATATTTTACATATTTTTTTTATTTTTTTTTTTAAGAATTGTAAAATTTAGAATAAATAATAATAAAGTCTGCAAGTTATTTACAAAAGCATTTTTCATTCTTTTTAACAACCATCTATCATTTCAAAACACTTCTACTTTAGTAAGCGATTCAACAAACATAGCTTTAAAATATTCACCAGAATCAAGCTAGTCATGGTAAGCTAATGCATATGTATAGCTTATAATTGCATGGTAACAAGTATGGAAATATGGAAATAGGTGAAGCATGAAACACATTTAATTAATGAAGTCCTGAGCTTTGTGGCAAAGCATGTGAAGGATGTGATTAGTGTCATGCAATGTGGTACCTACCTAGGCATGATGCTATAGTAAGCATCCACAAAAACACAGGAATGGAGAAAAAAGGAAGGCCATAAATTATGGAAACCAAGAAAATGAACGTATTAGTATAAAAACTACTCAGTTTATTAATGTTGAAGTTAGCAGTGAATATTATTTCAAAGTGAAAAGGATGCTTTGTTATCTAAGTGTGATATTTGGCTTTGGTCAATATGTATATTATAAAATATATATATAACTGTAAAAACTAGAATTTCTGATGAACTGGAATGGGCATGAATTTAAAAAAATCTAAAAACCCAAATACAAAGCACTTTTGTGAGCTGGAACAGAGATATTACATATGGACAATCAAATCTACAATTACATGCTGAGTGGGGGGATTAAGTAATAGACTCCCCTACTGCAAAAGCAACAAAATGTACAAAATACACAATATTATATAATTATTTATTTTACTTTATTGTATTATTTCATTATGTTAAACTATCAGGATTTGTTTTATGTTTTGGTATTTCATCAATGATACATTATACCTCAGATTTGGAGAACCTAGTACCCTAAGATTGTATTAAAAAGTTTAAGTGAATACAAGTTGGGAGATGGGCTATATAGATAACATTCGGCTATATTACGAGTTTTGCGTTATGAGTGAAAAAGCTTCATAACGCTGCTTTTTCACTACCGCTGGTATTACGAGTCTTGCAGATATATCTTTACCGCACACTTTTTTGGCCGTAACGCAACGTAACTACAGCAGCTTTCAAAAAGTCATTTTTCAATGGGACTTCCATAGCGCCGGTATTACGAGTTTGCCTGGGAGGCCAAAAAGTGAGCGGTACAGCCTATAACTACAAGATCCGTACGGTAAACTGAAAGTCAGTAGTTATGGCTTTTATGTTACAAAGCCGTAACATAAAACTCATAACTAAAGTGTTAAAAAGTACACTAACACCCATAAATTACCTATTAACACCTGAAACGAGGCCCTCCCGCAACCCAAACACTAAAATAAAATTATTAACCCCTAATTTGCCGCTACCGACATCGCCGCCACTATAATAAACATATTAACCCTTAAACCGCCGTACTCCAGCATCGCAAACATTAGTTAAATATTAGTAACCCCTAATCTGCTGTCCCTAACATCGCCACAACCTACATTACTGTTATTAACCCCTAAACCTAACCCTAAGTCTAACCTTTACCCTTAGGTTTTATTTTACAGGTACATTTGTATTTATTTTAACTAGGTAGTTAGTTAATAGTTAATAACTATTTACTAACTAGTCTACCTAGTTAAAATAAATACAAACCTGCCTGTGAAATAAAAATAAAACCTAAGCTAGATACAATGTAACTATTAGTTATATTTTAGCTAGCTTAGGGTTTATTTGACAGGTAAGCATTTAGTTTTAAATAGGAATTATTTAGTTAATGATAGTAATTTTTATTTAGATTTATTTTAATTATGTTCAAGTTAGTGGGTGTTAGGGTTACGTTAGGGTTAGACTTAGGGTTAGGTTTAGGGGTTAATAACTTTAGTATAGTGGCAGCGACGTTGGGGGCGGCAGATTAGGGGTTAATAAGTGTAGGTAGGTGGTGGCGATGTCGGGGGCGGCAGATTAGGGTTAATAAGTGTAGGTAGGTGTCGGCGATGTCGGGGTGGCAGATTAGGAGTTAATAAGTGTAATGTAGGTGTCTGCGATGTCGGGGACGGCAGATTAGGGGTTAATAAGTCTAATGTAGGTGTTGGCAATGTCAGGGGCAGCAGATTAGGGGTGTTTAGACTCAGGGTTTATGTTAGGGTGTTAGGTGTAAACATAACTTTTCTTTCGCCATAGGAATCAATGGGGCTGCGTTACAGAGCTTTACGCTCCTTTATTGCAGGTGTTAGGCTTTTTTTTTTAGCCAGATCTCCCCATTGATGTCAATGGGGAAATCGTGCACGAGCACATAAAACAAGCTCAAAGCAGCGCTGGTGTTTGGGTGCGGTATGGAGCTTAATGGAGCTCAACGCTGCCATATTGCCTGCTAACGCCTGTTTTTTGCAAAACTGTAATAGCAGCGCTATAGGGAGGTGAGTGGTGGAAATAACTTGCAAGTTAGTACCGAGCCGCTCATAACACAAAACTCATAATCTATCCAATTGTGTTCATGAATGAGAAGTTATTTAAGATTTAGCACAACACAGTACTAAATGCAAGTCAATAGATAATAAATTAAAATTCATGTGATCAGGGGGCTGTCAGAAGAGTTGCGAACCTGCAGTCAAAGGGGGATGAAGGACTTGATAAATTGAGCCCTTAGTTCCTCACCAACTCCCTCCAAAAAACAAAAAAGGCTGTTTCCTATAGATAGACTATTCAGAGCAAGACTTGGTAAATGCAAGAAAATGTAGCAGATTTACATAACTTTTTAAATAGACTTAAATGGACAATAAACATATTGAGATATTTTATGTAAAATCTTTTCATAACTTAGCTCTGAAAATGTAGCAATTTCTAATTATCAGAACTTACAATGCACCCTAATGACTTATCAATGCTACATATCTTTTCCTAATGGGCTTGATCAGATAACAACTACAAAAATATGCATTTTATATTAACTTTATGACAGTGACTAGCCTTTTTGCTTGTGGGCTAAAGACCAGATTAGCTCCTCCCAATAAGAAAGGGTGGAGTTTGGCTATTGAAAAAAAATTGCAGTGAACAATATGTTAATTTGTTTTAGAAATGGTTAGGATTGGCTGATTTGTTATATGATATAGCAACACAACAGAAATGTTTTGTAATTGAAATGGTTTACTGGCCCTTTAACAGACCTACCAATTTAGAAAATCATCTTCTAAAGGGCCACTTAAATACGAACAAGATAATCCTCTGGATGCCCCAATGATGTGTTGAGCCAGTCTCTGTACTAAACTATTCTGAATGAACATTGTGATTAAAGGGACATTCTGGTCAAAATGTAAATGCATATAGATGAATTACATATTTGTAAAGAAACATGTTTGCAATACACATGTATTGGCCGAAATGCTTCTAGCAAAAGTTATCACTGTTTTGGTGTTAACATTTTTCTCTGCACTTGCATGTGAAGCATAGCTAGATATTCTCAGTGCACCAGCATTTTAAATGTTGCAGCTGCTCAGAGCGCCAGTGGGGCTTTTATTATGTTAACAATTAACAAATTAAGTCATTACCAGATGGTACAAGTGCCTAATGCTCTCTGAGCAAGTGCCTTGTTTAAATTGTTGGTGTGTGAGGCATACTTAAATACACTGTAAACAGCTTTAGCTTTTATTAGAAGCTTTTTTGCTAATACAGGTATATTACAAAAATGCTTCTATTAAAAACTAAAATGCATCCATGTGGATTCTAATTTTGGCTGGAATGTCTCTTTAAAAGAAACAAAACGATGCAGACCCTTGGAGGTAATAAGAATTAAAGAAAAAAAAAAAAGAAACATGGCTTAAAAAACAAACAAAAAAAAACTCACTCCTGGGAAGTATGGGTGATGTCATTAACATGCAAATGTATGTTACATGTCTGTTTGAGGCCTATAGATTAGACATGTGCAATTCGGTTCGGTTCGATTCGGGAATTTGGAAAATTCGGCAAATTCGGAGATTCGGATCGAACCGAATTTCCGAATTAAAATACTGCCGAATTTACCGAATAAATCCGAATTAGTTTGGATTTATTCTGCAAATTCGGATGGACATGGATTACACTAGTATTGTACAGTATATTAGGTTATATCACTCTGCTATGGGTTACACCTAATATACAGTACATAATACTAGTCTAATACACAGCACACATAACGAAATTCCGAATTTCCGAACCGAATCCAGACGAATTTTTTCGAATCCGAATGAATCCAAAACAAATCCGAAACGAATTAATTCAAAGTTTTCCAAATTCGAATCGATCCAAAACGAAATTCGAAAACCTCCGAATCGATCCTAACCGAAACAAATTTTTCGATCATGCACATATCTACTATAGATCTATTATTATAATGTAGTCATTATCCTACACTAAATTATTATGTTCACACATAAAAGCATAACAAATAAAAAGCCTAAAATCATCAGTGTGCTTCCTTGTTTTACACATATAATACTGTATCTGGTCATCTTTTTTTTTCTTCTTCGTTGTTTTCCCTTTAGAGATATCAGGGCCGATTTATCAAGCAGCGGATGCTGCTAATTCCGAGGGAGCCTTCCTTAAGACCGCTGCTCCTTAAACTCGTCCGCCACCTCTGAGGTGGCGGTCTGCAATCATCCCGATCAGATACGATCAGGATGACTGACACCCCCTTCTAGTGGCCGTTTGGACGTGAACGTGCAGGGGGCGGCATTGCACAAGCATGTCTTGTGAAATGCTTGTGCAATGATAAATGCCATCTGTGATCATGTCCGCCCAACATTTCATAAATCGCCCCCATCATCTTAGTTAGAAATATAAGTACTGCACAGATTCATCAATTATTCATTTTCAGTAAAAATTGTACTAAAGAATAAAAATAACCAGTGGCTTTTAATTGTGACTAAAACTATGATATCTTTGATTGGTTATTCTTATAATCATCTTTGTGTCCTTAAAGGGTCAGTAAACCTTAAAAAAAATGTTATATAATTCTGCACATAGTGCAGAATTATATAACATTACATTAGCCAAACGTTTTAAATCATAATATTGCCTTTTTATTTTTAAAAAATATCGCCGTTTTACAGACCCGCTCTCTGGGCTCTGCTGAGCGGGTCTGTTGTTTTTACTGAGCGCAACGGGCCAGCTGTATAGTCACAGCCCGGCCCGACCGCGCCATTAGACACAATGCAGCTCGCTCCTGCTCTGTCTGACAGCGGGAGCGAGCTGCATTGTATCTAATGGCGCGGTCGGGCCGGGCTGTGACTATACAGCTGGCCCGATGCGCTCAGTAAAAACAACAGACCCGCTCAGCAGAGCCCAGAGAGCGGGTCTGTAAAACGGCGATATTTTTTAAAAATAAAAGGCAATATTATGATTTAAAACGTTTGGCTAATGTAATGTTATATAATTAATAAAGAAATGTATTTTTCTGAGACATGACATGACATGTACCTGGAAATTGCATTCCAATTTCTTCTATTAAATTTCTCTTGGTCTGTTTATTTGAAACCTAGCTCCTTTTCATGAGAGCATACTGAGGTATGTTCAGGAGTGTGCACTTATTGTGAGTACTATATGGCAGCAGTGTTTGTAAAAATGCTTGTAAACATTGCTGTATAAATGGTGCTCAAAATACGTGTACCCTCCTGCGCCTATTTACTATACTCTCATGATAAGGAAGTTTCCACAAAGTATACAAAGAGAAAAAGGTTAAATTTGATAAGCTAAGTCGCATTTTTTTTTTAATTTCATTTGTAAACTGTGTCTGAATCATGAAAGTTTAACTTGTGTCTTTTAATAAATGAGAATAGTGCAAAATATTCATAATATATTTGTACATATCAAATTAGTCTAGAAAGCATGACATTAAATACACAATGTTTACATACCTGTCCGATCGTCCACCCTCTAAGCTGTACCTCAGATAGTTCATTCCATCTAGATACTGGCTGCTGGGAAGGGAGTCATCCCCAAGCTCTTTTAGATCTTCAGCCCTAAGGTATTCGCCTCCATCCCCTGTCATTGTATCATCTACTTGCAAAAAGATATGAACAAGCTTTAATAATATGACGCACATATTACACAATTACATTACTTAAAAGAACATTAAATACTTTGTGATTGTAAAATAAAATTTTTATTTCTGAGTAGTAAAAACTTTTAATTAACTCCTGTGAGAACTGGAACAAATCCTGTGATAAGATACCAGCAGCTGCTCAGTGTAGTAGCTCATTTATAACTGTCCCAAATTGGCTTCATCAGAGGAGGTAAGGTATGAGGCTTTTAAAGGGACACTGTACCCAAAAATTTTCTTTCATGATTCAGATTAAGCATGACATTTTAAGCAACTTTCTAATTTACTCCTATTATTATTATTATTATTATCATTTATTTGTATAGCGCCGCCAAATTCCGTAGCGCTGGAATATTATCACATTTTCTTCATTCTCTTGGTATCTTTATTTAAAATGCAAGAATGTAAGTTTAGATGCCGGCCCATTTTTGGTGAACAACCTGGGTTGTCCTTGCTGATTGGTGGATAAATTCATCCACAAATAAAAAATTGCTGTCCAGAGTACTGAACCCAAAAAAAGCATAGTTGCCTTCTTTTTTAAATAAAGATAGCAAGAGAACAAAGAAAAATTGATAATAGGAGTAACTTAGAAAGTTGCTTAAAATTGCATGCTCTTTCTGAATTACAAAACAAAATTTTGGGTTCAGTGTCCCTTTAAGGTTCCTCCAAAACAACACAAAACTTTACTTTTATTCATAATAATTACATTTAGCATTAAACAAATAGCTGATTTTCAAGAAAAAGTCCCCAGCATTGGGACAACCTGCATATTGAGAGAAGGTGATACAAAGGCAGTGTAAATGCATAAGACACAATGGGAGAAGATCACATACATTTCTGGGAGGGCTGGAAAGATGACAATGCAGGAGAGAATATGAAACAATTGGATGAAATGAGCAGATAGTGTTGAAAGGATGATACAAAGGGGAGAAATACGGCAGCACAAATGCAAATCAGAGAAACAACGTATAGTATACCGGACATTATAAGCCTTAACATTTGTGTTCAGTAAATGCTGTATAACAATGGAATTGATCACAATCTTTTGGAAAATATTTTTTTGACAAAAATAATTATTAAATTATTATTATTATTAATTATTAAAGTCTATGTGGATTTTTGGAGATTTTCTAAAGAATTGTGATCAACCCCTATATACTATTTTCATAACATGAAAAACTCACAACCATGTAAACAGAATTTCTTTGATCAATGATGTTAACAGTCAAAATCAGAGCACTGTGTGGGCTGAATATATCTAAAATAAATTTAAACTTTGAAACTCATTTGATAATTTAAAAGGACATTAAATTCAAAATGTAATTCACAATAACAAGCTTAATTATGCATAATAAAAACAAACACTTTAATATACTTTTTTCTATTTTGACTGCTTTTTTTGTCATTTAAATCTGAAAATGTTTGTTTTTCCATGTCCATCTAGAGAGGCTGGAGATTATTCAGTTCTGATCCCTGATTCACTTACATGCTGTACACTAATTGTACAGGGATAATTTATATCTATGCCAAATTCGCTGTAGAAAAGGAGATAACAAACATCCAAGAGGCTTTTTCATTAATTTCAGAATTAAATGTTTTTAAAATATTTATGTTCGATGTAGATCTTTTGCAGTTCAGTAATTACTTTCTGGTGCACATATAAAAATGACTTTAATGTCCCTTTAAGTAGGTAGGAATGGGTTGAAGAAACATGCTCCAGGTTAGCATAAATGTTTTGTAATTAACAGTAAATAAGACAAAGTTTTAGTATTTCACGGTTTTAAATCCACACATGGTTATTACCACAATATTGTGTTAGGAATACTTATCAGCCAACAAGCAAACCAACTCCAACTTTACAGCACCTCAAAGTAGACAAGTTTAGTTCATGCCTGTACGTAATACCTTGCAGACTAAGCAGTTCCCCATCAGACAACTGTTCACCATCAAAGAATTTACTGGCTGCATAAAGCACAATTCAGTTCAAGAAAATGTTGGAACAAAAACTGATGCGTACAGCCAATTTACTAAACCGCGAGAAGATGAAGTTCTACAACTTACAGACAGATAACTCATCTCAACGAAAGGTTGCTAGGTGAGCAATAAAGGATATGTGGTGATGCTGACTAACAGTGAAAACAATATATGACTTAAATATTCAGGAGGGGTTGTTAAACACCAAGGGCTAGATTACAAGTGGAGCAGTAATTAGTGCTCCTGTGAGAGTGCTAATACCGATGAAAGTAAACTTTTTAAGTGCAGGTTAGCATACATATTACAAGTTAAAAGTATTTTTTTTTGCACGCCAGCTAAAACACGACACTCGCAAACTTCAAGACTTCAGATAACGCGGCCGTGTTAACTTCTCCCCATAGACTTCAATGGAGCATGCTGAAGGAAATAAACCTAATACTAATCGATTGCTTACCCGACATTTAACCATGTGCACTATACCGAAGGTAGTTCTGCTTATTTTACATTCCAATGTTTTTAACATAAAAGATTTTTTTTTTTAAATATATATATATATATATATATATATATATTTGTAAAATAAATACTTATATGAATATATATATAGGTATAGATATATACAGATATATAGGAATATCTACTTAAAAATACTTAGAACATTTCCCCTTATGTGAAGAATGTGGAATGTAAAATATGTACAGTAAACACACCGTAAAACATTACTAAACATTAATATTCAAAAAAACATAATTTATGCTTACCTGATAAATTCCTTTCTCCTGTAGTGTAGTCAGTCCACGGGTCATCATTACTTATGGGATATTAACTCCTCCCCAACAGGAAGTGCAAGAGGATCACCCAAGCAGAGCTGGCATATAGCTCCTCCCCTCTACGTCACACCCAGTCATTCGACCGAGAACCAAACGAGAAAGGAGAAACTATAGGGTGCAGTGGTGACTGGAGTATAATTTAAAATTTAGACCTGCCATAAAAAAACAGGGCGGGCCGTGGACTGACTACACTACAGGAGAAAGGAATTTATCAGGTAAGCATAAATTATGTTTTCTCCTGTTAAGTGTAGTCAGTCCACGGGTCATCATTACTTATGGGATACCAATACCAAAGCTAAAGTACACGGATGACGGGAGGGACAGGCAGGATCTTTATACGGAAGGAACCACTGCCTGAAGAACCTTTCTCCCAAAAACAGCCTCCGAAGAAGCAAAAGTGTCAAATTTGTAAAATTTGGAAAAAGTATGAAGAGAAGACCAAGTTGCAGCCTTGCAAATCTGTTCAACAGAGGCCTCATTCTTAAAGGCCCAAGTGGAAGCCACAGCTCTAGTAGAATGAGCTGTAATTCTTTCAGGAGGCTGCTGTCCAGCAGTCTCATAGGCTAAACGTATTATGCTACGAAGCCAGAAAGAGAGGTAGCAGAAGCTTTTTGACCTCTCCTCTTGTCCAGAATAAACGACAAACAGGGAAGAAGTTTGGCGAAAATCTTTAGTTGCCTGTAAATAAAATTTCAGGGCACGGACTACATCCAGATTGTGTAGAAGTCGTTCCTTCTTTGAAGAAGGGTTAGGACACAATGATGGAACAACAATCTCTTGATTGATATTCCTATTAGTGACTACCTTAGGTAAGAACCCAGGTTTAGTACGCAGAACTACCTTGTCTGAATGAAAAATCAGATAAGGAGAATCACAATGTAAGGCCGATAACTCAGAGACTCTTCGAGCCGAGGAAATAGCCATTAAAAACAGAACTTTCCAAGATAACAATTTGATATCAATGGAATGAAGGGGTTCAAACGGAACACCCTGTAAAACGTTAAGAACTAAATTTAAGCTCCATGGTGGAGCAACAGTTTTAAACACAGGCTTAATCCTGGCCAAAGCCTGACAAAAAGCCTGAACGTCTGGAACTTCTGACAGACGTTTGTGTAAAAGAATGGACAGAGCTGAAATCTGTCCCTTTAAGGAACTAGCAGATAAACCCTTTTCTAAACCTTCTTGTAGAAAAGACAATATCCTAGGAATCCTAACCTTACTCCATGAGTAACTCTTGGATTCGCACCAATGTAAGTATTTACGCCATATTTTATGGTAAATCTTTCTGGTAACAGGTTTCCTAGCCTGTATTAAGGTATCAATTACTGACTCCGAAAATCCACGCTTTGATAAAATCAAGCGTTCAATTTCCAAGCAGTCAGCTTCAGAGAAATTAGATTTTGATGTTTGAAAGGACCCTGGATCAGAAGGTCCTGTCTCAGAGGCAGAGACCAAGGTGGACAGGATGACATGTCCACTAGATCTGCATACCAGGTCCTGCGTGGCCACGCAGGCGCTATTAGAATCACCGATGCTCTCTCCTGTTTGATCCTGGCAATCAATCGAGGAAGCATCGGGAAGGGTGGAAACACATAAGCCATCCCGAAGGTCCAAGGTGCTGTCAAAGCATCTACCAGGACCGCTCCCGGGTCCCTGGACCTGGACCCGTAACAAGGAAGCTTGGCGTTCTGGCGAGACGCCATGAGATCTATATCTGGTTTGCCCCAACGTCAAAGTATTTGGGTAAAGACCTCCGGATGAAGTTCCCACTCCCCCGGATGAAAAGTCTGACGACTTAGGAAATCCGCCTCCCAGTTCTCCACTCCCGGAATGTGGATCGCTGACAGGTGGCAAGAGTGAGACTCTGCCCAGCGAATTATCTTTGATACTTCCATCATCGCTAGGGAGCTTCTTGTCCCTCCTTGATGGTTGATGTAAGCTACAGTCGTGATGTTGTCCGACTGAAACCTGATGAACCTCCGAGTTGTTAACTGAGGCCAAGCCAGAAGGGCATTGAGAACTGCTCTCAATTCCAGAATGTTTATTGGAAGGAGACTCTCCTCCTGAGTCCATGATCCTTGAGCCTTCAGGGAATTCCAGACAGTGCCCCAACCTAGAAGCTGGCGTCTGTTGTTACAATCGTCCAGTCTGGTCTGCTGAAGGGCATCCCCCTGGACAGATGTGGCCAAGAAAGCCACCATAGAAGAGAATTTCTGGTCTCTTGATCCAGATTCAGAGTAGGGGACAAATCTGAGTAATCCCTATTCCACTAACTTAGCATGCACAATTGCAGCGGTCTGAGATGCAGGCGTGCAAAGGGTACTATGTCCATTGCCGCTACCATTAAGCCGATTACCTCCATGCATTGAGCCACTGACGGGTGTTGAATGGAATGAAGGACACGGCAAGCATTTTGAAGCTTTGTTAACCTGTCCTCTGTCAGGTAAATCTTCATTTCTACAGAATCTATAAGAGTCCCCAAGAAGGGAACTCTTGTGAGTGGTAAGAGAGAACTCTTCTCTTCGTTCACCTTCCACCCATGCGACCTTAGAAATGCCAGTACTAACTCTGTATGAGACTTGGCAGTTTGAAAGCTTGACGCTTGTATCAGAATGTTGTCTAGGTACGGAGCCACCGAAATTCCTCGTGGTCTTAGTACCACCAGAAGAGAGCCCAGAACCTTTGTGAAGATTCTTGGAGCCGTAGCCAACCCAAATGGAAGAGCTACAAACTGGTAATGCCTGTCTAGGAAGGCAAACCTTAGATACCGGAAATGATCTTTGTGAATCGGTATGTGAAGGTAGGCATCCTTTAAATCCACTGTGGTCATGTACTGACCCTTTTGGATCATGGGTAAGATTGTCCGAATAGTTTCCATTTTGAACGATGGAACTCTTAGGAATTTGTTTAGGATCTTTAAATCCAAGATTGGTCTGAAGGTTCCTTCTTTCTTGGGAACCACAAACAGATTTGAGTAAAACCCTTGTCCGTGTTCTGACCTCGGAACCGGATGGATAACTCCCATTAGTAAAAGATCTTGTACACAGCGTAGAAACGCCTCTTTCTTTATCTGGTTTGTTGACAACCTTGAAAGATGAAATCTCCCTTTTGGGGGAGAGGTTTTGAAGTCCAGAAGATATCCCTGAGATATGATCTCTAACGCCCAGGGATCCTGGACATCTCTTGCCCAAGCCTGGGCGAAGAGAGAAAGTCTGCCCCCCACTAGATCCGTTCCCGGATCGGGGGCCCTCAATTCATGCTGTCTTAGGGGCAGCAGCAGGTTTTCTGGCCTGCTTGCCCTTGTTCCAGGTCTGGTTAGGTTTCCAGCCTTGTCTGTAGCGAGCAACAGCTCCTTCCTGTTTTGGAGCAGAGGAAGTTGATGCTGCTCCTGCCTTGAAGTTACGAAAGGCACGAAAATTAGACTGTCTAGCCCTAGGTTTGGCTCTGTCTTGAGGCAGGGCATGGCCTTTACCTCCTGTAATATCAGCGATAATTTCTTTCAAACCGGGCCCGAATAAGGTCTGCCCCTTGAAAGGTATGTTAAGTAATTTAGATTTAGAAGTAACATCAGCTGACCAGGATTTTAGCCACAGTGCTCTACGTGCCTGAATGGCGAATCCGGAATTCTTAGCCGTAAGTTTAGTTAAATGTACTACGGCATCTGAAATAAATGAATTAGCTAGCTTAAGGGTTTTAAGCTTGTTTGAAATCTCATCTATTGGCGCTGAGTCAAGAGTCTCTTCCAGAGACTCGAACCAAAATGTGGCCACAGCCGTGACAGACGCAATACATGCAAGGGGTTGCAATATAAAACCTTGTTGAACAAACATTTTCTTAAGGTAACCCTCTAACTTTTTATCCATTGGATCTGAAAAAGCACAGCTATCCTCCACCGGGATAGTGGTACGCTTAGCCAGAGTAGAAACCGCTCCCTCCACCTTAGGGACCATCTGCCATAAGTCCCGTGTGGTGGCGTCTATTGGAAACATTTTTCTAAATACAGGAGGGGGGGAAAAGGGTACACCGGGCCTATCCCACTCCTTAGTAATAATCTCTGTAAGCCTCTTAGGTATAGGAAAGACGTCAGTACACGCCGGTACCGCATAGTATCTATCCAGCCTACATAATTTCTCTGGGATTGCAACGGTGTTACAATCATTCAGAGCCGCTAATACCTCCCCTAGCAGTACACGGAGGTTTTCTAGTTTAAACTTAAAATTTGAAATGTCTGAATCCAGTCTATTTGGATCAGAACCGTCACCTGCAGAATGAAGCTCTCCGTCCTCATGTTCTGCAAATTGTGACGCAGTATCTGACATGGCCCTATTATTATCAGCGCACTCTGTTCTCACCCCAGAGTGATCTCGCTTACCTCTAAGTTCTGGTAATTTAGACAAAACTTCAGTCATAACATTAGCCATGTCCTGTAGGGTGATTTGTAATGGCCGCCCTGATGTACTTGGCGTTACAATATCACGCACCTCCCGAGCGGGAGATGCAGGTACTGACACGTGAGGCAAGTTAGTCGGCATAACTTCCCCCTCGTTGTTTGGTGAATGATGTTCAACATGTACAGATTGACTTTTATTTAAAGTAGCATCAATGCAATTAGTACATAAATTTCTATTGGGCTCCACCTTGGCTTTTGCACATATAGCACAGAGATATTCCTCTGAGTCAGACATGTTTAACAAACTAGCAATTAGACTAGCAAGCTTGGAAATACCTTTCAACTAAATTTACAAGTAATATGTAAAACGTTCTGTGCCTTTAAGAAGCACAGAAAAAACTATGACAGTTGAATAACAATGAACCGGAGAAGTTATAAAAACCAAATTTTTCCCGGTAAAAGCATAAATTTAGCAAAGGATTGCACCCATTAGCAATGGATGACTAACCCTTAATAGCAGAAAAAAATGTATAAAATTTAAAATATAAACGTTTTTTATCACAGTCAAAGCACAATCTCACAGGTCTGCTGTGAGTGATTACCTCCCTCAAAATAAGTTTTGAAGACCCTTGAGCTCTGTAGAGACGTTCCGGATCATGCAGGGAGAGAAACAGACTTGTGACTGAATTTCTAATGCGTAGCAAAAGCGCCAAAATAGGCCCCTCCCCCTCACACACAACAGTGAGGGAAGTTCAGTGAAACTGTTTTAAATTTAAAATAAACGACAGCCATGTGGAAAATAGTGCCCAAAACAATTTTTCACCAAGTACCTCAGATAATTAAACGATTTAACATGCCAGCAAACGTTTAAAATCTAATAATATGAAATGTCATTAAAAAGCCTGCTGCTAGTCGTTCCCACTGCAAGTTAGGCTAAAAGTTATATGCATACAGTATTGTCCCAGTGAAGTGCCATTCCCCAGAATACTGAAGTGTAAACATATATACATAACAGCCTGATACCAGTTGCTACTACTGCATTTAAGGCTGAACTTACATTATATCGGTATTGGCAGTATTTTCTCAGTCAATTCCATTCCTCAGAAAATAATATACTGCAACATACCTCTTTGCAGGTGAACCTGCCCGCTGTCCCCTGATCTGAAGTTTACCTCACTCCTCAGAATGTCCGAGAACAGCAAAATGAATCTTAGTTACGTCCGCTAAGATCATACAAAAACTCAGGTAGATTCTTCTTCAAATTCTACCAGAGAAGAAACAACACACTCCGGTGCCGTTTAAAATAACAAACTTTTGATTGAAGATATAAAAACTAAATATAATCACCACAGTCCTCTCACACATCCTATCTATTAGTTGGGTGCAAGAGAATGACTGGGTGTGACGTAGAGGGGAGGAGCTATATGGCAGCTCTGCTTGGGTGATCCTCTTGCACTTCCTGTTGGGGAGGAGTTAATATCCCATAAGTAATGATGACCCGTGGACTGACTACACTTAACAGGAGAAAACAAATTATTTTTCTTGTTTTCAGGTATTTGAGTGGAAAGGGTTCCAAAGTGTGTGTAAATATGTATGTATATATATATATATATATATATATATATATAGTATATATATATATATGTGTGTGTGTGTGTTTATATGTGTATACTTGTATAGATACATAAATATACATCAGTCAGCCACCAATTGTGCAAGTTCTCCCACTTAAGAAGATGAGAGAGGCCTGTAATTTTCATCATAGGTATACCTCAACTATGAGAGACAAAATGTGGAAACAAATCCAGACAATCACATTGTCTGATTTGAAAAGAATTTATTTGCAAATTATGGTGGAAAATAAGTATTTGGTCAATATCAAAAGTTCATCTCAATACTTTGTTATATATCCTTTGTTGGCAATGACAGAGGTCAAAAGTTTTCTGTAAGTCTTTACAAGGTTGTCACACACTGTTGCTGGTATGTTGGCCCATTCCTGCATGCAAATCTCCTCTAGAGCAGTGATGTTTTAGGGCTGTCGCTGGGCAACACAGACTTTCAACTCCCTCCAAAGGTTTTCTATGGGGTTAAGATCTGGAGACTGGCTAGGCCACTCCAGGACCTTGAAATGCTTCTTACGAAGCCACTCCTTCGTTGCCCGGGCGGTGTGTTTGGGATCATTGTCATGCTGAAAGACCCAGCCACGTTTCATCTTCAATGCCCTTGCTGATGGAAGGTTTGCACTCAAAATCTCACGATACATGGCCACATTCATTCTTTCATGTACACGGATCAGTCGTCCTGTTCCCTTTGCAGAGAAACAGCCCCAGAGCACGATGTTGCCACCCCCATGCTTCACAGTAGGTATGGTGTTCTTTGGTTGCAACTCAGCAAACACGACGAGTTGTGTTTCTACGAAACAGTTCTACTTTGGTTTCATCTGACCATATGAAATTCTCCCAATTCACCTCTGGATCATCCAAATGCTCTCTAGCATACTTCAGACGGGCCCGAACATGTACTGGCTTAAGCAGGGGGACAAGTCTGGCACTGCAGGATCTGAGTCCCTGGCGGCGTAGTGTGTTACTGATGGTAGCCTTTGTTACGTTGGTCCTAGCTCTCTGCAGGTCATTCACTAGGTCCCCCCGTGTGGTTCTGGAATGTTTGCTCACCGTTCTTGTGTTCATTTTGACCCCACGGGGTGAGATCTTGCGTGGAGCCCCAGATTGAGGGAGATTATCAGTGGTCTTGTATGTCTTCCATTTTCTAATTATTGCTCCCACAGTTGATTTCTTCACACCAAGCTGCTTGCCTATTGCAGATTCAGTCTTCCCAGCCTGGTGCAGGTTTACAATTTTGTTTCTGGTGTCCTTCGACAGCTCTTTGGTCTTCACCATAGTGGAGTTTGGAGTGTGACTGTTTGAGGTTGTGGACAGGTGTCTTTTATACTGATAACAAGTTCAAACAGGTGCCATTAATACAGGTAATGAGTGGAGGACAGAGGAGCCTCTTAAAAAAGAAGATACAGGTCTGTGAGAGCCAGAAATCTTGCTTGTTTGTAGGTGACCAAATACTTATTTTCCACCATAATATGCAAATAAATTCTTTCCAAATCAGACAATGTGATTGTCTGGATTTCTTTCCACATTTTGTCTCTCATAGTATGATGAAAATTACAGGCCTCTCTCATCTTCTTAAGTGGGAGAACTTGCACAATTGGTGGCTGACTAAATACTTTTTTCCCCCACTGTATATATATATATATATGTATCAGGGTTCAAAATTTCCACTAGCCATTGGCGAGTGGAAATTTTACAGTAGCGAAAGTTAGTGAGTGAATGTCTACTAATATTTTCTAAAGGGATATTATATATACATGACAGAGCAAGAATGTTATTCATCTAGGGCTATAGAGACCCCATAGTGCTTAGACTGTTACTTCTGAGAGGGTAAATGGGTGCAGAGAGTGACTGGAGAGGAAAAGTGAAAGTGGAGAAAAGGAAAGCATTAAAGGGACAGTATACACCCATTTTAATTTAACTGCATGTAATATATACTACTTTAAAGAATAATATGCACAGATACTGATCTAAAAATCCAGTATAAAACCTTTAAAAACTTACTTAGAGGCTCCTAGTTTAGCACTGTTAACAATATTAGCTGAAACACCCACTGAAAGTGGGAAATAGCAGACACCCCCTCCCCCTTCCTCTGCATATGAAAAGACTCTACACAAACAAAAGCAAGCTGGAGTAGGTATACATCAGTATTCTCCTAAAACTTTGGGGCTTGGTTAGGAGTCTGAAAATCAGCTATATGTTATTTAAAAATAAGCAAAACTATAAAAAATAAATGAAAAAAATAGCTGTACAAATGGATCATCTACAAAACATGTATGCAAAGAAACATCTAGTGCATAATGTCTCTTTAAGAAAGAGTGGTGAAAGAGTGTAATGAGAAGGTAGGGGGTAAAAAGAGAGACTGAAGAGAGGAGGGAGTGGAGAAAAACAGATGAGAGGTTATAAATATAAAACATTTTTTCCAGGTATGCTATGACCTCACATTAAAGGGACAGTACACTGTAAAATTGTTTTTCTATTTATGTATTTTTAATGACTTGTTATACCAGTTACAGAGTATAAAATGTATGAGAAATTACATTTTCAGGTTTATTTGTGTATATGAAGTAGCTGGTTTTGTGCTTTTAAACCACAGCCTATTACAATGGGTTGAGTTTCAGGTAATATCATATCTCATTATGTTATCACTTTGTGTACACACACTTGCTTCCGTATCTTATATCTGTATGGAAAAACAAAGCTCAATACTTAGAGAAAACAATGAAAAATTAACATTTTATTACTTAACTATCCTGAACCACACTGGGAGTGTAATTTCTTCTGCTGGCTGTGTTTACTTAGGCTATTCAATAGCTGAGACTCCAGTTAACTTCTACTTTAGGTGGGGATACCACAGGCTAAATCAGCTATTTATAATGCCAACATAGGGGTAAAGGAGCTACTTGTAAACAATTTAATACACTCCAGCAGGTAAAATGGATCATTGGGAACAATTTAAAGGGGAGAATTTTTTTATGTGAACTGTCCCTTTAATGTCAACACTTTCTGCACAATTACTGCACAATAAGGTGTTTCACATTGGCTAAACATATGCAAAGTGGGGGGGTTAGTGGGTGTGTGCGGGGGAGTGGTTGTGATCAAAAGTGGCGAGTAATATTTTGGGCTGGCTAGTGGTTTAGAGCTTGAAATTTTGAGCCCTGTATATATACATATATATATATATATATATATAAACATACACATATTTGTGTTTGGTGCAACTTTTTTTAGCCGCGCAAATTTAGTTTGTGCTTGTGTGGTCGCGATTATTTTCAACTAATACCGTGCCAAAGTTAGAGCGGTTGTTTTACTGGTATTGCGGCTTACACTACGCTTAGCACGTCACTTGTAATCTAGCCCTAAGTACACAAAACCTACTGTAATTAATGTCTTAAATTTAAGATAATGTCATAGCACTGTGCATTTTAATTTACTATAGAGTTAGATCTCATAAACATTGTATGAAATATACAAGACATAAATTGGGTGCATTTGTGGTTGTGGTCTCTTTTTACATTGTTATGTTTTATTTCTTTATATGTAGAGCAAATATAAAGGTACCAAGCAACAAATATGATGCCTCTGGTATAGACCCATTGTTAGCTAAATTAATATTGTGCTAACATCATATAGCAATCATCCAGTCTTGTTCAGATGTCATATGATGGAACGGTAACTGATATGTTTGTATGCAGAACTTCCTTTCTCACATATATATTAAATGTGTTCATAATGAAGGCTGGCTCTATAACAGGCCCTGGTGGGACCATGGAACCCAAGCATCATCTAAAAGGGGCAGCATATAAGGAGAATATGGTTGTCTTAAATAATATAAAAGTCACTTGTATATGTCTATGATACCCCTCTGCCTTTAAGACAATTAAATGCAGTGCAATGCTTGTGTTAAGACTGCAGTGAAAATCAAATTAGGTTTGTCATCTGATTCTCTGATCATTCAGCCCTGGTGAGTACTCCATATCTTATTATGCTTAAAGGGATAATAAACCCAATTTTAGTATTTTAATTTACTCCTATTATCAATTTTTCTTTGTTCTTTTGCCATCTTTATTTAAAAAGCATGAATGTTAAGCTTAGGAGCCAGCCCATTTTAGGTTTAGCACCATGGATAGCGCTTGCTTATTGGTGGCTACATTTAGCTAACCAATAAGCAAGCATAGCCCAGGTTCTGAACCAAAAATGGGCCGGCTTCTAAGCTTTACATTCCTGCTTTATAAATAAACATACTAAGAGAATGAAGAAAAATTGATAATAGGAGTAAATTACAAAGTTGCTCTATCTGAATCGTGAGATATTTTTTGGTTTAGTGTCCCTTTAAAGTATTGGAAAGGTAAATTTAAAACAGTACCTAGATATGTTTAATTGATGTCTTCTCTAACAAGTTTATTGCTATACATGTGCATTGCTATACTAAGCATATCCATGGAGCGATTGAATGATACCCATACTACTGCCAGTATGTACGGTGTATATATGAGCACATCTTAACCTCCTATGGAAGCACATTTGTGAGGCAACATATTAATTAAAATCATTTGTTGCTATATATATCTGGGAATCCTGTGTATTTTTATTTGTTTACAAACATATTCTATTTTTATACTGATAGCACATATTACATTTGCTCCTGGTAAAATAGTGTGTGTAAAGGTACCACGAAGAAGGATATTTTGTTGTCTTTGGGATCATTACCATGACAAGCATAACAACTCTAATAAAGTCATCTAACATCAGATACTTTTCTACGGTCTGAATCTCTTTAGCTCATTAGAACTAAATGACCGCTAACATGATGTTTTCCCTGAAAACATTGTTATATACATAAGGTTACAAGCGTATCACACTGGTATCTCACCTTCTTCATCAGAGACCTCAAGCACTTCTGTCATTGTTTCAGGCACATTTAGTTTGTGTTTCTCTGTCACAGTCTACAAAAGAAAGGTAAAAAAAACAAAGCAGCAGATGAATCTGATTTTTTTTGTTTCTTTTATTATAATGCACAGCAGGAAGAGATCTCACAATCACACTGCAAGATCAGTTATTGCCAACATCAAAGAAAACAGAACAATCATGTCTTCAAACTCTAAGTGCTATTTAAAACAGACAATATTCCCCAAGGAGAATAATCATGGGGTATCCATTTCTCATTTCCTCTTCCAAACTAATATGCATAAATGGACTGTTTTCAATTACTCAAAACCAGAGGTGCCAGAAATAGACTAGATTTTTCTCAAGAATAGTACAGTACATTTTCACAGTAATAGGAACATATCTATATAAAGCAGGAAGACATACAGGAGCACGAGACAAAAAAATAAAAAAATAATTTACATGAGATTAAATGGATATGAAACTCAAATTAAAAAAAAAAAAAAATTCCAATGGACAGTTCAAAACTGGGAAAGAAATTCACCAGTTGGATTCATAAAGCTTGGAACGTAATCCCAACACAGTAAAGCAGTTCCATTTACAACCATCCTGATACTGAAATATTGCAATCTGCATATTAAAACAAATCAAAGGGGTACCACATAGCAAAGCACCGTATATCCCATGGTAAAGAATGAAAGTATATAGTAAATTCACAAGGTGGTATAGCACTATGAATTAGTGTGAGGTGTGCAGGATGGAATTCCCAGCAACCAGCTAGCTGTACCCTGAACTCAGGAAAGGTAATATCTTCAAGATGTTACCAGTTTACATCAGATCATAGAAAACAATGTGACAAGTTGATAATTGCACGCACTGGGCACACAAAGCTCAATTTGTCATGTCAAGGTAAACGTGATTAGTGTGCTAATTAGTGTTCCCTTTATAAGGATGAGATACATTAATTGTGCCACGCATCTTTGCAGGTTATCCTTTTTAACCAATTACTGGTAATACCAAACTGAGAGATACCAATTGTACAAGGAGGAATGTAAAGCACAGTCAGTATCACTTGACTAATCTAACCCATAGTATTTTATTATCATTAAGGCCTTATTCAAGGCCAAAGAAGGAGTTTCAGTTCATATGAAACCCAAGCATTTTCTTTTGTGACTCAGACAGAACATACCATTTTAAAAAAAAGTTTCCAATTTACTTCTATTATCAAATTTGCTTAATTCCCATGATATTCTGTGTTGAAGAGATACCTAGGTAGGCATCTGGAGCACTACATGACAGAAAATAGTGCTGCTATCTAGTGCTCTTGAAAATGGATAACATTCTTACAAAACTGCTGTCATATAGTGCTCCAGAAATCAGATAATGATAATGACCAAGCGCTAAGGGATGTCCTCTAGCTGTGCACAAATGGCTTCCTAACTAGCCCTGAAAAAATGAGAATGATACTGGTGTGTGTACAGCGCCTGTGGCCGAGAAATATACTAGGAGATAACTGACTGTGGTGCAAAACTATCCAATAATGCACATAAAATTCTATGGTTAATACAAATGTAACAATATTTATTAATCATAAAAGTTATTGCAAAAATATATTAAAAATATATTAAAACTCTATTCATGGATCCATGAGTTAAAATGTGTAAATTAAAACAATGTAATGTGTGGACATAATATGAATTGACAAAGGTCCTAGAAAATCCTGTCGTGTTGCTACACCAACAGTCTAAATATTAACTACTACAATAGTATAAAATGTCAGTAAAGAATGTCAATATGATACTGACAGATTGCAAAGGGTAATAATCAATCCCTTTTGTAAGGTGGGTTGCAAATCAAGGCGTTTAGTAAAGTCAGCAATATTCAATGTATAGCCAAGCAATAATGATGAATGACACAATGATTCAAAGTGAAAAAATAAAATTGATCAAATGATGAGAAGAAAATGGGATGAGCAAATGGAAATGAACAATTGTTGGAGGATGTGATGAAAAAATGTGATGAAAAAATGTGATCAAATTTTGAAAAAAGAGATGAAAAAATAATAACAAAAATTATATATATATGATGTGAAAAAATGACACAAATGAAGAATAAAAACTTGTGAAAAATATAAAAATATAAAAATATGATCGTGACCAAAAATAATTGCAAATCCAAATAATTCAATGCCAAAACGTTATGATCCCATGATATAAACAGAAGCAATTTTGTAATTGTAATCCAATAAATAAAATGAAGAAAGTGAAAAACCTTGTGTATTAGGTGAAGAGAATCCTTGGTGTCCTATTGGTGTTCCGTTTATCCTGTTGTTAGCAAAGTTCTTGAGTGTCCCACTCAAGAACTTTGGGACACTCAAGAACTTTGCTAACAACAGGATAAACGGAACACCAATAGGACACCAAGGATTCTCTTCACCTAATACACAAGGTTTTCACTTTTTTCATTTGATTTATTGGATTACAATTACAAAATTGCTTCTGTTTATATCATGGGATCATAACGTTTTGGCATTGAATTATTTGGATTTGCAATTATTTTTGGTCACGATCATATTTTTATATTTTTCACAAGTTTTTATTCTTCATTTGTGTCATTTTTTCACATCATATATATATATATATATGTTAATTTTTGCTATAATTTTGTTATCTTTTTTTCATCACTTTTTTCAATATTTGATCACATTTTTCATCACATTTTTTCATCACATCCTCCAACAATTGTTCATTTCCATTTGCTCATCCCATTTTCTTATCATCATTTGATCAATTTTATTTTTTCACTTTGAATCATTGGCCTCTAGTTATCAAGCTCCGTAAGGAGCTTGATGGCCTCTGTTTCTGGCGAGTCTTGAGACTCGCCAGAAACAGCATTTATGAAGCAGCGGTCACAAAGACCACTGCTCCATAACCTGTCCACCTGCTCTGAGCAGGCGGACACACATCGCCGGAAATCAACCCGATCGAGTACGATCGGGTTGATTGAAACTTCCCTGCTGGCGGCCCATTGGCCGCGAGTCTGCAGGGGGCGGTGTTGCACCAGCAGCTCTTGTGAGCTGCTGGTGCAATGCTGAATACGGCGAACGTATTGCTCGCCGTATTCAGCGATGTCTGTCGGACCTCATCCGCACTGTCGGATCAGGTCCGACAAACAATGATAACTAGAGGCCATTGTGTCATTCATCATTATTGCTTAGCTATACATTTAATATTGCTGACTTTACTAAACACCTTGATTTACAACCCACCTTACAAAAGGGATTGATCATTACCGTTTGCAATCTGCCAGTATCATATTGACATTCTTTACTGACATTTTATACTATTGTAGTAGTTAAAGGGACGGTCTACACCAGAATTTTTATTGTTTTAAAAGATAGATAATCCCTTTATTACCCATTCCCCAGTTTTGCATAACAAACACAGTTATATTAATACACTTTTAACCTCTGTGATTATCTTGTATCTAAGCCTCTGCAAACTGCCCCCTTGTTTCAGTTCTTTTGACAGACTTGCAGTTTAGCCAATCAGTGCCTGCTCCCAGATAACTTCACGCGTACGAGCACAGTGTTATCTATATGAAATACATGAACTAACACCCTCTAGTGGTGAAAAACTGTTAAAATGCATTCTGAAAAGAGGTGGCCTTCAAGGTCTAAGAAATTAGCATATGAACCTCCTAGGTTAAGCTTTCAGCTAAGAATACCAAGAGTACAAAGCAAAATTGGTGATAAAAGTAAATTGGAAAATTGTTTAAAATTACATGCTCTATCTGAATCATTAAAGTTTTTTTTGGCCTAGACTGTCCCTTTAATATTTAGACTGTTGGTGTAGCAACACGACAGGATTTTCTAGGACCTTTGTCAATTCATATTATGTCCACACATTACATTGTTTTAATTTACACATTTTAACTCATGGATCCATGAATAGAGTTTTAATATATTTTTAATATATTTTTGCAATAACTTTTATGATTAATAAATATTGTTAAATTTGTATGCGCCATAGAATTTTATGTGCATTATTGGATAGTTTTGCACCACAGTCAGTTATCTCCTAGTATATTCCTTCGACCACAGGTGCTGTACACACACCAGTATCATAAAGTGTTCCAGAAACAGGCCAGCTCCTAAGCATACATCCCAGCTTTTCAACAAAAGATACCAAGAGAACAACGACAAAATGATAATAGAAGAAAATTAGACATTTGTTTAAAATTGCATGCTGAATCATGAAAGAAAACATTTGGGTTTCATGTCCCTTTAAATGAATATTAGCTTTTTTTTTCTTAAAAAAAAAAAAGAAAATTGAAAAGTCACCCTGACTAAAAAGATAATGGTAGTTTTAGCTGATCAGCTATTATTGATGTGAGTGATACTGCGTTGAATTGTATGGTATGTCTATAAAAATGCATTTAATGATTAACAAACAAAGCATAGAAATATTACAAACCTACAATAAATCAGCAAGTTCACGGGTTAAAATATTTTTCTTTTTGTTATTTATGAGAGATTTCTACAGTCAAAGATAGAACAGAAATAACAGACGGCAGGTGGGCAGTTATGTAGCTGACGCAGAGGAGGGGGAGAGTAAGGCTGCACACTGTGAGTTAGCAAGATTCACATCTGACATCTTTTATTAAGGCTGTGTGTATCTTAAAAAAGGGACATTAAATTCCAAATGCAATCCCCATAAAACATGTAGTAAATGATATTAAAAAAATACTGCATGATGCATCATGCAGGCTTCCATCGTTCTTAAAGGGACATAAATCCTTACATTTTTATTTCATGATTCAGATAGTGTATACATTTGTAAACAACTTTTGAATTTACTTCTTTTCTCAAATGTGCTTAATTTTTTTTGTATCCTTCCTTGAAGAAGCAGCAGTGAACTGCTGTGGGCTAGCTGAACACATCATTAAGCCAATCACAAGAGGTATATATGTGCAACCACCAATCCGCAGGTATATCCCAGATCCTGCGTATACCTAGGTATGCTTTTCAACGAAGGATACCAAGGGAACTAAGAAGATTAGATAAAAGAAATAAATTAGAAATATATAAAATTGTATGCTCCATCTGAATCATGAACAGAAATTTTTGGGTTTCATGTCCCTTTAAAGTAACTGTAAACATATCCCTAAATGTGGACCTGAACAGGTTATAAAGTATAATATATATTGTGTATGTGTGTGTGTATATATATATATATATATATACATATATACACACACACATATCTATTGCACAGTCAACATTTCAGAAATTCTAATAACAGACAGCTTAAGGGTTTGTTTTTTTAGAAAATAAAGTCCTTCAGCCAAATGAGGCATTAACTCACTGTAATATTTTAAAGCTTTATAACTTTTTACTTGATTTAATAAAAAAGTCTGATTGGCAGATGCATATCTTTTTGATATACTGAATGTACATATGCAGGTTTTTCTTGTTTACTGTCTATTTAAGTATGCTCCAGTTTGCCTAACTCAGCTAGCATGGATGGCAGACCTATGGCACGAGAGCCCAAGGTGGCACACATGACAAATTTACTGGCCTAAGCCTGTCCCACCAAGGGTTAGAAATGGGGCGGCCACAGAATGGCAAAACCATAGGGTTATAAAAGGTACTTTATCTAATATTTTGTTAAAAACATAATTTATGTAAGAACTTACCTGATACATTCATTTCTTTCATATTGGCAAGAGTCCATGAGCTAGTGACATATGGAATATACAATCCTACCAGGAGGGGCAAAGTTTCCCAAACCTCAAAATGCCTATAAATACACCCCTCACAACACCCACAATTCAGTTTAACGAATAGCCAAGCAGTGGGGTGATAAAGAAAGGAGTCGAAAGCATCAACAAAGGAAATTTGGAAATAATTGTGCTTTATACAAAAAGTCCATGAGCTAGTGACATATGGGATATCAATACCCAAGAAGTGGAGTCTTCCACTCAAGAGTCACTAGAGAGGGAGGGAATAAAAATAAAAACAGCCATATTCCGCTGAAAGTATTAGTCCACAACCCAAAAAAAAAAAGTTTATTTCATATTTGAAAGAAAAAAACTTAAATCAAAAGCAGAAGAATCAAACTGAAACAACTTTTCTACCAAAAACTGCTTCCGAAGAAGCAAATACATCAAAATGGTAGAATTTAGTAAATGTATGCAAAGAGGACCAAGTTGCTGCTTTGCAAATCTGATCAACTGAAGCTTCATTCTTAAAAGCCCACGAAGTGGAGACTGATCTAGTAGAATGAGCTGTAATTCTCTGAGGCGGGGTTTGACCCGATTCCAAATAAGCTTGATGAATCAAAAGTTTCAACCAAGAAGCCAAGGAAATAGCAGAAGCTTTCTGACCTTTCCTAGGACCAGAAAATAAAACAAATAGACTGGAAGTCTTCCTGAAATTTTTAGTAGCTTCCACATAATATTTCAAAGCTCTTACCACATCCAAAGAATGTAAGGATCTCTCCAAAGAATTCTTAGGATTAGGACATAAAGAAGGGACAACAATTTATCTACTAATGTTGTTAGAATTCACAACCTTAGGTAAAAATTGAAAAGAAGTCCGCAAAACTGCCTTATCCTGATGAAAAATCAGAAAAAGAGACTCACAAGAAAGAGCAGATAGCTCAGAAACTCTTCTAGCAGAAGAGATAGCCAAAAGGAACAACACTTTCCAGGAAAGTAGTTTAATGTCCAAAGAATGCATAGGCTCAAATGGAGGAGCCTGTAATGCCTTCAGAACCAAATTAAGACTCCAAGGAGGAGAAATTGATTTAATGACAGGCTTAATACGAACTAAAGCCTGTACAAAACAGTGAATATCAGGAAGTATAGCAATCTTTCTGTGAAATAAGACAGAAAGAGCTGAGATTTGTCCTTTCAAGGAACTTGCAGACAAACGCTTATCCAAACCATCCTGAAGGAACTGTAAAATTCTAGGAATTCTAAAAGAATGCCAGGAGAATTTATGAGAAGAACACCATGAATGTAAGTCTTCCAAACTCTATAATAAATCTTTCTAGAGACAGATTTACGAGCTTGTAACATAGTATTAATCACTGAGTCAGAGAAACCTCTATGACTTAGAACTAAACGTTCAATTTCCTTACCTTCAAATTTAACGATTTGAGATCCTGATGGAAAAATGGACCTTGAGATAGTAGGTCCGGTCGTAACGGAAGTGGCCAAGGCGGGCAACTGGACATTCGCACCAGATCCGCATACCAAAACCTGTGTGGCCATGCTGGAGCCAACAGCAACACAGAAGACTGTTCCATGATGATTTTGGAGATCACTATTGGAAGGAGAACTAGAGGCTGGAAGATGTAAGCAGGATGATAACACCAAGGAAGTGTCAGTGCATCCACTGCTTCCGCCTGAACATCCCTGGACCTGGACAGGTATCTGGGAAGTTTCCTGTTTAGATGAGAGGCCATGAGATTTATCTCTGGAAGACCCCACATCTGAACAATCTGAGAAAACACATCTTGATGGAGAGACCACTCCCCTGGATGTAAAGTCTGGTGGCTGATATAATCCGCCTCCCAATTGTCTACACCTGGGATATGCACCGCAGAGATTAGACAGGAGCTGGATTCCGCCCAAGCAAGTATCCGAGATACTTCTTTCATAGCTTGGGGACTGTGAGTCCCACCTTGATGATTGACATAAGCCACGGTTGTGATATTGTCTGTCTGAAAACAAATGAATGGTTCTCTCTTTAGCAGAGGCCAAGACTGAAGAGCCCTGAGAATTGCACGGAGCTCTAAAATATTTATTGGTAATCTCGCCTCTTGAGATTTCCAAACCCATTGTGCTGCCAGAGCTCCCCAAACAGCTCCCCAACCTGAAAGACTTGCATCTGTTGAGATCACAGTCCAGGTTGGCCGAACAAAAGAGGCCCCTTGAACCAAATGATGGTGATCTATCCACCATGTCAGAGAGTGTCGTACATTGGGATTCAAGGATATTAATTGTGATATCTTTGTATTATCCCTGCACCATTGATTCAGCATGCAAAGCTGTAGAGGTCTCATGTGAAAACGAGCAAAGGGGATCGCGTCCGATGCTGCAGTCATGAGACCTAAAACTTCCATGCACATAGCCACTGAAGAGAATGATTGAGAGTGAAGGTGCCGGCATGCTGCAACCAATTTTAAACGTCTCTTGTCTGTTAGAGACAGAGTCATGGACACTGAATCTATCTGGAAACCTAAAAAGGTGACCCTTGTCTGAGGAATCAAGAAACTTTTTGGTAAATTGATCCTCCAACCATGTTTCCGAAGAAACAACACTAGTTGATTTGTGTGAGATTCTGCAGTATGTAAAGACTGAGCTAGTACCAAGATATCGTACAAATAAGGAAACACCGCAATACCCTGTTCTCTGATTACAGATAGTAGGGCACCCAGAACCTTTGAAAAGATTCTTGGAGCTGTTGCTAGGCCAAATGGAAGAGCAACAAATTGGCAATGCTTGTCTAGAAAAGAGAATCTCAGAAACTGATAGTGTTCTGGATGAATCTGAATATGAAGGTATGCATCCTGCAAGTCTATTGTAGACATATAATGTCCTTGCTGAACAAAAGGCAGAATAGTTCTTATAGTCACCATCTTGAAAGTTGGTACTCTTACATAAAGATTCAAAATTTTCAGATCCAGAACTGGTCTGAACAAATTTTCTTTCTTTGGTACAATGAATAGGTTTGAATAAAACCCCAAACCTTGTTCCTGAAGAGGAACTGGCATTATTACCCCTGAAGACTCCAGGTCTGAAACACACTTCAGAAAAGCCTGAGCTTTTACTGGATTTACAGGGATGTGTGAGAGAAAAAATCTTCTCACAGGAGGTCTTACTTTGAATCCTATTTGATACCCTTGAGAGACAATGCTCTGAATCCAATGATTTTGGACTGATTTTATACAAAAATCCTTGAAAAACCTTAATCTGCCCCCTACCAGCTGAGCTGGAATGAGGGCCGCACCTTCATGCAGACTTAGGAGCAGACTTTGGTTTCCTAAATGGCTTGGATTTATTCCAATTTGAGGAAGGCTTCCAACTTACAGCAGATTGCTTGGGAGGAGGATTGAGATTTTGTTCCTTATTCTGACGAAAGGAACGAAAACGGTTAGAAGCCTTAGATTTATCCTGAGGCAAAAAAAACTCTTTTTCCTCCAGTGATAGTTGAAATAATAGAATCCAACTGAGAACCAAATAAATTATTACCTTGGAAAGAAAGAGATAGTAATCTAGATTTAGATGTCATATCAGCATTCCAAGATTTAAGCCACAAAGCTCTTCTAGCTAATACAGCTAAAGACATGGATCTAACATCAATTTTGATAATATCAAAAATGGCATCACAAATAAAATGATTAGCATGTTGCAGTAAGCGAACAATGCTAGATATGTCAAAATCCAATTCATGTTGCGCTAAATTTTCCAACCAGAAAGTTGATGCAGCCGCAACATCACCCAAAGAAATAGCAGGTCTGAGAAGATGACCTGAATATAAATAGGCCTTCCTTAGATAAGATTCAAGCTTCCTATCTAAAGGATCCTTAAAGGAAGTGCTATCTTCCATAGGAATAGTGGTACGTTTAGCAAGAGTAGAAATAGCCCCATCAACTTTGGGGATCTTTTCCCAAAACTCTATAGATTTTGCTGGTAAAGGATACAATCTCTTAAACCTTGAAGAAGGAATAAAGGAAGTACCTGGCTTATTCCATTCCCTAGAAATCATATCAGAATTTGAAATAGCCTCAGGAATGGGAAAAACACCTGGGGAAACCACAGGAGATTTAAAAACAGCATTTAAACGTTTATTAGACTGAACGTCAATAGGACTGGTTACCTCAATATCCAAAGTAATTAACACTTCTTTTAATAAAGAACGCATATACTCTATTTTAAAAAAATAAGTAGATTTGTCAGTGTCAATATCTGAGGAAGGATCTTCTTTTTCAGATAGATCCTCATCAGAAGAGGATGAATTATTATGTTGTTGGTCATTTGAAATTTCATCAGCTAAATGAGAAGTTTTAAAAGACCTTTTACATTTATTAGAAGGTGGAAATGCAGACAAAGCCTTCATAATAGAATCAGAAACAAATTCTTTAAAATTTACAGGTATATCATGCACATTAGAAGTTGAAGGAACTGCAACTGGCAATGTACTATTACTGATGGATACACTATCTGCATGTAAAAGTTTATCATGACAACTATTACAAATGACATTCGGTGGAATAATTTCTACAATTTTACAACAAATGCACTTAGCTTTGGTAGAACCGATGTCAGGCAGCAATGTTCCAGCAGAAACTTCAGAGACAGGATCAGATTGAGACATCTTGCTCAATGTAAGAGAAAAAACAACATATAAAGCAAAATTATCTATTTCCTTAAATGACAGTTTCAGGAATGGGAAAAAATGCAAAAGCATAGGCCTCTTGATAGAGAAGAAAGCAGGAGGCAAAGATCAATGGGGTATTGAAATAATGAAAAAAAATTGGCTCCAAGTATGACGCACAACCTAACATAAACTTTTTTGGCGCCAAAAATGACCGGAAATGACACACTTGCGTCACTAATGACGCCGCCATGTGAAAGGTCTCGGCGTCACGTATGACGCAGAAAATGCCGAAGTTGCGTCATAAACTTATCTTTTCACGCCAAAAAAGTTAGCGCCAAAAATGACGCAATAAAGTCTAGCATTTGACGCACCCGCGGGCCTAACACCTGCAATTGCAAAAAATAAGTCAAATTAAAAAAAGACTAAACCCCAGGTAAAAAATAAAATTCTTAAAGTGTTTACATTCCCAAATATGAAACTGACAGTCTGCAGAAGGAAATACATGAACCTGACTCATGGCAAATATAAGTACAATACATATATTTAGAACTTTATATAATTGCATAAAGTGCCAAACCATAGCTGAGAGTGTCTTAAGTAATAAAAACATACTTACCAAAAGACACCCATCCACATATAGCAGATAGCCAAACCAGTACTAAAACAGTTATTAGTAGAGGTAATGGTAAATTGAGAGTATATCGTCGATCTGAAAAGGGAGGTAGGAGATGAATCTCTACGACCGATAACAGAGAACCCATGAAATAGACCCCCGTTAGGGAAATCATCGTATTCAATAGGTGATACTCCCTTCACGTCCCTCTGACATTCGCTGTACTCTGAGAGGAATCGGGCTTCAACAATGCTGAGAAGCGCATATCAACGTAGAAATCTTAGCACAAACTTACTTCACCCCCTCCATAGGAGGCAAAGTTTGTAAAACTGAATTGTGGGTGTGGTGAGGGGTGTATTTATAGGCATTTTGAGGTTTGGGAAACTTTGCCCCTCCTGGTAGGATTGTATATCCCATATGTCACTAGCTCATGGACTCTTGCCAATTACATGAAAGAAAAGTTGAGCAATCAGAGGTAAGTCTTTACAAAGTTATTTTCAATACATTAATTACATTTATATGTCCACTGACCCTTTAATTACTGATATGTAGCATGGGTTCATAAAAAAAGTTATTTAAAGCTACAATTGTAGTCAATCAAACCAAGCAGTATTACCATATCCCTGAGGTGGAGTGTCAACAAATTTGTGCCAATTTGGTCACTTTTGAGATTTTACCTGTGCTATGTATCTAAAATAGAAATTAACACTAATGTTTCTTTACAGTCCATTTAATGTTAAAAATATATCATGGATACTTATTAGAATTTTTAAAAAGATTATGGCCAATTGGGACAGAAACACTCAAAAGACATTGCCGCCCCTGTATTAAAATGAATGCTTAGGTGAGTATAAGTACCCATTAAAATCTAAAAAGCTAAAGATGTACTTTAATGATCTTTTGCAATACAGGGGTTGATCACAATTTCTTTGAAAAAACAAATCAATTTTTTTATACATATACAGTATATATATATATATATATATATATATATATATATATATAAAATAAACTGTATTTGCTTAATTGCTTTATTAATGTTGTTTTGAAACAAATTTGGCAACGTGAATACTACTCCTATAAACTTGTGGCAATCATAAATATTCTAGGACAAGATGATCTTAGTCTTATTATCTCTCATAGGGCACCATTCTAAAATGTTTCAATTTGTGCATGAAAAGATCAGATAGCAACTGTTTTTTGTTTTGTTTTGTTTTTATTTTAAAAACACTAATAATCTAGCAATCGAATTAGAACACAATACAACTGCAAAATCTAGTTGGACACCTTAAAGACAAACAAAAAATGATAAAATATAGGCGTATCAGAGGCTTTCATAAGGATATTCAGAGACCTTCAAAGCAGCAAAAAAATACACATGGTAAAAACGAAAGTAAAAGATGAACCTGTGCTATTAATAGCACTACACTTGTAATTAAGGCCTTTATTATTTTAAATATTTTGTGCGTTTTCATCCTTATTTTTACCTTTTTTTGTTTAACAAAATAATTTGGTTTATGAAAATGCGAGCTGAGCATGCACAAGAACGTTTTCAAACTGAAAAAAAATCTGTGCAAAACGCAAACAAATGCCACTTAAAGGGACATAAAACCAAATTTTTTTCTTTCATGATTCATATAGAGCATATAATTTTAAACAACGTTCCAATTTACTTTTATTATCTTATTTGCTTCATTCTTTAGATATCTATGTTGAAGAAATAGCAATGCACATGGGTGAGCCAATCACACGAGGCATCTATGTGCAGTCACCAATCAGCAGCTACTGAGCCTATGTAGATATGCTTTTCAACAAAGCATATCAAGAGAATGAAGCAAATTAGATAATAGAAGTACATTTGAAAGTTGTTTAAAATGACATGCTCTTTCTAAACCATGAAAGAAAAAAATTGTGTTTCATATCCCTTTAATTCATTCACCTATGTGTTCAAATAGGTCCATGGTATAGAATTTGAAAAATCTTAAAATCCTTTGATAAATAGCCAAAAATGAGATTTCTTATTGAGTGGAATTGGTTGGTGGAATTGACAATATGCAATGTTTAGCAGGTGTTTTCTTACTGATTAGAATACTTGGGTGGAATTTTCCTCATGGAAGGTTTAGTGGGTGTTTTCTTACTGATTGGAATACCTGGGCAGAATTGTCCACATGCAAGCACATCTTTTCCTGGGCTGAATGCATTTGAAAAATTTTAAGATAGTTTGTGTTGGGATTTTAATACATTTTGTAATGGATTTGAATGATAAATTAGTGAACATATATATATATATATATATATATATATATATGTTCCGGGTAAAGTAAGAAATTGGGTAATTCTAGCATTACCTGGGTAAACCTGACATTACCCAAGCGGCTGTAGGTAAAGCCTGATGTAACATTATAAATCTTCTCAGAGTGCATCAAGTCACCACATCAAACATATATACAATGCACTGTAATTTACACATTTTCACTATCTTTTTTGCCTCCGATGGAGGGTTCAAGGTTCCTCAAGGTCCACTTGGGGTGGATGACAGAGGATTGGCGGGGCGCCTTCCTTGAAACTCTCAGGGAGAGGCAAAAAAAAAATAGT